>NC_134319.1:8984927-9305737 GCF_964195595.1 Calonectris borealis
GTTTCCTTGCAGCCACAGAAAACACACTGCCATAGTCAGACTTGACATAGAAAAGAAGTTTGATGTTGTTTGTAGCAAATTACTGGCTAGCATGGACTTGCCCAATAGGCTATTGAAAGACGGCGACGACCATTTGAAATGTCAGTCTGGATAGCAAAGAGGACATTGGGTTCTGATCCTGACTTTTCCAGTTGGGGAGAAATAGTGATTATGTCTGTTTCCCCAAATATGGAATGGGCTTAATAAACTCTGCTCGCTAGTATTGAGTTCTAAGAAGGCAATGCTGAGTTCTGATCTGTAAACAGAGTAACTCGGCATTAAAGTAATGTAAAACTAGTATTTTTTAATTTTATTTTTATTTTTGAAAATAACAGTTCCTAAACCAGTTCAGCCTGGTGGTAGTCCATTTGGTCCCTGACGCGGTGACTTTCACCATTATCCTGTTTCCGGTAGTGGCCATAAATGGATGCCTGGAAAGAGCAAGAAACAGGCAAACACGTATGTTGTTTCCCTGTAAAGCTTTTCGAATTTCTGAATATTTGCAACTCCAGAAGTTCAGGAGAACAATGAGGTAGTGGGAGAGTCCACTCCTCTGGTAGGCTATGTTTTTGCTGTCCTATGCCAGCCTGTGTTTTGTCTATAACAGAGGAGAATTGGTATATGAAGTATGTCTTGCAAGTTACCTGTCATATCCATGGAAGACAGCAGTGTCAGCATTCAGGGTTTGTTTGGCCTCTTCTCAAAGGCATCCCAACTGGACTTCACCTTCCTCTTTCCCAATGGGGAACTGCAGCAGCAGTGCCCTTTCTGTTCCTCATGTTCATCTCAACATAACTAAAGTGTTTCAGAGAAATATTTAGTAATTGGCATTTTGCTTACATGTTGAGCCTCAGGGTGCCTCAGTTTTCCAGCAGAAAGTGCACCTACTTTCTCAATTCCCTTGTTCCAGGCAGAGTCTGTATACACCTAAGAGAAGTGTTCTTCTGTACAGTTTCCCTTTGTTTCATCTCTCTTGAACCAGAACAAACCAATATATGCTGTTTTCTCCAGAGAACAAGACTTGTTACCTGTATTAGTGATTTGCACTAATTGTTCCCCAGAGATTTTAATTTCTACAGGAAATTCTCCTGCTGAGCCAGGAACACAAAGAAACATACAGCTATCTTTATTACATCTGTCACATCTCAATATATCTGACTAGATCTGTAATTTGCATGCTTAGAAAACTTCTCACCTGAACACCAAATGAATCCTTACTTCTGTTCTTCTCTCCACCCTGCATGATGTAAAAATACCATAATTGAATTAATCCTTTGTATACAACATATGTTTACTTACTTTTAAAGTTGTCACTTTCTCCCCAGAGTTTTAATATTGGTGTTTGTTTTTATTATGGTTAAAGTCTTGGGGAGAAAAGTTGATGAAGACATCTTAGCACAATTTTTGGTTTATAGTGACCAACTCTATTTTTACAGATTACAGTAACTTTTTATGGCAAACATTACAAGTCTGATGTTATGCAAGCTGCTTATTTAGTTTAAAAAATAATTTTACAAGTCTACATTAATGTTTCACATACTAGTATAGAACTTTTCATTCTAAAGGATTTCAGCTTACCTTAGTAGTAGTGTAAATAATGTGAATAAAGTTGCTTTTATATGTAAAATATACGTAGTAAGTTGATTTTGAATTTTTGGGAGGAAGCCTTGCCTGCACAAATTAGTACATCAGTGACTTTAAGGATTTATTGCTTTGGTCCAAGGATTCCCCATTAGGAACAGGCTTCAGGACCAAAGTCATGGTACAGATATTAAATTAAACAAACAAAGAACAAAAAAAAAAGGGGGGGATAATCTTTTTTTGATCCTGCACAGTATTCTTTTAGAGTTTAAATGGCACCCAATTTTCATAGACTGATTTATCAAGGCTGCTCAAGTAAGCAAAGTTGTACCTATTTATATATATTTTCATGATCAGACACTGGGATTAATTATAGTCCGAGAAACAGATACACTTGGTTTTCCTTTCTAGTGACCTAAAGAGGAAGAACACAGGTACAAGACCCATATTGGCATCACAATTTTTTCTTTTGAAAATAGTTTCCCTTTCCTATTTTGTTTAAAGAAATTTAGGTACTTTTCAAACTTTTACCCTTGTAAAGTAGGAGTTCACACAGGGATAAATACACGTTCATGCCCATAGTACGAAGTTTTATTGGAGCATTGATTGTGTAAAGAGTTCATGAAACAATTGTCCTCATTTGAGAGAGTCTAGAAGCAATTCTTTGATCCTTTGTGGCGAGGTTGGATGGTTGGAAGCCTCTACGCTTGTGAGGAATATTATTGTTGCTGCAGAGGAGAGAGCACTGCTGTAAAGGTATCACAAATTTAAAAAGGTCAAAAAAAGAGGGAAGTAAGTTGGGCATGCTCAGAGCATCAAGTAATTGGGATAGACTTGGTATGTTGAGGAGAGAAATACTGTCGTCTTGAATACTTAGTAAGAAGTGATATGTAGTAGTATTATAGTGGAGTGATAGATGAACTCGAGCAGCTGTACACTTTTCTTGTGTCTGTGTGCGTATGGCTGGGAACTGCTGATAGTGGTGGTATGTGTTGGTCTGGGAAGCTTCGACTTTTTCAAAAGTTAGCCAAAGACTAGGGCTCAAACCAGGCAGGTTAACCCCGATTAAGACAGTTCTAGATCTTTGAGCCATAGCAGGCATATTAAAGTGAATGTTTTGTGCCATAACAAGTTCAGCATTTGGTTAGCAGGCAACTGATGTTACGTAGTAATAAAGGAATAATTTTATTTACCTCTTCAATGGAAAATATAGCTCAGCAGACTAGAGTTTCACTATATAGCAGCTTTTTGAGGTGGCGTGTTAACTGGTCTATCTCGTGGAGAATACAAAAACAGTAGACGGCTTTTCAGGAAGAGTTTGAGTCTGTCTTTCTGATCATCCACACCCTTCCTTTTTTCTTCTTTTCTGTCCTTTCCTCAAAATGCTGTAAAGCTGTTTTTCTGGTCCCTCTTCTTGAAATATGTGTGCCATTTGCAACTTTTCCCCATTTGTCCAATATAGTCACCAGCAGAATTTTATAAGCATATGCACCTTATAGGAGCCAGCATGATCCTTAGGTGACCCTGTTGGAGCCTTTTCTTGCTTTGCAAAGTGATGAGTATTAGGTGGAATGAACTAAGGTTCAGGGACTTTTTAAAGTTCACTACTTCGGGCTACGTTTGTAGCAAGTTAATAGTGACTGACTAATTGGAGGCATTCTTTCCTGACTACAGTAAATAATTGTTCTCTCTAGCTGCTGCCCTCAACATTTCCCGCCCACATAGTCGTAACAAACACATCTCCATCAGATTCTCATGGCAATTCCCTAGCTGCCACAGCAGACGTGTTAATACCTGTGTGCATCCATATTCTTTCTTGCCCCTTTATAAAATGTTATGCTTCACTTCTTATTGAAATAGGTTAGGTGATTTTTTAAATCTTGAAAAGCCTGTACAGCTCTTGGTGAGGTAATTTGCTCTGTATTTCAAAAGGATGTAAAATCTCTGTTCCCAGAACAATTTTAAATTAAATGATTCTAGGACTGAGTTTTGAGTAAGGTTGAGGGTGGATGCACATTAAGAAGTTGAAGCAGGTTTCTTCGAGATGGATAGCTGATGGAGGAAAGACCCTTTGTCAAGTGCTGGAATAGGTGAAAATTTACAAGGTGAGATCTTGCATTGTATCAAGAATATACAAAATTTAGGTCAGGAAGCGGTCTTGATGTATAACATTAACATGAAGCTTTTATTGGTATTTCTGTAGTCTTGTGCATCTTTGTGTGTTTTTTCTTCCTTGTGCTCTTCAGACAGCTTGGGGAGTTGGAGTACGTAGAGCAGGTCATAGCTGTGGCCACTGTGTAGCCATGCTCCATCCCATGTCCGTACATAGCCCACGTGTTGCATTTCTGTTCCCAGGGCAGTCTGTAGACTGAATGAACTATTGTGGTAGGGACAGCATTTGCTAACTCTTTGTTCCTAGAAAGCTCTAGGTCTATCCCCTATCATGATACGCAACTCGTACGGGGTGTGACAGGGACCTGGGGAGAAATGGCACCAGGAAAAAAAATCAAAAGGCCTGCAACTGCCTCTTGGGTCATCCCAAGTGTTGCCCTGAGTAAAGAAGTGCCAGGAGGAGGCTGTAGAAAACCTTCCAGTAGTGGTTCCTCACAGACTCTTTTTAATTTGTTTGATTTTTCCTGGGATAGTTCTGGAGAACCTGTGGATGAGCTTGTGTGACGCAGCCCTTGAGCAGCAAGTCCTCCTCTTCCTGACTGTGCTATCTATTGTACCTGTGCACCGGGTCTTGCCGTGCGAATGGCCCTCTGCGGTCATTGAGAGAAAGTAAGGTTAGGCAGCGCTGAAGTAACCTTGTGCAAAATATGATTTTTTTTTAAAAAAAAACTTTCTATTGTGATATTTGAGGTGCGTGGCCTATTTTGTCAGGTACTTACCTGGCATGCTGCTGCTGTGTTACCTTTTCACCAGGTGAAAGATCTGGCTGTATGCCAGAGGTTCACCAAATCATTTTGTGTAACAAAGTAACTACATCACACTCTTAAATAGTATTCATAAAGAATATTTAAAGCTAAATTTCACACTCATGTTGTGTTTGATCCATTTCTGGTTTATTTTTAACTCTATTAAGATGAAGGGTGTTTTTTTTTCCCTTCTAAATTCTACTGTAGGAGCATATCTGAGATATGAAAGGCTTATACAAAGGCACAATTTTGGGGTTTTTTTGTGTCATTTCTGTTTTTTCAGTGGTGAAGTCTTAATATGGCACATTTGTGCAAAGCTTAAATGGCAGCAGCAAAAAAATTTTGGAACTTTTAAAACTGTAGCTGGTAAGTAGTGGCTTGGAGTAACCGTTATGATAGTGGTGATGGTTGTATGTCATCAGCAGGATAAAATGCCGGTAAAAAGGAATTAAAAAGCTGGGATTTTTCTGTGCAAGAAGATTTTACCCTTATGTTTAGATTTCTCTTTTCCTGTATTACTGGGCTTATTCTGGAAATAAATACCGTTTTTTTTTTTTCTTTTTGGTCTTAAAACCCTTCCCGACTGACCTGCTTGTTCCTCAGTCACATTTGCCTTTTGCTTCACCCTAATAGTTAGAAGTCGCTTAATTATTTATTTTTATGACATAAAGACATACAGGTGACCTACACTGTTGTTACTTCTCTTGGTCTTAGTACATAAGTTGCACCACGTAACACCAGTTATGCTTGTAAATGTTGTATAAGCTTAACTACGATACAATAAAAGTATGAATTTCAGGATTTTAATAAAATTGACTTCAAAGATGGGATGGTTACAGTAGCTATGGTAACTAACACTTACTAATTAAAATATGCTAAAATTTGCAGGGTAGTGAAAAGGGGAAAAAAATGTAAGTTAATGTTTTTGTTTTCATAATTCAACAGTAAAACATTTTTTTCCAGTGGATTGCCTAAATGCCAGTCAGTCAATTATTTGCTTTTTTTAAAGAAATCCTTTAAAAATAGTAGAGGCTGAACCACATTGTCATTTTTGTATGTAAACTAAAAAATGCATAGATCTACCCACTATTTCCACAGCAAGCTCATTCCTTGGGCAGGGATAGTTGCGGAGGCTTCCTGGAGTGTTCCCTGTAGGCTGCTGCTTTATCTGCTGAATAGCTGGTAGGCAATATCTCCATGGCTTTGTGGCCCTTGTGATCATGAAATCATAATCAGGGTTTGGTCCTAATATAATTTTACAGTATGATAAGATACAGACTGACCGGTCAGGGCAGCCAGATTGACAAACTAGCTGTCATTGAGATTGATGATCTGTTTAAATGAACTTTTGAACTTTTAAAGAAAGAAAGGAAGCTTTTATTATAAATAGTTTTTTGTAAAATACTTATGTTCAAACTTTTGAAAAAAATTCCCATAGCTGAGTTTCATATGCAGAGGAAAGATTTAAAAGAGAGCATTTTGACATCCTACTTGTTTTCAGGGTTTCTTCTTTTTAATTTAATGGTAATATTGTATTATTGTGTTTGTTTCAGAAAGGATTAAGAGAATTGTTCTATAATAGCTATAATCCTCTGTGTTTGACGTGTTCAGAGTATTGTACAAATATTGCCAAATTAGTACAACATTTCAGTGGGGTAGTTGGGGACAGTAAGATGGAAAAGTTGAGTTACTCAAGGTCAGTATTTGAGTAAATATTGGATATAACTGTCCTCAGTCTCGTAAAGAGCATGATTTCCTGTTTCTCAGCAAATGTCTTGTCTTTACTTGATCTTCCAGCTCCATCAGTTTCTACTGCAGACAAGCACTCTTCTAATACCACTAAAAGTTAAATGGAAGAGTTTTGCTGACAAAGAATAAGAGAATAATAATTACTTCTAGCAGAGTTTTAGTTTTGAGCCATGTTGCTTTGGGTTAATTATTTTTGAATAGACTTTGTATTAACTTTTGAGTTAAGAAATAGATTTCATATTAATAATGGAAAATAAGAAAGAAGATATATTTAACTTTTTCTTGCAGCACAAGTCTGACTTACATCTGGGCTGATACTCAGTAAATCTGAACAGTCTGCTGATAAATGAGCATGTGCAAAAGGAGAATGTTACAAAATATTTGAATGTCTTCATGTGCATTAGAAATTTGACTACAAATGGGGGTCCATATCAAAACCTCTCGCTCCTAGCAGTATTGAACTGAATATCTGTGTTGTTCCACTAGAGGAAAAAGTGTGCATTCAGACCTTAATATTTGTTCCTTCAGTAGCTGGCGTGATAGATTTGTTTTCTGTGAGAACAGCAGCAGGTCCATGCTCTGTGAATTTACTTGTATTATTGTATTGAATATTAATGAGGGAGAGCCAGTCTTGATGTAGGACTTCAAACAGGACTTAGCAATAGAAGTTGTTTAAATAACCTGTCCTCTGCTTTTCTAGGAGTTTGGCTCTTTGATCCTTCTTTCCGTTCTTTAGTGCCTTTGTACAAAACAGGTGTAGCTTTCTCTCCATCATTAGTGACCAGTCTTGATTCAGGCTTCTGGCACATCATCCTTCTTACCCATCATCTCTAAACCTGTCAAGTGGTAGTTTAAGACCTTTCTATCTTGCCTTTTCCCAATTTGATTAAGAATTATTTTCACTCTGTTTCCTATTCTTTACATTTAATTGAAATTCACTTCACACGATTTAACAGCCTTTTTGGCCAGTTCCTCAAGAGCATGTCTTCACCTTCATGTGCTTATTGGCCCTGCCTGTCACAGTGCTACTTGATATGTTGTTCTTCCCTGACTTCTTTGCTCACTCTTCTTCTTGTTCTGAAGACATTCTTCTAGTCACTTGTTTGTGTGATTATTGTCATCTTCTCTTTCTGGGGAAGTGCTGCAGGGCTATTTAGTTCTTAAGTTTTTGGGGGTGATACTAGCCCAGATGATGGCAACTCTCAGCTCTACCTTTTTATTCCTAATTTTTCTCACTTAAATTTGTTGTCAGCTTCCCTTTGTGACATTCTTAGGCAGAAACCTTTCTTTCAGCTTATGCTTAGGATGGCCCAACATATTTTCCCACCATTTTTGTCTGTTTCTCTTGATTTTAGAGTGGGGAGGGGAAATCATTTTTTCTGTCATTCTCAACCCAAACTTTTGCTGTCTCTTATTCTTCTGCTTTGTTGCTTACACCCAGCTTTACCTTCCTGTCCAACTAAATATACTTCATGTAGTGTTTTCACTGCGCCCTATGTTTATTTCTGTAATCTTTTTCTCTGTCTTTCCAACAAAACTCTCCTAGTCTGCAAAAAAATGCAAAACAATATAGTAAATTATGCTATCCAAATCCTGAACTGACTGTGCCAGCACCCAGTTGAACCCTCTTCTGCACACAACCCCTCCTTTTAACTGCATCAAGTTCAGTGGCACCTGTCCTCTTCAAATAACTTTTGCATTTCTACTGCTGTCCGTTATCCTATGTTGTCTGTTACTGTCATTCTGAGTTTTTTCTTCTTTGGTAGTGGTCTTAATCTCAGTGTACTGCTAGCTGAGAGGTGTTTTTTATGAGATGAGTTTTTCTTCCTCTGAAGGAATATCTTCGGAGCCAGCACGATTGTCACATTTTCTGAAATCTCTTCTGTTCTTCCTGTTAAAGTCCTTCTTTAATGTTTGCATTAAATGAGCTAGGAAAGTAATTTATAATTCTTTTTTTTCCAGTTTCAAATAAACTAGGTGACTTTTTTTTTTGCCCTTTTTTTTTTTAATTGTACTATCATGCTGTTTTTCTTCTCAGTCACAGCAATATTGATTATTGTTTATTTGTGTTTAAGTGGCACTTAGGAATCCATGCCCTGTCGTGCTTGGTGTGTGTATTTGCTTTGAAGCACCAAGTATACCTTTGATTGTGGGTTTTTTGCTTTGGTTCTTAAGTGTCTTTTACTTTATGAACTGTAACTGATGCACAACCTGCCGAGGCAGGTGACATTCTCTGCTCCGTAGAAGCAACCTGGCTAAATCAGTAGCAAAGCAGTTCAGTGCAGCAGTGCAGGTGTTGCCCATATGTGTTGGGTATATGCCTGGAAATGGGAAGGGTGATGGTAAATTTTTTCATCTGTCAGCATATCATGTTTCACAAGGGGTGGAATTTTTTTGAAGGCTTAGGGGAAGGACGAATTTTGCTCAAGGTTCTTTCGTTTTATTATTGTAAGATTTATAGCATTGCCAAGCCCCTTATTTGGACTGATCCCAGACCTGCCATCCCTCATCCATTTGGAGTGCAGAGCTCTCTTCCTCTATTTTTCCAGCTTTTACTCCAAAGGTGGAAAAAAATCAGCATTTGAACTATTTTTTGAAGGAATTAGTTTGTTCAGTCCTTACTTCTAAATTAGAAAGTAAGGAATGTTTTAAGGAGACACTGAGATTTCCATAGTTTTATTCTACATCCCACGATAGGGTTGTCAATTTTAGAGCATTAACGTATTTTGACTTGAATTTAACCAACTCGCTTCCTGCCCTGTCAAAGTTGCTTTGTCTGCCTCAGTTCCCTGCCGCTCCAGCCTTAAAGCTATTACCTTTTGGCCTGGATCATCCTGACACTGAAACGAAGGCCTGACTGAAGAAAACATTCCAGGAACAGTTTATCCTTTTCTAGTTGATACAGATTCTCTTATGCAGGATTGCTTTTTTGGCTTTTCTTTCAGCACTGCCGAGGCCAAATGTCTTCCCAGCCACTCTGAAATTTCTCAGCAGTTCACTTTCTTCTTACTACCCAAAAAACTTCGGTAGATGGCCGTATGGGGAGAAATGCTATCATGTGCACTGGCCATTGAGCTCCGTACTTCAGTACCTTGTGGAGTTGACTGGCAAGATCTCTCCAAGTCTGACCTTTTCCTGGAGCACAGTTATTCCAGCATGCTTTATTCTGTATATCGAATCACAGAACGCTGTGTTCTCTATCTGGCATTATCGCTACTGTGCACAAAAGCAATTTTTCCTAATTTACATGTGTCTTCCAGAATGTCCCTTCTTAAAGGACAGAGGGCATCAATGTTGTCCATTCTTGTATCACGCTTCTACCCTGCGTATTTTGTTACAAGTACCTTATTAGGTGTGTTAAGTGCTAGTTCTCAGCAGCCGGTATCACTGAACCACTTACGCCATGTATGGGAAAAACAATAGGCACAACTTTATGACAATCTGATCGTGGCCACCTAGGGGAAGGTATAATTTTTAGCTTGTAGCAAGGTTTAAATGACTGGGGACAAAGTCCAGAGAAATGCTTCAGGTCATTACAAAATGAGGCTCTGAGCTACAATGTTTCTAGGAGTGCCCTTCTCTCTCTTAGCATGTTCTGCAGCTTCAGGCACTGAATTGCAGCTTGTCCAGCTGTTTGGTTCATATCCTGGTTTTCTTCTGGCTCAAAACCGTGTGTGTTTTGCTTTTTGCTGGATTCTTCTTTTGTACCTGTCTTTTGTAGGCTGGCACAACAACAGACGGAGAGTCCGAAGAAGAACTGCTCTAAATGCACATTCATGTTTCTCCTATCCCTCCCCCTGGTCTCCTCTCATTCCCTCCCACCCCTTCCCAAATTCCATTAATATTTACAGAACAAGAGCCAGTACTCCAGCATTAGCCTCAAATTCAGAATGAGATTTTTCTGGCTCTATCTGCAGCTAAATGTAGAAGACAACAGAGGTTAGAAATGCACTTTAAAAAAAAAAAAAAAAAAAAAAGAAAAACAAAAGGCCTTTTCATATCCAATACACTAGAAGAATAATTTTAGGTATAAATAGGCCTACAAAGACCAGAGCATATGTAAGAAAATATTATATGTATTGTTGTTGGAAGGCAGAGGAACATAAAATTATTTGCTCATTGACTAAATTAAAAATTCCTGAGTTTTAACTTATATGAACTCATTTTCACCATTGTTTCTTCAAATTTTGTGTGGGGAGAAAAGAGTTCTTTTCTTCAACTTACTGATTCATTTACAGGATAAGCAGTAAAATCAAAAAGTCAAGCGAAAAGATTTGCCAAACACGCAAGAGAACCATGTTGATGGTTACACACCAATAATGTATAAACTAAGGATTTGTAAGGAGGTACATAAATAAACTTTTACCTTCAGTCCACCAGTGAAGTTTTGCAAACATAGATTTCATAGGCAAACTGAGAAATTGGGAGGGAAGTGGAGAGAATGAAGAATTCAGATAATTTGCATTGTTTTTTTTGATCTCAAACTAAGGATTTTCTTTCATTTCTGTTCTTCAGTGCATAAAATGTGTTCATAACCTTTATAAATTGACTTAAAAGTAAAAAGCCAAAATGAAAAGATAACTATTTCTGTTCTTCCAAATTGTTTTTATTTTAATGTTGCTTTATTCGTCGGAAAGTATTTGCTGACTTCCACTGTAGTCTGCACGTGCACTTACTCCTCTGTGACCCCTTTCCATCAGTGTTTCAAGACTTGCTTTTCCCTGGCCATGGGAAGGATGGCTGGTGTCCGTTTCCAGTCTGCATGGGGTTCTGGCTACTGGTGACCTCAGCTAGTTGCCAGCAGACAGTTTTTTTAACTATGTGAAGTAATTGGATTGTGTCCATCTTGTTGTGAGGCCAAGGGTTATTTTGGAGCATAGAAACTGATCTGCATTCTTTAAATGTCGAAGGAGTTCATCTGTACGTCCTGTGGAAGATGATTTGGCAAAGCAGTCTAGAGAAGCTGGCTGTGCAGCGTGCGTGTGCTGCTCTTCCTCTAAGGAATTGTGAGAACATATTTTAGCAAAGGATTCCTCAATCTATCAGATACCCCTGAATACATAGTCACAGGAAAAGTTGTTTGTTTGTTTGTTTGTTTTCAGTCAATATGGATTTATTTATTCTTAAATTTCTGTCCTTCCAAGAAGATACTGACACCCATCAGTCTGTCCTTTATTCTGTAAATTTGTTTCTTTTTTCCTAAGAAGGGCTCTCTTATTTTCTTCTCTGCTTTCTGACAGTAGAGTGAGTTATCTCACTTTTCTGATGAACCTACGTTTTCCAAATAAATGAAAACGTGGGGGTTTATTTTTCAAAACTGAAACAGTTGGATTGCCTTTTTGTTTTACTGGGATAAGCATCCGTGATGCTCTGGGGAATGGAGAATGATCTAAAATAAGCCTAGCTGTTTTTTGTTGTTTATCTGTTTCTTTTTGCATCTGTCTTAGTATTTATTGCTACCATCTGCATTTCATTTCAGGTTGTCTAATGTCTTATTCTGCATGTTCTGTGCCTATTCTCTTTACATAGCCTTGGGCTGTAATATCACCATTTGCCTACAAGAGATCCATTTCTATCTGTAACAAAATGAATTGCATTCATCTGTGTAATTCATTTCTAATGAATGCCTTGCTCCTCATTAAACAGTGATTTACCTTTGTTTCCCTTTTCTACACTGTCAACACTAACCATTTTGAGGTCCTGTGGAGAGATGCTAATTTAAGAAAGCAAAAGTCAATGCAACTAAGCACTCACAAATGCCATCCTCATTGGCACTTTCAAAAATATTCATGGGACACTTTGTGAAATACAGTTTGCAGGTGGATAAGAAGACTCAAAATGGTTTTTATTCATAAGCTTTCAGTGTACAAAGACAACACTTAAGAGATTAAATGCATTTCTCCTTGTCAATGTCTTGAACAGGTAGCCAAGCTTGTGAATCTTTTAAGACCTTGTCTGCTCTGCAAGAATTTTACAGATCACAGGCACGTTTGGGAAGACTATACTCTTGATTCCCTGTCCCCTCTGCACCTTTTCAGGAATATTAAAATATTTCAAACTTATTTTCAGAATAATGTTTTGAAATACTTAATTTTGAGATGTTAGAATGTTTCAGACTTGAAATTATTTTACTTCAATTTTTTAATGAGATTCAAAGATTAATATAACCATTTATTGGCTTTGTGTATCTAAAGGAGAAGGATTAGTACCATTAACTAATGCAGTAGGGGTCGTATAGTAATTTTGTTACAAATTTGGTCCATACGCAACTTTTCTGTAATGCCCTTTCAACCTATACTGCAGCATCCCCTTTTCCAGCCCTGCACTTTGCAGAACAGTAGAATCTGCCATGTGTGCGAATAGATCTGTACTGCTGAGAGATGATGGTTAGAGTATAGGATAAATTACCAAGTTTATTTTCACTTTAAACCTAAGCAGAGTTTGAACTGCAGCAACAGATTATAAATATGAGAATACTGTTGGTAAACATAATTTAAAGCAATACAGATGGTTTTTAGGAAGTTTTTTATTTACAGCATCTTTAACTCTTATTTTAGTGATAGTACAAGTTACTCATTGACACTTTGATCACTCACATGAATTTAGCTTGGCAATTTACAATATTTATTCTTGTGTTTGGCCAGATTAATCCCCTGTTGAAACTCCAGAATTGTCAGTGGGCATCGGTTGAGTTACACCATGGGTTAATTTGATCATAGTATTATGAGGGGATTGAAGCATGGGAGGGTTTTTTTTTAACTGGTCTTGCCTAAGTCATGTAGTATTTGGAAGTAAGAACACTGATTAATGTAACAAAATTTTATTTTTAATATACATTTTAGAGGACAAAACTGACCTTGAAAACAGTGTGATGCAGAAGAAAATTAAAATCCCCAAACTCTCTCTCAATCACGTAGAAGAAGCTGGGGAGGTTACAGATTATGGGGAAGAAGATGTGGAGCTTAGACACAGTAAGGTACTGAAGTCTTTCCTTTTTTTTTTTTTTCCTTTCCTTTTTTTTCTTTTTTATCTTTTTGTTTTGTTTTGTTTTGTTTTTGGAAGTGCTTGGGGCATATACAGACGTCATAGCTTAAGAATTCCAGGCCTGCTTTTGATCCCCTTAAAACACTGTGTTTGGTGAAATTGGGTCAAATTGTGTGTGGGGGTGGGGTACGGGTTTTCAAAACCTGATTTATGTGCAATCGAACATTTTCCTGTTTATACCGTCTGCACACTTTAATTGCCATTTGAGATTTTTGGAACAATGCTTTAAAAGTCACCAGTTACATGAATGTCGAGCAGCTCTTCTTGGTGGCACTTGTGACCTATTGCATGCTGCTTGTTTGGAATTGGAAGGGGTGCTCTGAGACTTCCCAACTACAGCAGTGAGTGACAAGACAAATTGACAGGACTGTATCTCTCCGTTATAACTGCCAGTTGCCTTTTTAGGTCCAGATGCCAGAAACCCACTATGTTAAATGTATTTATTTTTTGATATCAAATGATTTCTTTAAAAGTCTGCCAACCTTCAGAATAAAATACTGCTCTGTGGCTTCATGTGTTTTGCAGCTGCAGGAATGATACTAGTACATTTCTTTATGGTGGGCCAGCCTTTTTGTTTTGTTTTGTTTTGTTTTTTAGAACATGCATGGAGCAGGCGTAACATCAAACAATCTCATTTTCTGCCACATTGCTCATGGTATTGTGGTATGGGAATTGATAGTGTCAGCTTCTTGTCTCTAACCTATGAGCTACATTTGCTTTCCTTGCAGTTGCTTGGAAGTTCAAATGCTTTTTCCATATTTGACCAATAAAACTTAGTGACTTTTACCTGTACTGTCACATTTTAATACCACTATCCAGGCCCCAGAAAAGAGGTGTGCTTTAATTCGTAGGGTTTGTGCAGATGACTGAAGGTAAATTTCTGCTGAGAGTTCAAAGGAGATGAAGCCTCTGCAATGCAGTACTAATATAGAAGGAATCAGTTGATCAGGAATACGAGACTGGATGATATATTCTGTCTCCAGCTTCTGTGTTTTCAATTCCCTTTCAGTGTTTGCTGATAAGTGTTAACTCAGTCACTTGCATCAGGCAGTTGGGTGAACGTGTTAGAGGAATAGTCAGAGAAGGTTTTGTCTCCCTAGGTGTGGGAAGGACAGGCCCTCTGTTCACAGAACAGCTTTGTATGGTATGCTGCTTTCATCTCTGATGTCATTACAGGTGACAAACATAGCACATAGTTGATTCTGTCTCTTGCTTATCAGAAAATCAATTGCTGTCAGAAATCTAAATGTTAGGGGTAAACTTTAAAGGAATAGAGATCCAGATCTACTTTTTTTTTTTTTTTAAGAAATTAATTATCTTTGTAGATGGAATCAAGTGACCTATATACACTCAGCTTGCAAGTGTTGCACCAATGCAGAAGGAAAGGAAAGAAGGGCCTTTAACTGCCTCAGAAGTTTGTATATGCATTTAGCTGAATTGCGGGTGCACGATAGTTATGATGTATATCCACAAGAATCTGTTAGGCAAAACATTTTTGCAGGCAGACTTTGTCTTGCTTTTTTTGGAAAACAAGACTATTTATAGTTCCCAATTTGTATTACATCTTACTGCTCTACTAATTTTTTTTTTTTGTTGTTGTAACATGCAGAGACAAGATGGGAGGAAACAAAGTGAAGGTACACACAAAAGCATTGAAGCAGTTGTTGCTCGCCTTGAAAAACAGAATGGGATGAGTCTCAGTAATACTTCCAGCCCTGAGGAGGCTTTTATGGAGACTTCGGAAAGCATTAACAACATGGACGATGCTGTAGTTCCTCGGATTCTGTATGAAGAATTGCTGAGGAGTTACCAACAGCAACAAGAAGAAATGAGACACATTCAACAGGAGCTTGAGAGAACACGGAGACAGCTTGTGCAACAGGCAAAGAAGCTAAAGGAGTATGGGGCACTCGTGTCAGAAATGAAAGAGCTCAGAGACTTGAACAGGAGACTCCAGGATGTACTGCTTCTAAGACTAGGTAGTGGTAAGTGCCGGACTTAAATGGGACTAGTTTTAATGAATTTTGCAAGTGTGATCAATAGTAATGGAAACGTATTTGAAGAATAGCAGTGGTTGTTAAACTGGACATTGAATGTTAAAAGGGTTTTCTGCTATGGCTGTACAATATGTGTTGAATTTGTATGCTATGTACGTCTGGGTTTTTCTTTAATGATAGTAGAGGTCTTTGTGCTGGTATGGTTGAATCAGAGTTCCATTTTAAGCAGCTGTATTTTAAAGAGTCTCTGACCTTCCAGTATATGCTGAAAAAGATGATAAAGCGTCATGTGCAAAATATACCAATATGTTCCAGTTTAAAAAGAAAAAAAAGGAAGAAAGAAAAGGCAGTGGAATGAATATTTGGGCTAAAACTATTTTATTCTTTTCGGTTAGGGATTTTGTTTATTGTTATGTAAGTGACTCTGTGGCCTTCCGTTTTCTGCCCCCTCTTCCCATTAGTAGCTCATTAGAATGTGATATATTCCTGAACTTCTTAGCAGTGGCTTTAAACAGCCATGCTATTTGAAAAATAATGGATTGTTAAAGAATAATTAAAAAAACTTTTTATATTAGTGTCCCGTTTATCAAGACTTGTTACAAAATGCAGGTTTGTGTAATTTGGATTTAAATTTTAAATATCTTGAGTCAGTTGCTCATTTGTTTTGGTTTATAACAATTATTTAACCATTATGTTGGAATAAATGGGAAAAAAAGACAAAATAAAAAGTTCATCCTTTTCATTGAAGATGGTACCCTTGGAATACCTTCAAGTATTTTACTAATTTATATTTATTTGATATTAGAATGTGGTACAGCTGTGTTGAAGATTTGCTCGGTGACTGAAGCCTGGTTAAAATTTGTGCATCCAAACTTAGCATGCTGTTTCTTATGTCTGCCTTTGTGTATCTGGAAACTTAATTTTTGCATGTAAATTGGTTATTGGCTCTTCTACTTGACTTGAACGAGTGCATGTAATTTGCATGTGGGTCTGAGTTACATTCACATACAAACCTGAACCCGAGAGAGCATGTGCCTGTGCTGTAGCATGTGTTACGATGTGCCCGCAAGTTTGGAGCCAGGATCTCGAAGTAGTATCTGACGATTTAAACTGGGTGTTTGATTGTGAATGTTCATCATTGTTACACTGTGCATAATTAAAATGTCATTACTTATTATAAACATTCTAGTTAACTTTTTAAATAAACTCAATAGGCAAGGTTTCCACAGTCTGAAAAACACGATGTGGTTGGCAGTAGATTCCACTGAGCTTTCTAAAATTTTCCTTGGATGGAAAGATGTTTCTTCATCTGCAAGTAGTTAGCTGGAATTTATGTGAATGGAGCACCAGCCAGATGTTAATAGGCAATGGGGCTGAACAGCATAAAATACCAATTTAGTTGGTAGACTTGACAGCAATTTGAGTGGTGAGACCAGCAATGAAATGAAGACAACTTCTGAATTCTGTCTCGTTTCTTTCACTTTAAGAAAGAAGGGATGCATTTTTCACTTGAGCCAAATCAAGAAAGCTTAGAAGAAAAAGAAAAAAGCAAAAAAAAAAGCAACAAAACACCCAAACCCCAAAACCTCTTGGAAAAAATGCTGAACCTTCTCTAAATACTTGGATTGAATTTCTATTGTATCAGTCCGGCACCTGCTTTACAAGTGAAAATAAATCTCGATTACATTGAAGACAAGTTCTTTTAATTTAATGACATTCCTGGACAAATATGAATTATAGGTAACTTCCAAAAAAATCCCTTGTTGTTATTACTTGTATGGAACTTTTCATGGATGACAAAGGTCGAATTTGGCCCTACGGGCTGTGTCCTTCACAGCATGTGTGTTTCCTAAGACAGAGTGTATCAACCGCTCATAACTCTTGCCCTTCCTTGTAGCCTCATTCACAGCAGAGAAACAACCAGATTCTAGAAAGATCAGTACAAAATTTATGAATGATTAGAAAGTGAGACATCTTCAGCAAATTATAAATTAGGGAGTCTGATGACAGTAGGAAAAAGTGCTACTTTTAATCAAGAAACAGATATGTAAAGCCTTCTTTAGTCTTCCTTACTTTTCCAGCTTATAAATGAGGTGTGTTTGGGTATGTGAATAATCTGTGAAAATTGTTCAGAAAACAGATTACATCCTGAATTCATCTTCACTTGTTGCAGCAATCTCTTAAACCTGGAGTTTCAAATTACATGTAATTTATGTTACGCTGCACTTCTAGCAGGCTGGACTTAATGCAAACTAATTGCATTTCTGTTTCACCTTAGAGACTTCTGATTTCTTTGCCTGAGATGACAGCTGTTTTGTGCTGATGAATTGCAGCAGTGGGAAACGCGTGCCTGTTGCCATTTTAAACTTGCAGATCAAATATAGAACAGCCTCTTGAGCTAACATTCAGTCAAGTACTCAGTCTCCTCGATTGCCATCAATATGTTGATTTCAGTGAGAAGCTAGAAGTCAATGTGTTCTGCTTTAGACCTAGGCCATCATCTCTGCTACTAAACTTGAGCGAGGTTCTTAATCTTCCACATGGTGACACTGAATTGCTCTTTGTTTTAAAAGAGCCTTGAAAGCAGATGTGGCAAATGACAGTAGTGAAGTCAGTACTGATCCATGGGGATATATTGAAGCGTCTTTATGATTTTGATACGCTGTTGCCCAACAGATCCCTTCCTGGAGGAGACAGGCATTTGACCAGGGCTCTAGAGACCAAAGCAGTGGGGGAGCATGATGACTGTCGTGGAAGAGGTTACGGTACACCTCGCCTGAGCTCCCTGAAGAATGCGTGCAGCCAAAGCCTCCTTTCCCTTGCCTGCTTTGGGATCAGGAAGCCCTGAGATCGTAGGCCTTTGCCGTTTGTCTTTGTTCTGTTGCACCTGAAAACACACTAATTTGCCCTGTTTTTATCAATAGAGAGTAAGGTGATTTAGAGAATTAAACCACTGACTCTTTCTGTAGGCCTAACTTTAAATAGTCCTTGGATTGCAAAAGATAAGAATTTTAATAACTTCTTAAAAAACCAGCTGTCTCAGGGCAAGATCTGTGCAGGTTACTATGGTTATATATGGCCAGAAGTAGTGAAGTTGTATCAGGGATAATTGGGTGTTGTTTGCTCCCTGATAAATACTGCATTTTCATGTTGTATTGCTAAGAATTAGCGTTTCTCTAAAGTCAGGGAGTATATTCACTTTCATTCATTCACATTCATTCATCAACCCACACAGAGCACCCCAGGTGGTTATTTTTAATCCCAGTTTAATTTCAGTGATCCAGTTTACAGCATCTTGGGACTGACACCAGAACAGGGAGAATGAAATGGTATTTGTGTCTTACCACATGTAAGGAATTACTGTTATTCAGCTTTTCTAGATTTGTGTGGCTTTTTGATGTTAAAAAAAAAAAAAAAAGCCAAAGTTTCTTTCAAGTACGAGTGCAGGAAGTACCGTCTATATAGTATTTCCCCTTCTCAGACTCCTGTTGTTTTCGTTCAAAATTCTGGTAGACCATGTGGAAAAACAGCTTGCTGCTTACCAATGTATATTGACCACTTTATCAGTTAATTTATTTTGGCTTATTTACTGATTTTTGAGTAGCATGTAGCCTAAGATGCATTTTTGAGGAAAAGAGATGATGAAGGGAAGCCTTCTAGCTCTTCATCCTGCATTTGAAGTTGCTGGCCTCTCGGATATTGTGGAAACTTTACAGTCAGGAGAAAGATTTTGCAATAAAACATTTGTTTCCTTTTTGTATTCTGAAGAATTGTCTTTATTTTTTTGATGATCCTTATTACATAAGCACTATCATTGTTAATTAAGCCTTTAGATAGTGGCATATGAATGGGACATATAGTATGTCCCATTCATCATCTTTAAAATAAGATGCAGAGCATGAGAGCTACAGAGAGGAAACTTTTAGAGTATGGTGCGTGGTATACAACTCTTGTTGTGGGTACACAACTCTCATTAGCAGTAAGGCAACAATGTCTAATTCACAACATGCCGGGTTGAAAATGCAGTCTTTAGTGGTTGGTGAAAGTAGCTGTGAAGACTACCTAGTTAGAGGCAGATTTCTGTTTGGGAAGCAAAAACGAGTAGAATATAAAAGAAGACGCTTTAAAGCCTTTCTGTTGGTGACTGCTAAGCAAGCAGTAAAGCATGAATTGCAATAGAGGTTTTTCTGACCTGTTAGAGCTATGGTTATTGTGGACTTCATTCAGCTGTTTTTCTTGGGGAACTCTGGAAGCCAAATCCCAGCTGTGTCAATATATGACTATAAACAAAACAGTAGAAGACTTCTAAATAGCGACTAGTGAAAGTGTTTAAACTGAGATAAACGTTTCCTTCTAGGAAGAAGGTGGTTGTACTTTGTCTTCCTCAAAGTGAAGTTCAAAGTGTAAGAAAACTCAAAATAGCACTTTGTTGAAGAATGTGTTCTTAAAGTCACAGCTAAAAGATCAGTTCTAAAGTTCACGCTGGCAATTACATCGCTGCATCTGCGTGTTCAAGTGCGCCCACGCTGAGATGTGTGCAGACTTTGGGTGGTTTAATCAATCCAGGTCTTTCCCCCAACCTGAATCAGTTTAGCTTTCTAAATTAAAAAATTAAACTTTCAGGTATAGAAAGTTTATGTAGTCTTGGTCGTACCATTGCATATACATGATAGTAGAAGTGCTGATTAAGGTTACTATGAAATTGTAATGCAAATGGTATGTTTTTTGTGATATCTCTATTTGCGCCATGCTTGCGTTTCATATGGCTCTTAAGACACTCTGTTGGTGGCACTGCAGTATAGGGTTGTCTGAGTTGCCAAGACAACTTCTAGTTGTTGCTGAGTGTCAAGTGGCAGTCAGCTGAGAACATTTAGCTCGCTATATAGATGTAGAATAAGCTAAATGTCAAATGCTGACAATGGAGGAAATGCTGATATCATTGTATAATCTGTAAATGAAGGAGGAATGAATACTTTACTTCTTCCAGGTACAGAAACTATTTAAGAGACTTGATTCAAGGCATGAGTTCTGGTGCCAGCTTCACTTGCAGAGTTAGATCAATTCAGGGCTTGCTCTGCGTGTACAAACACTGAGGAGGGATGCTGAACCGCGACGGTGACCTGATTATTGAATTGTCATTTGTTGAAGATGTCAAGGTTGGGCTACAGAGTGCTGCAGCGCTCTCAGCACCAACCTGGTGCAATATAGTTCTTACAAGTGGATGAGTTTATC
This sequence comes from Calonectris borealis, assembly GCF_964195595.1. NCBI lineage: Eukaryota > Metazoa > Chordata > Aves > Procellariiformes > Procellariidae > Calonectris > Calonectris borealis. Next base: position 9,005,488 of record NC_134319.1, read on the forward strand.
CTTATAGTTCTTGGAAGTGGCTGGCAACTTTGCTGTGTTAACGAACCACCGTCCCTGCGTGGAACTTCAGTGACTGCTGGAGCTTCTCGTGAGCCCAGAGACAGACATCAAGAGACAATGATAGGCCTGCGGCCGTAGCCTGATCCTAGATTTCTGGTCTAACCACTGCAATGAATGGAATAATGAAATCCAGTTCACAAATTATTTTATTTTGTTCTTCTGCCTTTTTAGGAACACTATAAGTTTGATTTGGAAAAAAAAAGTTGATAACTGAAAAAATAATTATCCTCCTTTGAAGCCTCAAACACATGCTTAGTAGTATTCTGTTGTTTAATCTCTGCTTAATTTTTATTAAAAATAAAAATCAGTGTGTTGGGTGGATTGGACAATCAAAATTCTAATTTATGAGTTTTTTTTTAACCTTGGATACTCTTTCTATGCATGATACTTTAGCATAAGTAGCCTAAGCCTGTTTCCTTTATAGCATTTCTGTAGATCCTCACTATTTTTAATATACCTGTTATATCTAAAGAGATTTCAAATTTCTATAAAATTTGTAATTCTATATGGATAATTTATATAATTATCACAGTAAATTATGCAGGTTTCTATGCAACTATATAGTAATTCTTATTTGAAAAATTACTATTGTTGCTTTTGGTTTATAATTTCAGTGTCATTTTAACATAATTTCCGTAGTGTGCATTGAAGCAATCTTACCCATATCTGTAATTGTCCATATGATTTAAGAATAAAAATGAACATTAAAATTAAACATTCTAATATTTCTAAAGCAGAGTTACTTATCCTGCTTTTGTTTATTGATGTTCGGGAGTAGAATTTTGGTTTAGACTCTTTCTAACTTTGAAATGAACATGACTAATGTTTTATTTTATGCTAACCATGGGTGATGAAGTGATTGATTTCATGTTTCCAGGATCGCAGACAGCTCTCTTTTCTTAACTGTCTAGGACCTGCCATTGAGCTTGAAAAAGTAAAACCAGAATCAATTGAGCCTGAACCTGAAGTACAGAAGACCTTCAGTGAGGAAGCAAATACATCAACGTACTATCCTGCCCCTGTTCCAGTAATGGACAAGTATATTCTCGAGAATGGAAAGGTATTTTAAATTAAATATAGCATGAATAGTTTGTAAATGTACATGAGGTGACTTTCTTGTGGAATTTTCATGATAACAGGCATTTTGCATGGGAGCAGCTTGTACAAACTTCCTCAGCTTTTATAAAGGCATGCTATTATGCTGAGGAAAATTATGAAATTACACAAATATGAACAGCCTAGAAAATTATCCTCAGTGATGAGAGCATTGAATGCTGTGTAACACAAGGAATATAATTATTAAATATGCATGCACAAGCACATTGGCATAGTCTTCAATTGGTGACATATATAAATCCACCAAATACAGACCAGAGTCAGTGACCCACATTACAAAGTTACATTAGCCTGTTTAACAGAAATATTTTTTTCCTAAAAGGTCTTTAATGTTTTCAGTGTGCTGTAGTCCTATTGCAGAGAAGCCTTCATGTTTTTGTTGAATGGGAATCCAGTAGATAATTATGAACCCTGGAATGAAAATGGGCTCCCTTGAATCTGGTAGGACTGTTGCCACTGAATTGAGCTGATGTAGTGCTACTTTACAGGTACTTTTGTAAAGTTGGTGAAATAACCATCTAGCTATAGTTGGCCAGAACTTGACTGATAGTTTTTCAGACTTGAGCATGTTTAACACACGCTCATCTACTGAGGCCTGCTTTTATAGCTGTTGCTATTATCATTAAATGGACAATGTATTTCTTTTACAAAACTGTATGTCCTTTAGAATTGCCTATGCAGATCCTGTTTCTTAGGATATGTATCCATTTGGTACCATAATCTGAGAACTTTCAGGAGGAAACATCCATTTCAGCTTTGGGATACAGTGGAATTACTGATGGAATAGCATGAAATACTACATTTTCAGATCTGTGTTACAAGATTGACTGCACAAGTGTCTGTCATTCTTGAAGATGAATTCGACATAATTGTTGAGGACAAAATGTGTGTGAAAAATAGTATAATCTTGACAGTTTGACAGGTATTTGGTTCAGATAGCTTTTCTTGCCTAATATATTTAACATATGTTATTTGCTTGTATATTTTGTGTATATTTGTGCAATGAAAACTTAGCATATATTACTGTGGGAGGTTGGTTTACCTCCTTTTTTTTCTGCTGTAAGATCTGTGGTATAGGGCATGTCCTTTAGTGTTTGTATGCAGCTTTTCCTGCACCTTTATTTCATCTGCCAGCTTCTTGGCACTTCTGTTGCTGAAGTTTTCTCTGTCTTTACAGATATTAATATCTCTTTAACTTTCTTTTTGTAATTTTGGTCTTTCGTTATGTTTGCCTACTTATTGGGGCTTCAGCTAGCTCCGATGCCAGAAATGTGAACTAATAATGTATTTAGAGTGTTGGAGGATGGTTTTTTTCAGTTTTCCTTATTTATGCCTTTTTTCATTACTTCTTTATTGACATGCACCGCTAGAGTAGTTGAAATACTTTTTTAGAAATCTTGCCCTTTGTGGCATTGGATTTGATCTTAGTAGGATTCTTTCAAAGCAGATAAATCTCTCTCCTCCAGAGGGAGAACAGAGTTACCGAAAAAGAGCCTATGGCATTCATTTAAAGAAAAGAAAAGAAGAAAAAAAAAGAAAAAGACAAAAAAAGCGTTCATCTTCTGAGGTACATTTTAGATGTATTGCACGTGTTAGCACAGTTATGGTGGTGAGCATCGCTTTGAATTTGCTGTTGTTTCTGTTGGCATTGTGCTTGAAGGTTGATCCTGCAGTTGCTGAAATTGGGGGTAAAGTTCCCATTGATTTCATCAAGCCAAGGGTCTGGCCCATGGGGCAGCTCTTCCAGCAAGAAGGAAATGGCTTGTGAATCTCGAGTACAGTAAGCTTCCCGTAGCTTTGGGAGTAGTAGGAAACAGTACCGAGCCTGTTTCACAGAGGGGTAAACTGAGACATGGACAGATTAAATTCCTTGCTGTAACAGTGCTAGAAATAGCAAAAGGGAGACATAAGATTTCTGTATCTGTGGCTGTCTGTCACGTAGTTGCTGTTACCATAGGTGTTTCATACCAGTGATAACTTTTTTTAATAAATGAAGCATGTTCACAGAAGAGATGATTGTCTGAAACATAAATATTAAAAATATTTGCTGTAACTTGTTGTTTTCTTTTAAATAACTTAAAGCTAATGAATAGTGTAGTAGCTTAAGAGACTAAACAATCTTTAGCAAAGACAAACCCTAATTTTGGCAGAGGGGAATCAGATTTTTGATCAAATACAGCAGTCTCTACAACTGATGTAATACAGACATCCAAAATCTGGCATGTCACAACATTCCTAATCTTAGTTACTTTCTAAGTAACTTATACTGATTTTTACAGATAACTTTTCGAAGATCAAAATGGAAATAACTGAATTATAACTGTAACGTGATTGTTTTCTGAGCACAGACAGCTCACTCTGATTGAAGTTGTCTTACAAAATATGTAGAGAGCACCAGAAGAGTGTGAATTTTTTAAAGCAATTATGAAGAGGCTTGACAACAGAGAAGGAAGGAAGGAAAAAAGAGGTGTTCATGTTGTGCTTATTACTAGTTCCATTTCTGTCCATTACGAAATCTAAATACCTTGTGGACTTGTGAAAAGCTCCTTAGAATCCCTTCAGTGTAGAAGATTCTGCAGGAGAGGCAGCTTGCTTTATGGTTTTATACTTTGAGGAAGTGAGACTTTTCATTTGTTTTTTATAAGGTAGCTGGTAGCCAAACCATTCATATTTTTCTATTTAAGTTTTTAAACAACTAGTTCCTTTTGAAGGATGGTGTCGTAACAAAAAATTTCTTCAGGTTATAGCCCTCATTAATAATTAAAGCAGGTTTCCATTTAAAGGAAAAATGGTATTTGGTTGAATACAGGCAGTAAAATTATGGGTATATAAAATTTTACAGTAGCTTTGTCCAATTTTCATTGCATGTAATGGGACCTAGGTGATGCTGTTCAGATCTATATGGGTAGCAGGCACAGTTTATGTAATGCCACATGAAAGTAGTGAAAACATGAAAAACTAAGAGCAAAACAGTTAAGGCAGAGTCTCCTAATACAGTTTTGCCATACAATTTTGTTCACAGTTTTTTTTTTAATTGTGAGGAGGCAGTAAGTTTTTAATAATATTAGTGTTACAGAAAGAACCTCCATTTGATCAGATTTTATGAAACCTAAGTTTTGGATATAACAATCCAGTTGATAGATATTTTTGGTATTTTGCACTTTTACAGAATTACGTGAAAGTAAGTTCTATCTTCTTTCTTTCCAGTGCAGTGAACTCTTATCAGTAATTAGAATAGCTAGGTCACGCATTAGCATGTCATGGATGATGAGCAAGTGTGGGTCCAACCGAATGAAGTTCATCACCATGGGAACAAAGCTTTCTGTGTGCAGAGGTAGTTCAGGTGTCTGCACTGTACTCCAGGAATTAGGAGCATGGACATACATAGTCCAAAGTATTCTCCGTGGTTCTGCACAGGGCCAGCGTTTGCGTCCAGTTGGGCTTACTGGTTGCACTCATGTCAGACCTGTGCTGATTACTAGTGGAGTTATTTTCCTTGCAGTTGCTTGGAAGTGTCCTGGTTGTCAGGAGAACTATCAGCTCAAACATACGCAGTGCCAGCCTAGGGACAGTACTCAAATTCTCATCCTGCATTCATCTTGCGTCTGGAGCGCTGGGAATCTTGGGGTAGAGATATGGTGTAGCTCTGTGGGAGTCAACCCAGCATAGTCAATGCTGAGCAAGTCTAATAAGCACAACTAGGCTCGAGCAGCTTCCTTTTGGAGACTCTACAATGGCTTCACTCTGCGTTTCCCAGTACCCATATTATCCTGCTTTACTACTACAATGAAATAGCTCTGCTCCCCGTTGTCTGGATAATGGAAAGTTTATGATGTTGCAGCAATGGGTCATTGCCTTACCACAAAACAGTATTCACCTAGACAGATTGATCGTGCATGATAGGCAAACTTCATGATAGAATTGGAAGTTTTACAAAGCTTCCAAACTCTCTTGGCTTATATTGAAATAGGAGCTCTCAAAATCCCTTCTCCCCTTCTGGTTACTTTAAACAATCAGGCTGAATTTTGCCAACAGGTACAGGATACGACTTAGGAAGTATTCCCCTCTCTACTGCCTCCGAAATATGCTTTGCGTAAAGTCTGTTTCAGCCAAAGGGAAGCTTTCATATTAAAGACAATGTTTCATCTTGCTCCTGAATTAGGCTGGTGCAACTGCTTTGTTTATATGCTGTGCATACCTTTATAATACTGGATGTGTTTACTGTTGCCTTCTATCTCTGTTCCTGACCATAGTCTTTCAGGAGATAGGCTATGCGGGGGGGGAAGTAGAGAGGAAGAAGAATTGAATACAAAAAGGAAGAGGAACTATATTATATAAGAGGTTGACTTGAACTCCCTGACCCACAAAGTTGGAGAAGTTTCAGAATTAGGCAAAATGGATTTGTTCAGCCCTAATTACTGTTATTATAGTACCTAATATTAATGTTCCTACAGCACTTGGATACTGTTGTGTGCTACATACCGTAGATAAGTTGTTATTATTACTACCTTCTAGGTCCATCTTGGCAGTGGAATTTGGGTAGATGAGGAGAAATGGCACCAGCTGCAAGTAACACAAGGAGATTCAAAGTATACAAAAAATCTAGCGGTTATGATTTGGGGAACAGATGTTCTCAAGAACAGAAGTGTCACAGGAGTTGCAACCAAAAAAAAGAAAGATGCCGTTCCCAAGCCACCTCTCTCACCTCACAAATTAAGCATTGTCAGAGGTAGGTTATTTGAAAACTTTTGCTTCCTGCTTTGGAGTTTAACTATTAATCACTGAGTTGAAAGATGCTTCTTTTCAGCTCATATAAAATTAACTGATTAAAACCTGTAATTCAAATTGCTATTGCACTGTGAAGTGCATACATATCTAGGAAAAGTAAAACACATTGCAATAGCTGTGCACAGTGCAGGCCTTCACAGCTGAAGAGTTGTACTTCAGTAAGGTTCAAGAAGATCATCACTTTGAACCACTTGCAGGACAGGACTCTGAGCCTGGAGAACAACACGTTGTTCTGGAATTCACTCATAACATAGTGATTTTTTTAAAATGCATATATTCCTTTTAAAAAGACTGAGAGTAGTTTTACCACATTCTTTCATCCAGAATGTAACCAACTCCGGCATGAGGCACAGAAACCATTATAGCTGTGACTATAAAAATAGGCACACCTTCAAAGACAAGAAAGAATAGTTTTACCCTTTTAAGTGGAGAAAATGGAAATAGTAAAAATTAATTGTTGCACCTGAATTGGAATTTGAACAGGAAGTGTAAATCACTGACCTATCTGGCAGGAAAAATTGAAATGACACTTTCAGTAACTGCAAGCCTGAGTCCATGTATGTAGTACTTTGAGAGAGAGAAGGCCTTCTCCTTTATTTGAAATGAATAGTGAATTTCAGTCCTTTTGTATCATCATGCTTGTGTTTTGCATTCATTTCTGTCTCTCTTGGTATTTCAGGCTTCTTTTTAATTTAGAACTGAGTCGGTTCCTCATGGAATACATACTGAAATTGGATTTTTAGGTTTTGTGTCCATACTAAATTGCAGTAGGGCTGAAAGAAATCTCCCTGTTTGATTGAGCTTCGTTATTCTGCATTTCCTGTTCTTAGTTGCTATGTGCTCTTAACTATGAACTCTGTAAGAGCTGTTGTAATCTGCCTTGCAAGTACCGTGTTTTGGAAGTAAGAAGTATGATTGTTCTTTGAGTGTGTGCGTGTCTGTGTTGTGTGGGGAAAGGTTGGAAACTGATCTTCGTACTGTCATCTTTCTTAGTTTGTAAGAAATGAGTAAAAGACATGGGGTTTTTTGCTAATCTGCTTTCAGAATATATGTGGAAGTGCAAGCTGTTCCATACTGATTTTCTAGTTCTGGCTGGGACCTTTTGGTACAATCCTTATACATGTAGCAAAGTAATGATGTACTGGCCACGTAAGGAATCCACTCTGTGGCTGTGGCTACCCTTGTCAGCTCCTAATGGGAAAGAGAATTGGTTACCCGGGTGCGCACTTAGAAACACGCAGTAAAAAGGGGTTATTGCTCACTAGCCTATCGCAAAGAGCTTTCTAGTTTCCCTGCTGGAGGCTGTTGCTTTAGGTTGCCCTGCTGGCAAGGTTGCTTATGTGAGAATTTCCTCCTCTACTTCAGTCAGGGCCAGTCTGTGTTGCTTGAGCCATTTAAATAGTAGCTTTCTTCTTAACTCCCCTTGTTTTGGCTACAGTGAGTTTGGGAGTATGGTCCAACGGGCACATGGCGAAAGGCAGATGGGGCCCTTCCCTTTCTTCTCTTCCATACCTTTATACTCTCCAGCAATTCAGCTCTTCCCTATTTCCTCGTTTTTCTGTGTTTTCTGTCATACTTTTGCTTCCAGCCTCAACTCTCATTTGTATTCTACTGTTCCATGCCCTGGTTTTCCATGTTCCTCTTTCCAGTGTTTATTTCATCTTGTCTTTGACTCCCTTTTTGTTAGACTCAAGACTGTACAATCTCTTCTTGAACCATTTAAACTGCATGGCCAATGTTTTAGGCAGCAGCAGACAGACTTTGTATATCAGCGGTACGGGGTAGCACGTAACCATGATTTTCTATGTTGTGTCCTTTGCATTTGTGTCAACGTTAGCAGGCCTTGCCCCATCATGCCAGCAGTGTTTCCTGGAAAGCTGGAAGTGATCAAATAAGAAGTTGTTTTTATGTTACGGAGAAGAAAACAAAACAAAAAAATGAGTAGCAAGTGGACAAGTGGTGAAATGCGAGGAAGTTAGAGTTTATACGGCTAATGACTTGCATCAGGCATCACAGAAAGAAGTAAAGCTCCTTGTTAGTTTTTGAGGTTTACTTGAATCTTTGGTCCAGTCAGAAATACGAAGGGGTATCTGTATGCCCCTCTAAAGCCAAAAGGCAAAGCAGAACCCCCAAATCACTCTTTGGAGCCCCTAAACCAGCATCCTTATGTGACTACTAAACTACTATCTCTGCAGCCCCTCACAGAAATGGAAGAGATGGAAGAGGAAAAACTGTGATTATCATGGATCTGTCTGGGTCACACTGACCTTAACAATCACAGTTGATGCATGAGTTCTTTCAAGTGATTCTTTGCTTGACATGGTGACTAAACTAATAACCTAGTCTGTCTTTTACTGGAAGTTCACCTTACTAGGTGTATCTGCCGCAACTTGGGAGTATTCCTGAGATTGTTGTAGTACAAGTTTATGTCCTACAAACACACTGGGTTTCTTCAGGTTCTCAGTGACATGCCTCTTCTTAGGTGCCTATTTCAAATTGTAGCTTACTGATGATCCGCATTTCAGCTATCAGGCTGCATGCTGATTAATTTTATTTATTTTATATTCAGTACATCTTACAACATAAAATTCATATTGGTTTAGATGTTGTCATCATTCTGTGGACACAGACTAACTTATTCGAAGTGGATTTTTGAACGACAGCATTAGCTCTTAATGTGTCTGATATCTCTAGCTTCTTAAAAATCCCTAATGTGTAGTATGTAGTAAAGAAATTATAAAAAATATGATGCATGAGCACTGTTATAAACCTTGTTAATGCAAAATAACCTTTTATAAAACTTCTGAGAGGTTTCAAAATGAACTACAAAGCATGCATAGTACTTAATTTTCACAACTTTTTAATATGATGCATTAGAAATGTTATAAACCATGTTAATTAAGCGATAATCTCTTTGGCTTTCTGTATATGAAGCAATAAATGGCTACTGGAATAGATTACTAGGCAAAGCAGAGCAGAGTTTGTTTAATCAACGTGGGAAGCCTACAAGCAAAATACACTGTTCTGGTTATGAAAACAAAAACCCCAAACCTGCCTGTCTCAGACGAGTTGGGTGTGTTGCACCACCTCTGATTTCAGTAACCTCTGCAGGATTCTGGCACTGTACTCTCGACTCAGTGGAGCAGAATTGTCTCAACTTTCATTGCCCTCATTGCTTTTGCAGTTATTGCTATTGCTTGCTTTTTGTATTCCAGTTATGTTCACAAAGTGCGTTGTGCAAACATGGAAGAAGATGGCTCTTGCCCTGAATAATCTACTAATAAAAGCAAAATACGCCTAGGGACAGGGTGTCTGATAAAGATGCAGACATTAATGTATGTTGTACAGATTTAAAAAATAAAATAAATCGGTTAATGTCTTCTACTGGTTACTGCTTCTCGTCCTAATCATTATCATTTACTTACTGTCTTGAAGGTGTGAAGGTAGGAGTGACTCACAGGGAACTGTAGATAACAACAGTTGTAGTGAGACCGTTCCCCTGGGAGAAGATTCTAAATCTGCTGTGGAGATATGGACAAATACAAGAGTTAGGCAGGCAAGACTGACACTGGAAAAGGCTGGATTTAGCCTTGTTTCTGTATAGAAAGCCTATTAATGTAGTCACAGCATAACTGGAAGTTGGTCATGCCAAAGATTCAAGCCTGGGAAAAATCTTGTCTTTAACAAGACAGCCAGTGAATCAATGAAAGCTGCTGTTGTCTTGCAAAAATATCACAGTGGTTACTCAGTGCTTACTCGGTGCTGTCTGTTGAGTAGTTAGCCCAACACAGGGCTGTATTCTTTTCTGAAAATATCCTAATGGCTCTTTCCTTTTTTTTTTCTCCCCAGAATGTTTGTATGATAGAATAGCACAAGAAACTGTGGATGAAACTGAAATTGCACAGAGACTCTCCAAAGTCAACAAGTACATCTGTGAAAAAATCATGGATATCAATAAATCATGTAAAAATGAAGAAAGGAGGGAAAGTGCAAAGTACAATTTGCAATAAATTTTGGATTTTTAATAAAGTCTTAGTGTTTTACTTAAGTGTTGTTTTTTGATTTGTGTGGCATTTTTGCTGATGGGAGAAGCTGACTTGAAGTGTTACTCTCCTCCTATAACTGATTCATTTTTTGAGCGGTTCTGTCAAAAGCCTTTCTATGGTGTAACCTGCTTTTCAATAATGTAAGATATGTTGTAAGTCCACTCACAATGAAATGATGAATTTTCAAAGGTTTTTCCAATGAGTTGCAGTATGTGACCTGCAGTTCTGTATATAGGTTGTAATTCTGCGAACACCAACCCGTTTTGCCTACATTTTGTTTTACTGGAGTTAGTAGATCTAGGTGCAGTAAACATCTGCTTAGAAGGAAGAACTGTACAAAATCCACTTTGCTATTGAAAAGGGTTTTATTGTATTTTACAAAGTGTTTTTCTGAACTGAAATTTTAATCGTTTGTTTTTATAAATCTTTGTTTTGATCTCTAACAATATATTTGGTCAAAAACACACAAAGAACGCTTCTTTTTCACTTATTATCTTGTAGTTAGATCACCATTGCTGTCATAGTTTAAAAAAAAAAAAAAAACAAACAACAAAGAACCCAAAGCTGTAAATTATAAAGTTATGATAATTTATTTAAAAAAAAGAAAAAAAAAATCTAAAAGCAGTTCTTTTTCAGGCACCAAGGCACTTTCCAGATTTCTGGTTATGGTACACAGGTCTTCAGGATGTCCATATTACTGTTCTTGAAACACTCTATTTTTAGTGTATTTGTATTTTCAAATGATTTAAAGATTGTCACACTATGGCAAGATTATGTATAATAGAAAATTTAGTACCATTTCCTCTGAGTCCATAATTTAACAGTGGACACTTTTAGCACAATTTTAAATTAAAAATAATTTTCTACACTGAAGTTAGACTTGCGATACAAAGTTATAAGGAATAATTTGTTGTCTGAATTATACCCTATTGTCTGTAAGTGAAAGAAAATAACCTGAAATCTTGTTTCATGAAGGATTTTGAGAATAAGGTTTGTAGAGATAACTTAGGGCCTCTAGTGATAAATTTTGAGGATTTGTTATATTAGTGGTCTTAGTAAACCCTCCGTTTGTTTTACGCTCGCAGATGTGATTATCTACCTTTCAGGCTGTCTGTTCCTGAGTATTGACATTTGTTCCTTTTCTACCACAGAAATTCTGCTGCTTGTTTTGAAAGACTTGCCATTTCTTATCATCTTCCTGTAGCAGTGGTATACCCTAACGTTAAACCTATTTCAGTGTCCTGTGTGCATGGATAAGTTGGAAGGAGCAATGCAGGGATTCTTTAAAGGGCTGAGGTGGGATGGAGGAAGGAGGGGAAGAGAGGAGGAGGCGTGCTAGTGCCTGTTTCAGAAGAGATGGAGAAAAACACCACGTTGTCTCTTCCTGTACGCCACATGTGCTTAAATGATGTCTTAATTCAGGGCGCAAGTATTCGCTTTACGCTTTCTAAAGTGCAATTTCATGATTGGCTCCTGCTAATCTAAGTATGCTGTGCTGCCAAAAGAATACGCCCCCCTTTCGCTGCTCGTGTCCCTGCATTCCCGTCCCTTCCCTTAAACTGGCGCTTGTTATTGCACAGATGTGTCGGGTACCACTGATTTCCAAGGTTCATTTCATAAGGGCTGGTGCCAATAGGATGGAGCCATGGAGCATTCATGAGAGGGATGGGAAGAGGAGGAGTGTCTTTTTACAGTGGCTTATGCGTATTCTGAAATTGCATTTAACAGCCTAGCTTGTCGCCTGTTAATCTCAAAGTGTTCTTAGGTAGTGTTTAATGAAGTGCGTAAATGTTTATGCTTCCTAATTTGGGATGCTAAATAGCAAATTAGTGTTTATAATGTCAGTGCATGTATCCTTTTATTAATTAAAGAACAAAATAGAGATAACATTGAAGAAACACTTAAACAGCAAGTTCCCACTTTTCAAGCAGACTTGTGAATGTACAATTTTTTTAAAAGTGATATTAGGACAATCCACTGGTTTGGGGGAAAATGTCCATAATTTCCTCAGTCTTTTATGGCTTTAGTACTAATGTGTTTTCATTGTAACAGATTCTTTAATGAGAAGATCATGCTGCACTTCTTAGAAGATAAGCCTATTTGAGACAGCATTTTATGAAACCTGGGAAAAGCAGATTAGAATTTAATTAGAGTTGTGACTCCAGCCTGGCCCCAAACATCAGAGATGCTAAGTCTTTCCGCAAAACCAGCATTATCTTCCTAAGGCTTCTCCTTGACAGACTTGTCCCATCAGATGTTAATGTTGCATATTGCTGCAGAATTGCAGTCTTTTCTTTGGGGAAGGCATCCTGGAAGTCTTCCTTCATTTCTTCATGGAGTTTCTATCAGCCCAGGTCCAGCAGACAGTTTTTAGCGGAGTTCAACAGGAGTATTTGGGTGGCACAAAAAGGTTCAGTTCCCTTTGAAGTGTAGCATTGTGGGGGGCAAATACAGTGTCCTTTGGACTGGGCAACTGGCATTTAATGTGAGTGTCACCTGAAGCTTTGTTGCGTTATGGTAAAGGAATAGGACGTATTAAAGGTAATATACCTCTATTGTATTATAACTTGAATTAAATATTTGGATTTCTGGAAATAAGTTTTTGCTAATAATAAGCCAGTTTTGCACACTGCAGTTGCAGGGCAATGTGTGGAGGGCTCTGTAATGGGTACCGGGTGTGTATGAATAACATGATTGCACTTCTGTTTGGTCATTACTCTTCCCTTTTCTCTCCCCATGAACCCGTATAAAGACCATATAAGCCTTTCCCAGTGTGTGTGTTTCAAGTAGGGAAATGGGCTACAATTGTCGTGTGTTCCAGTATTACCCAAGGAAAAATACAAACTAATGGGGTGTGTTTTTCTGCATTGAAATACCTGATTGATAAATTAACTGTGAATTTCATTTCACTATGTTATACTGCATTTATGGCCAATGCTGTTCTTGTTGGTACATTAATTCTTCCGTAATTGTGCCTGCCTGTCCATAGTTTTGCTTTGTTCATAATGCATCTGCCATGAATCTACCATAGGAAACTTTATGCGAAAATAGCGCCTACTAACTTTTTCCTACTCTAGCTTAACCTGTACATCATGTGAAACAGGAGAGAATTTTGACATAAAATGAAGTAGGTTTTATTATACCCTGTAATACTCCTCGTTCATCATTCTAAGGTTTGTGCTGTGCCGTTACTTCATAAAAGTAATGTAAACCTGGATTTGTAAGTATCAGAAAAACAGAGATTTAAGAGGAACTGACTTTTTGTCCTGAGACATCAGTGCATACTGTTTACTTCTTTTCTTATCAAAGAAGGAAGAAGGTATTACTGTTATATGAATAATCGGATCCTTTGTTGCCACACATTGCTGCTGTAATTTGTGATATTCATGACCTGATCCATATTAAAGTGCCTCTGGCACACTTGCAAGGAAGCAAGATTAGAGTTAACAAAAAGGGCTTTATTTTCTATTAATGATTTTATAAGGGAAATGAGCTTCCTATTATAAATCTAAATGAAATTCCTATTATATTAAAGGAAAGAATCCTAGCAGAGATTTTAATCCCTCAGTGAAGATGTCTAGCCACTCAATTAAAAAAAGAAAGCTAGCATTTGTTAGAGAGAAAAAACAAATTGTTAGGTTCTGCTGTTACAGAACAGGTTTGTATTTAGTGGTGCTTTACAGAGGTGGGAGTTGTTTTTTTTTTTAATACAGATAGACTAAAATACTTATTTAGTCATGTTAAAGTTGAACTGTAAGTAGAAGGAATTTAAGGTTGCATTTGGTTAGCTATCGAGCATGACTGTCAAAAGAAGGTACAATCTCCCTGTGGGAGGTTGCTTCTTTGCACCGTACCTTTGATGCTGTATCTGATAGAATACTACGATGCTGCTTTGTTGTTTTTAGCATAGACTATTGTCCTCTTGGAAGTTTTAAGTAGCAATAAATTTAACTTTTTTTGGATTTAGTGAAATTGTAAAGATAATTCAGCTTCACACTTCCAGAATTTGCAGACCTTTAAAAATGTCACATGGAGCTATGCTGAGGATTATTTCGATATTCCATCTTCTGGTGTGAGAATGGCCACGCCTCAGAAAGGTGCAAAGATGAAACTTGTGCTTCTTCAGAAGGAGGTGGTAGTTTTCTCACTGTTCTTGAAAATATTCATCAGTCTGTGCATGCCTTTAGTCTCGGGTTGATGAAGTCATAACATCAATTGCTTAGACTTTATGGGTGTCATTTTTTTCATCGTAACAGTGTGGAACTGTGAAGTGATTCATACAACACTGAGGCAATAAAAATGTTATGAAGTGCAATCATTGCATGTTTCATGCTCAGTAGCTAATTTTTAATTTCACCATCTTGGATGCTTTTTCATCCCCTCAGGCTTCCTAAATAGGAAAGGAGAATCATTTGGACTTGGAAAACAGGAACAGTGATTCAAAAAGGAATTAATTTACTTGACTGTTCATTTGCTTTACTTTTGCAATTATTTCTGCTGTTTGTGTTTGAACAGTAACTTTCATTCTATGCATCAGATACCCACTTGTTCAGTCCTGCAGTGAAATCACAGTCCTGTGGATGTGACATCATTTTTATCAGAAAGATGAAAATACCTCACTTGTGACATCAGACGAAGTTCCATTATGTCTGGATCAGAACAGAGGTGAAAGTGAGTCTGGGAGGAGAGGAAGAAGCTGAACCTAAAGGATTTTTTCTGTGCTGCCTTCCGACTAGAAAACTGCCTACGAAGGAAATTATTTCCTCCACATTTAGCAGAATAGCAACGTTATGTTCCTTGTTTATTGATAGTAAAACCTTAACAGAACTAAACTCTTTATTAGTATATATTTTTAATGAATCGGGCTACCTACTTTCATATTAAATTTTAGTCTTTATTGATTTGAAATTAAAGAGTCACAGAAAATTTACGGAACACCCAAGGGAGGGGGAGGCTGGGGGTGCCTTAGCTTTTATTGTAGTATAACAATTGCTAGAAGGTCCTGTGAAATAGAAGAAATTATGCCTGTTGGTGCTTGTGTCTCCTTTATCGTTAGCATGAGCTTTCATGCTTTTGGAGTGGAGAAAGAGATTTCATGGGAACGGCCGATTGTCAGAAGAATTGGCTGTGAACACCCTTTGGTGTTCGCCCTAATGAATGTGGAGGATTCTAATGAATGTGTACTGGGACAGCAGTAGAGGGAATATTGCTGACAGTGCCAATATCACACTGGTACCAGCCCCTTCCACATGAGACTCAGGTGAATGAAAAAGCTTACATGGGAGAGTTTCATATTCTTTCTGTCATAGTCAAATACATCTTTAAAGTCTTCCCAAATGTTTATAGAAATCTTACTGAATTGTAGTTTAGTTTTTTTAAAAATAATGTATTTTCAAGTGTTTTCCATTTTTCTTGTGTTAGCAGAATAGAAGTTTAATTGGAGACATTTTTCTTGATGTTTAGGTTAGGATATCAGCCTACTGATAGTTGAAAATAGTCCATTTTGGTGCGCCATATTTTTCCCTTTCCGTACGGAGTCCTCTGCAGCATTTATGGAGGTGCCTTGTAAAGAATAATTCTCAGAATAAGCAGGATTGAAGGTGGATGGGACAAAGCACCTGTCTCCAGGTTAATGGTCTGTGTTTCCATTTCTTGAAGAGTCTTAGATTATGAAAAACTAAAACTCCTGAAAGTAGTATTTTACATTTCCCCCCCCTGCATTGTATCTTAAAATGCCTTGACAATTGCTGGTTTCTTTGCGTTTGCAAGGACTTTCATGCCTCCAGGACCAATGTACGCTGTTAAATTCTGCATTTCACTGCCCATTCTTACAGGAATAAGCAATCGAGGATGTAGAATTTGGGGCTTAGCAGGGATGAAGGTGATGGTGTAGCATCACCTCTGCTTTGGAGCACGGTGCAAGGAACCACCCTCCTTAGGGAGGTTGGTTACCCTTGTTAGGATAGGGTAGGACAACCTAGAGGGTGTCTTTTCTTTAGGTATAGTCCCCTAAAGGCAACTCATCCAACAAAGGTGGTTTATTGTCACATTGGTAAATATATGCAACATCCACTCTGTGGCTTTCCTAAACTTAAAAAGTAACGGCGATCCACTCGGCAGCAGCCAGATGCGGCGGAGGACGCTATGTCTGATGGTGCGGGAAGCCTGGGAACAGGTTGTGGAGGGGTCACGTAGGCCTTTTCACCTTCCCACAGGAAACCAATACGTGCAATTTGGATGAAGTCAGTAGCCAAATAGCAAAATCTCAATGCAGTTTGACTGGCATTTGAGGTTTCAATCAGTGAGAAGTTTTATTAATTTAAAAAAGTCCAATCACTCTTATGTGCCGAGAATTTAACCTTTAATAGGTAGAATAATCAGCGTTTTCTTCTGCAGCCGGGGACCTCTATCTAGTGCAGTCACACAGCTGTATGTTTACAGATGTAATGTACTGTTATTCTGTATAAATCTGTCTATGCCATGTAATCCCACAAATTGATAATCTTCCTTAGCCAGCCCTGTCTGCTTTACTGGTCTTCCTTTCTGTTCCTTCTGCAAGTGGGAGGCAGTCTCCTGTGCTTGCCTTAAAGGTAAGGAGATGGAAGCGTTTCACAATTCCTGCCTTGCAAGTTGTCAGCAGGGTTCTGAAGTGAAATACCTGCTTGTTATTCTTGGAGCTAAGTGACACAGAGCTAGAGCATTTCCTTAGGAGATCTGGTAGTACTGCTGTCACCGTAAGGCAGACTTTGCAGTTCAGGGACTTCACATAGCAGCGTTTTCTCTTTTTTTCTTGCTGTGCCAAAGCATAGATTGTAGCAAAGAAAATTTTACTCTTATATGAAGGTCTCAAAGAGGTAAGATGGGATAGGCAGATCTTTCAGCAGTATCTCTTAAAAATGTTCGTTTCTCAAAATAGAGGATCCCCTGCTTTTTCAGAGGCTTAGTGGCCTGGAATTTTCCCACCTAATTGCGGTGCCTAAGTTTGGATTGTCATTTCCATCGGATAAACAATGGAAAGCATTAGGCACTTTGACAGATTATACTGATTTATGACTTTAAATTGCCTTCTGGGACTCCCTTTTTCCATTTACTGTATGAAAAACAGCCACCTGTTGATCTCGGAAAGAAAGAGCTATTTCAAAATTCTGTGATCTAAGTGCAGTTCTTGAGAAGTTGCTGTCGAGTTACATGCCTAAAGGTGGGTGGAAAGACTGCAGGCTGTGGTGCGCTGCTGGTGACACCATCGATGAGATGGTGTGGTCCCCTGCAGAACGCGTCAGAAAGCTCCGCTCGATTGCTCCTTTGAAGAGAAACCTTGGCGGGACCGCAGCATGCTGCTTACAAAAACAGGCAGTCTTGAAAAAGCATCAAAATGTTAAATCCATCTTTTCCGTTGGTAGTTTATTCCAGTGGGTAACTACCCTGGCTGCTCAATTTGTGCCTTATTTCTCTGTGAATTTTTCTGGCTTAACTTCTAATTCCTGGTTCTTGATTTGTCTTTCTTAATATTCTCTTGCCTCAGTATTTCTCCACCTCATGAACATCTCAATAGACTGGGTGTCTTCAGTCATCCACTACCACACATTTTCTAGGTCGCGACTTGTTTTTGTAATATTTTTCCTTTACATCTACCCAAATTCATTTTAGTTTTATGGAAATACTTTCTATAGAGGAGTTCTTGATACTCTCTTAAATACTGTATTAGTTAATGTGATACAATCTCATGTTTTAGGACACGTGTCACTTTGTGTTAGAATGTCATATACAATAGTTGTAATTTCATTTTGTGGGGCAAACTTAATTTGCCTCTGTAGAAAAAAAATGATATTTAATTGATTCTTGACCAATTGATGTCCCAGCGTAGTTCCCTTTTTACTGTATTATTAAAAATAGCTCTGTCATGAAAATATTGTTCTTAAAATGAGTATTTATCTCTAATATGCTTTCCTCTTTGTCTTGGTACCATACGTGTGCCAACGACGAGACAGAGCACGTTCCTCCTGCTTGCCAAACTGCGTATACGTGTATTCATAGCTCAGCCAGGCAAGTGGGTGACCGTGTTGAACCAGGCTGCAAAGAGCAAGAGAGTTTCACAGAAAAAAGGACACTGAAATAATAAAACTTAGAAGAAAGGGAAGCCACAGTCATATTACTATTGTTAAATTTTGTACCATCTTCAAGAGAGTTATGGAGTTTTCTTGGTTGATGATACCTGTGCATTGCCAAAGGATGGTGAAGAGCTGCTATCGTTATGCTCGGAGTGAAGGGAGGGCACCCTTAGAGAGAGACAGCACCTTTGGTGGAATTATTTCATTCGGGAGCCTCCAGCCAAACCCCAGAAAGGAATCGGACCTAACGGGAGAAGAGCTTGCTATACATCAACCCTTGCTGTGTCTACTTTGATAAATTAAAGGTTGCTTTGGATAGGACTTACACATATTTTGTTTGACCATGCCTGCTAAATTATTAATATTCTCAGTTAACCTCAGAGACAAGATGAGGAACTGCCAACTTCCTTCACTGAGATGGTTTAATGAAAATTGTTCTTTGCCAGAATTTTGAAGGTCAAAACCGGCTTAAATATGTAAACAGAAATTATATCAAGGTAAAGCAAAAAAACTTGTAATTAATCTTTTTTTAAGAAGTCCCTTCCTTCCTTTGAGAATTTCAAATAGTGTCAGACAAGGTTCTTCTACATTTCCTTCATCATCTCTCTGAAGATTCCCTGTTAATTAACTTAGTCATTTATAAATGTTATGAAATCATGTTATTGGCTTATTTCTATTTGTAAAGGCATCAAGAAATTTGTGTACTGCACCTTTTGAAAAGTAATTAATATTTCACTCTTAAATGCCTATTGATATTTTTGTATTTCCTATTGATTTGAAATTAATACCTCTGCCAATTTAAAGCTCACATGCTGGTTCGTCCAGCTTTCATTTACAAAGAATGGACAGGACAGCATCGTTGAGCTGATCCAGTTAAAATGACGACCCTCATCTGATGAGCTCAAGAAAAAAATACTTGTGATGTTCTGCCTAATCTGGGCTTCCTCCCTCTCTGGGGGTGACCGAAGGTTGCCCTTTCCCACATGATTTGGGAGGGACTGTGTAGGTTTTAACTAACTAGAAACTTAATGATGGGAGGGGTAAGATCAGAGCAGTTCAAGTGCATGTTGTAATACCGAGGGCAGAAACCAGTTGATTCTCTTATGATCCCACCTCGGTGCTGCAGCATTATCACTCTGGGCAAGGCTTTGGCAATGTTTTGCAGGATTATGGGTGGTGCAGAAGTTGCTCTTGTGGTCTCCCTTCTTACCTGACTGATCTGATCTGTTCTGGAGGTCAGGTAGAACCTGTACCTGAGATATTTCAACTTTGTGGTGCAAGGTGTTGCCTGTTTTTCATCCTCTTTAGGTAGCTGTCTCATCATAATCTGACCTGTGGTGGGATCCACAAAGTACCACTTGATCCACTACCTATGGCAGCTCAGCTGGCTTTGCTAGTGGGAGAAGGGCAGCATTGCTGGGCGAGAGGCGGGCCACTGTGCCCTGCCAACCTCCCATGCTCCACAGGTGAGGGGCGAGCTAGTTACAACTGGCACAATTTGGGTATCTTTCTGTGTCGGGTTTGATTTGGATCTCCAGTACTTCCATGGTGTATTATCTACCACTGCACTGTCAGCTTGTAGCGTTTAAGACTCACCTTATGTGTTTAATATAAAAGTTGATGGTGATCAAGCTGTTGTAACTTGTGTGGCATTAACAGTGAAGGAGTCTGCAACTGGGGGATAGCCTGCACCAGTCAGGCTATAGAGTCTCTATACCCACTTATGGGTGGATTTCTCCCGAGCTGGTACTTTGTGAGAAGTTCCTCCAGCCCGCTCCTCAATGAACCTGCATGGCACTTTCTTCTCCTTGAACAAAGAATATACAGGCAGTTCTGCAAATGTTGGGGATCTTTTGTTGCTGGCTAACAATTAACTCTTTTCTGGTCTGGGAAATAAACTTCAGTGGGGCTTTTTTAGCAGGGGATGTCTTGTTGGCCAGTATTGCCTCTACTCTGCATATGAGAATTACCTATTTGTACTGTTAGGTACCCCAAATGTAATTACTTGAAGAATCAGATACAGTATGATTAAAGGAATTCATATTTGTTATTCAAGGGTTTTCTCTTTATTAAATACTTCAGCAAAATTTCAGTAACCAGTGACCTCTTTTGAGAAGTGACGCATTGCATTTTAAAGGCTTTATAACCAAGTCATCCCTTCTTGTCAGAGACATGGAAGATGAATAGATGGTTCTTGCCTGCGATTTCCAGTCTCAGGGGAAGTCCCTTTTCACTGCCTGTGGTGATGCTCAGCTGCATCACTGCTTTTAATTGCCTCCAGGCTCCTGCAGGACTTTGTGTGTCCCCTCTGGCATGACCTACATCCTTGCAGAACCATGAATCCCTCGCCACTGGTTAGTGGAGTCTGAGCTCAGGGCAGAAAGTCCTGTTGTTGCTAATCCCTAGCTATGTCCCAATGCTGTAAGCTACGTGCCAATCTCTTTCTTGTGTCCTTAAATTCATCTGGAATTATTTTGCCTGTAGAAGGATACAAATGAATTTTCTGCATTAAAGACGATGGTAAAAAATGCGAGTGCTGTCTTGAGCATTATGGATACTGGGTGTATTATTACACTGAAAACCAGAGAAGGATATATTAAATAGAGCACAAGTACCTTATCAAATCAGAAATTTATACATCATTTATACATCAGAATATATCCCTTGAAAGGGAATAAGCAGTGAAGTAACGATTCCAGCTGTAGCCCAAATTGCATTGCTGCAGGTCAAATCAAAGACAAGTGTATCAATGCGTCAGATAATTCAGTTTAATTTGGAAGGCTTAGGTTAATGGCGGGATAAGATGATGATAATTAGGGTGAATTAAAGTAAACACTACAATCTGTTATGGAAAGGAAACATTTATACAATATAAGATCAACTTGTTCATTTTGGGAAGTATAGCACTCTTCTCCAAGAATGTCTGTCCCACCGTTCTGTAGTACTGAAGGTGTATGGACCTGTGATGGGCTTTGTCGCACAGGGTTGAAGTTACTGGACCCGTACTGTCGAAGGCCCGATGTTACATAGGTGCAACAGTTCCTATTTTGCTCTTTCTACCCATAATGGTAGATAAGCCTAGAACATTGTCCTTTGGGACTTGATTATTTTATTTCCTGCCCCCCCAGCTTCCAGTCTGAATTTACTCATGAGCAGTGCACGTCTATTTGTTCTTGAGCAAACGTTGCTGCCAAGTTTTAGCAGCTTTTTTTCTGTCTTTGAAGAGTTTATGAGAGATCGTATCCACTCTACCTTTGCTAGACCGAACTGTCTTTTAAATTTCTCTTGGGAGATGCGCTCACCGATTCATCTGCTCTTATCCTAGTCAGCTGCTTCTGTGCTTGTCTGATCTTTCCAGATCAGTGATGCCTTGTGCTAAATTTTATCTGGGGTGATAACAGTACGTTATACATTGACGTTATCTTTCTAGAAATGCCTTTCTCTAGAAATATCTTCTGCACTTTTCATGGCTTTGTCATGCTGAGGGCTCATAATTCAGCAGTAATCGATGGCTCTGCTGAGGTTGTTATCCTTCCTTTGAGTCCTAAGGTATACCAGACTTCCAATCAGTCTGTAGGAACGTGTATTTAGGCTGTAAAACTTAATGTCACCTCCATTATTCCACTTCTGAAAGTCATCTTGAGGGATCTTTTCTTCCCATCTGATATTTCTCTGCTGCTGCATCATACTGATGTTACCTGCCAGTATGGTGCCATTAGTAGGTGTCTCTAGGGTCTATGTTTAACCAGTGCTTATATGGAAACTATCTTTGCTTTTATGTAGATTTGTACCTATTCTGAAACTGTTCGTAAACATTTAATGAAGTCTCAGATTGTCCCAGTGGGGCAGGTAGTTTTCCTAACAGTAAATGGCTGATTATGCTCAGAAAAAGGGAGCTGGTGACTTGTTCAGTATCATGCCTTAAGTCAGAAATGAGCACTGATGACATAACCCCAAGTCCTCTGCTCTAAAAGTCAAATAACACTGTATGCTTTTTATCAGGAGGCTATCCAAAGGCTTTTAGAAAATGTGGTATATGTCACTGCAAACTTGAGGCTGGGATCTGGAAAGCCATCTGGAAGATAAATTTAATGGGAACTGAGTTTTCAAAGCTCTTGGGTAGCTTTGAAAAGTAAAGCCTGTATATTTTAGCCACTGATATTTTGACAGATATGCTTTCTTGGGGTAGCATACGTGTACTTTTCCTGGGTACTGTCACAATACCAAGCTGAGCTTCACCATTGTTTTTATTTATGTATTTATTAAAGATGAATAGCTCAGGTGAGCTGATAGTACGTGATGCCACACTCATCTGTATTTGCTGTTTCAGTAGCACTTATCTTGAGGATTTTTGGCAAGATTCATTTGAAACTTTCCAACTCTCGAACGGCACGTGTAATATCTCTGAAAAAAACCCAAATATCCCTATTTGTCCCTGATGCCCCCAATTCTGTTTGTCATTGTTGTGTTTATTGTGCAGATTAATCTCAAAGCGTGGAGTGACTGTGAGCTTAAGTAATAGTGCGGAGTGAAATCTCTTAAGTAACCAGGTTACAGGGAGTGCGTTCATGAAAAAACGAATACTACGCTTCGCATCCGGCTGCGTAACATGGCACCTCCCTTGTAGTTTGGATTAGCATAATTTCCTCTGCTGCCCCAGCACCGCCTTGACTTGCTTCATTCCTCCAGACTCCAAGACATACGTGTTTCCACAGAAGTTGCCACTTTGGGATTTGCACACAGCTTTACCTGCCCATCCTCTGAAGCCACGCTCCTGCCTCTAAACCAGGGAGAAAGCACTCTAACTGTAAGCTGCTTAACTTAAACAAACCAACCAAAATTTTTTAAAAATTGTGCAAATTACCTTTTTTGTTTGTTTTGGGTACAGGCTAAGATTACCCCAGTGGCGTACAAGGGTTGAGAACAGCGTTTATTCCTAGATAGGATAATCTTTTGATGACAAAGGTTCAAATTTGCAATGAAATCGCTGCAGCTTAGCAAATTGTAGCTTTGTGTAACTGTTTCTGTACGAGCGCGCTTGGTCTGCAGCAAGTGCAAGCTTAAACCTCTTCTCTGCCAGCCAATAGAAGTCAAACTGCTTCAGGGTTTTGCTGTGGAAGTGCGGACATGGAGGGTTACTGTGGCTCCCGACGCATGGTAAGAACAGGAGTCTGAGTGCTGCTGCGGGTGAGGTGGATGCCAAGGGTTAGAGTGAATTGTGTTATCGGAATCCCACTGGAAAAAAGGGATTTTTTTCCCATTTCCCACCGTTTCACTTGAAACCAGAATGACCCCAAATTAGTTTTGTTTGCGGGAGTTTCCTATTACACAGAATCACAGGCCTGTGCTTGTTCACAGGTCCTAGAGCAACACAAATCTCAAGAAAAGTGTGTATTTACTTTTTAACTATCTGGATCAAATTCCAAAGACGTAATCTACTCCTAAACCCCCAAGTCTGACGATCTTGTTGCATTCCCTGATCTCTGCACGTTCTGTGCAAGTCAGCCGCAGCCCTGACCGGCCCTCGATGTGGGACGTGGCGCAGAGCGGCGCCGAATGCCTATTAAAGTCAATGGGAACCTTTCCAATGGGTTACAAACCAAGCCTACAAGAAGGAATCTGCCTTCTTAAAGGGTGCACGGTAGCAACCGTATTCCTCAAGCTCAGAGCAGATACAGCGCATCTGAGGTGGCCTTGAGAGGAAGTTTCTTCTGTGAGATTTCCTAGTATGGTATGTTTACATTGCTGTGCATTGTAAAGAGGATTTCTTATGAGCAGCTTTTAGTCTTCTCCGACGTGGAGTGCGAACACTGTTCTGACATCAATCATGCTAACAACACGTTTGTACACAGAATAACAGTCACCTTTTAAATATGGGAATCGCAAATACATGTTGACAGAAAAATATATTTAAGCAGTTTCAAGTCCGTGCTGTAATAAGTAAACCAGCCATTGTGTTCCACAGAGCTGCATGCTTCAAATGCCTTACAGAAAAAAGAAAAAACAAACCCTAAAGTGAATCACAGTAATAGAAAAGGAAGTGTTTACATCTCTCAAAACATTCTGTACAATAATCATTCCTTCTTTTTAAATTTAATTTCAGCAAATTTGAATCCAAATGAGATGAAGTTTGAAACATAAGCTTTCATGGTAAGGTACAATTCAGCATGTAATCTTTTGCAGGTGGCTGTTATTCATTTATTATTTGTATTTCCATATTGCTTAGCAACCCCAGTCCTGGACCAGGACCTCGCTGCTGTAAGTGCTCTGCTAACATCAATGGAACGGATGGTCGCTGCCTCGGAAAATGCACTCTTTTGTCTTGAAGCCAAAAGTAAACTAATGATTTCTCATTCTGTCCTCTCTGAATGAGAAAAAATGAAGGCAAACTGATATTTAGTTATGTGATTATCAGTGTATCTCTTGAATTACTGAATCAACACAAATATTTGGGGGCCTGTGAAGCATGCAGGCTCAAATGTGTGTAGTTTTTCCAGATTTCGTGTCCTGATGGCTAAAACAGGGAATGCAGCCTCCAAGAGCGGGGTGCAGGCCAGGTTGCTTCTCTCTGAATAACCATTTGCTGACAAAGTTGCTCATGCAAGCAAATAACAGCTCATGCTCTGCGTGCCCCTGCCATTAAAGAGGAACAGCCTACGCCGCATCATCAAGTACTTACCAATACTTTTTCTGCAAGCGGCGCAGCTCCTATATCCTTCAGACAACTGATACACGCTACGCTACATACATTTAGTTGGGAAGTATGTAAGTCAACATATGCGAATCTGTATCCAAGTCCTCATTTAACCTCTTAAGTAGAAATGTCCTGATTTTTCAAGGGAAGTAGGGTTTGTAGAAAGAGATAATGCCTTCATTTGAGAGCTGGAAAGTTGGAAAAAGTAGACAAACTTTTGGTCTCAAAGTCCTTTCATCAGCAAATTCCAAGCTAAAAGCAGCTCAGACACAACCGTGCTTGAACACTTGGGAGCAGAGATTGCTGCTGCGGGGCAAAGAGGAGCAACTGAGCATTGGCAGCTTCTACTTGTCAATCACGACCAAGCTCTTAAATGTGAGATTCACACCTCTGCTTCAAACCCTCCCTCTCGCCCCTGCAGCCGCCCTGCCCGCATCAGGCAGCTTGGTCCCATTGCCATACGGCAGCTGCGGGCAGGATGCAGAGCAATACCACTTCATATAGGAAACGTGATTGTCTTACACTAGAAGAGGGTTTGGACGCTAAACCAGTAAGAACTAAAACTTGAACACTGTTAAAATTCACCGGGGGTTCCTCCAGAGCGTTGCTGCTTCCCGCGCTGCACTGGGGTGTGTTTGGCTCAGAAGTGGTGAGAATAATTTGCTGGTCCATCATACTGCCCAGATGCCACGCAGGACCAGGCCGTGGCCAAGCGCCTCTGGACAGCTGTCTCAGGACGTCGGTGGTTTGCATATGGTGGCTTATTTTAATAGCAAGCTCTTGTGCACGGAGGTCGTACAGAGGAACGATGTAAAATGCCTTTGTATCAAGAGGTTAAAACCAACTTATGTTAATTCTGGATTCCAGCCAAAGTTACCCAGCTGTTTGGCTGAGACTGGGAGCTAACAGACCAAAAAAGGACACACACAATTAAAATGTCATTCTCCGGGGGGAGGGGGGGAGAGAGAGAGGTGGCCACCAATGAAACAAAAGTGAGGCAGGCTTGACTGCAGCAAACGGCTTGGGAGAGGGTGGCCCGTGTGTCAACACTGTGGGCACGTGTTCGAGTTCCCCTGAGCGCCCTGGGAGATGAGAGGAACCTTCCCGCAATGTAATGGTGGGTACTGGGATGCTCATGGTAATGAAGGACACCGTAAGCTTTAGTTGCTGGAGCTGTGTGGCTGCAGTGTCACTAAATGAACTTAACATTGGTGACTAAGGATGACAAATACCTGATGTAGAATTTACCATTGTTGGGGGGCAGATGGTGGCAAATAAAAGATTTTAAAAAATGTTCAATGCATTATCGTTCCCAAAGCCATAAGCTTCTATATTTAATGTCACCAGCTGTGCGTACTGATTTACTAGACTGTAACCGCCATTTTGTAGACAACCATTCTTAATTTCTAAATAGTATCCTATTCACAGGTCAATTATTGCTCTGTAAATGCCAAATATTTGGACTCTGAATGCAATGGCCCATGCTTCTAGTTTGAGTTTTCTCCAACTTTACTATCCCTTCCTCCTTTCTGCCCACGAAAATCACATTGCCTGCACGGGAGCACATTTCGTTGTGTACTTCCCCTTCCAGTGGTTTAACAAGTTGAGCAAACTTACTCCTCTCTACCCAAATACAAAGAAATTCATCTGAACACTCTGAACTTTCCCAGCAGAAACGTGGAAGCTGGTGACGTAGCCAGTTTGGATCAGTCGAGTCTCCTCTGTCAATAAACGGTTCTGCCGAGAGCTTTCCAATGCCTGGCTGCATGGGTAGTTGTTTTCACAGCAGCCGTGACATATATACGTGCTCTGTTAATAAAGTGACATCTTTTCAACCGTGAAGTCATTGCCAGTGAACATGTTGCATGCTGGTTAAAAATCCAAAACGCCTCTATTGTTCTGTGTTTTCTGAGTTTGTCTAACTTTGTTCTAGCTGATATGACACTAGGTAGCATGATGTTTGGCTGGAATACAAATGAAATGCTGTCAGCAGTCCAAAAGGTCTAAGGGAGAAAAGTTTAATATCAGTTTAGGAGAAAAAACAACAAACGTCATTTCATTTGCTATCTTTATAGGCCTACAAATCATCAGTGATAGTGATGTAAAACAGCAGCCATCAATCTTTTCCCTACCAAAAAAGAAGCATAGGTTGTCAGAAGTAATTTACCTTTTAAAAGATCTTGAGGTGTGAAAACATAAGTCCTTTACATAGGAGTAGAGCTGAACAAAAGGTAGGAAATATTTTTCATGGATGCCTGAAGAACTCTGATTCTTTGTGGCCTCATCATATGTTTTCAATGAGAAAAGCAGGGTAATTTCAAGCTCCAAATCCAGCTTGGCTGTGAATTGAGGCAAAAAAATGTTGTATGCATCTTTCCAAAAGAGGGAAGAGGAAAAAGAAAATAATCTTACTGTAATCTTCCTGTAAACTAATCTAAAACTGATGCTTATTCTGTGCTTGTGTGCTCATAGCTCACAAAACCCTTTCAGAGAAGAACTCGCCTTCCTTGCATCAGGGACTTGGAAATGGAGATGTTGTGTGGCAAAGTTTAAGAAACTCATTGCCTTGGTTGCTTTCAGAGCTATGAATCTTAATCCTCCTTCCTCCTGATGTAGTTTCCTGTCTGTTGGAAAAATCTGATCTATTATATACACAGCCTGTGTTGGTACTTTTCTCTTTCAGAATGTTTCATTTATCTTAAAAATGCTTGTCCTCACTTGCTGCCTGGAGTGCCGTCCCATCTGCCTTTTGCCTTTCAACTCTAAACTCATTGCATGAGCTGTCTTCATGTGGAGGTCCTTCCACCTGACTGCATGCTAGATCGTCTTTGATGTGACTTCTGTCCTTCCTGTGTCACTGAAATTTCTTCTATACTTGGTCTCTTCTGGTTTTCCTTCTCCTCTCCCTTTCTTTCTTTGGCTTATTTCCTGATGGATCTGTCACCTTCTCTTGCTGGAATATTATAGGGGACTCCAGAGGTCTCTCTCATTTTCTTCATTCTGTCTTTTTAGGTAAATTAAACTGCTATCTTTATAGGTTCCGACTTCTGCTTGTCTCTGACAGACCTGTCACTTTCTGTCCAAAATAAATTATAAGTTGTCCATAGTAACTCCATAGGTAGCTGGCTGTCAAATTTGAGGTTGATTAAAAGTAATGAAAGAGAGAACTGAGGGGTTTATGGGACAAGACTAGTGAATGTGAATGGGATGTGGGCATACTGCAGGGAGGTCTTAGGAGATACAGGACAGGGATATGGGCTGTTGACTTGGAATGGAGTAGTGAGCTGGGAATGTTGGGTGAGGTGAAGCTATCAGAAGGACACGGTACTGAGTGGATAAAGGATGACCCTGGACCGTTGTGGAGGGCTTGCAAAAAGAACTGTGTTGGGAGGCAGGTG
Organism: Calonectris borealis; assembly: GCF_964195595.1. NCBI lineage: Eukaryota > Metazoa > Chordata > Aves > Procellariiformes > Procellariidae > Calonectris > Calonectris borealis. Next base: position 9,033,698 of record NC_134319.1, read on the forward strand.
GAGGGTGTAAGACCTGAATTGCTGAAAATGAGGCTTTGTTAGTTGCGCTGCACATGGAGCAACTTGTTAGAGCTGCGAGATCAATGAATGAAGAAAGGGCCCCTCACTACAAGAAGGACATGGAGGTGCTGGAGCATGTCCAGAGGAGGGCAACGAAGCTGGTGAAGGGCCTGGAGCACAAGTCTTATGAGGAGCGGCTGAGGGAACTGGGGTTGTTTAGCCTGGAGAAGAGGAGGCTGAGGGGAGACCTCATCGCGCTCTACAACTACCTGAAAGGAGGTTGTAGCGAGGTGGGTGTTGGTCTCTTCTGCCAAGTAACTAGCGATAGGACAAGAGGAAATGGCCTCAAGTTGCGCCAAGGGAGGTTTAGATTGGACATTAGGAGAAATTTCTTTACTGAAAGAGTGGTCAGGCCTTGGAACAGGCTGCCCAGGGAAGTGGTGGAGTCACCATCCCTGGAGGTATTTAAAAGACGTGTAGATGAGGCCCTTAAGGACATGGTTTAGTGGGCATGGTGTGTTGGGTTGACGGTTGGACTTGATGATCTTAGAGGTCTTTTCCAACCTGTATGATTCTATGAGTGCCTGCAGACACGAGACATAATTTTATAAAGGCAGCTCAGGACTAGTGAGGGAAGATGGGCAGGCAGATTTGTGGCTGTGAATCCTTTGGTTGAGGTCTGTAGATGGTGGGGCTAGTTGGTGGACCATGATGGAAACTGTGGATAACACTGCTGTGTGAAGGAGCAGCAGGGGGCAAGAAAAGTGTAACAAGGAGAGTCAGTCCAGAAAAGGCCCAAAGGAAAACCCACTGAGTATCCACGTGCAGCAGAGCGAGTATCTGGGCACAGGAGAAGAGCATTTACGGGATCAGAAGGTTAAAGCGGTGCCTCCTTCCTTGTCAGCAACGCAACCTCCTCTGCCGTTGTGCCAGAGGCAGGAGGGAATCGCCCTGCCCAGGCCCGGCCTCGCTCACCCAGCACAGACGCGACCAGCTTCTTCATGTGTTTTCCAGTGGCTCATCTCGCCTCGAACAGAGACTCTGCCACTGTTTTCAAGGGGTGTTAATGCATGCTACTGGCTGAGCTGGCAGAAGGGAGTTTTTTCTCAGTACTGATGCCTTAGGAGGCGAGGGTCTAAACCTTAAAATGTTTGTAAGGTTGTAAATGAAATAGCCTGACTGCTACTTGGTTTGCAGTAGGTTAAAAAAAAAAAAATTTCAAGCAGGCCTCTGCTAATTTATTTCTAATTATTAGGAATGATCATACAGTTTTAAGGCTAGAAAGAATCATTGTCTTTCTTCATAACCTTGCCCTCTCATTTCCACAGCCTGCCTACTGCTCCCTTTGAGCTACAGCATCCCTTTTTGGATGTAGCCCTCTCGCTCTTCCCTCCCCAGGCCGGGGCAGTGTCACGGCGATCTCAGCCTGACCTGCAGATGCTGCGGTTTTCACTTCTTATGTTCTTGTCCTTTGCCATAAATTGCAAGTAATATGTGCATAGGTGCTACACGAAGACCACTGCATTTAGAAAACTAGAGACTTAAACCACGTGTTGGTTTAAACCTGGGGTGGAGAGGTAATAATACATTACTTTTCTACCCTACCTGAAATGCCAAGTTAAAGCAAAAGTCTGGGTTTTTTAAAATAGTATTATTATTTTTATTATTAGATATTAAAGCACTAGCCCGAGATTTGTTTTTTTTTTTTCCCCGACAAGCATCCATTCTGACCAAAGCTTTCCGCTATTACATTGTAAGATTAATAAAATCCCCTGGAACCTTCAATTACCACAATAGGTGGAGATTTCCGTTTTTCTGCAGGTCTGGAATCGCAAGAGAGAGACATTTCTGCCTGTATGTACAAGAGCATATGACTGCAGTCAGAAGCCCATCAGTCTAATGTCATCTGACAATGGGCGTGAGGGATTTTCCAGCACAGAAATCAGTGAACTATTCAAAGTTGCTGCACCAGTCCCTGTGTTTCTTTCTCAAATTAAAACTTACAAATTTCAAAAGAAACTCGGGGAAGTTGGGAAATGCCTCCCGGAGAGGCAAGGTGCTGCCAGGCTGCCCAGCTTTGCCTCTCTGCAGGTCGGCAGCTCTCAGCTTTGGCCGGATCCAGAGCCAGGGAGGGAGCAGAGGAGGAGGGAGCTGCAGCTTTTGCTGCTCTGTGGCTCCCAGCTTTGCCCCGCTGCCGGTCACATCTCTCAGGGCGTTATTTTTTGCACCCCTGCTGCAGGTTGTTGCAGATTTGCCTGGGGTGGGGCCTGGGGGCTCCCATGTTGTCAGCTGTGGGACTGGAGACGACTCTCTCATCGACACCGTGCTGGCTCTTGTGTCATTCTTCCCAGGCGTAGAGCTGAGATAATACTTCTGCTGTCTTGCACGGTACTGTAGGAACGGCTGTCCCCTTGCATACCGCTTGGAAAACATAAGGCTCGGTAAAAACACTAAACTGTGGTTTTTTTAATGCGCTCTCTCTCTCAATAGTCTAGGGTGTTATTTCTCATATAACCAGATTTTTTTTTAATATGCCTTTATCTCAGCATTGCCCCTTTAGACAAGGCCTTTTAAATTCGGTGATAACTCGGGTGGTGGTCCACGTGACAAATACTCGGTGGATGGAGGGACCATAGCTACAATGGGCTCGTTCTGGTTTGCTCAAACTATAAACAGCGTGCAGGGAAAAACTTTTTTGCCTTTCATTCTCTGTGTAGCCTTTTGATATTAGTAGCTGACAGATTTCCACTTCTTAGCATTTGTTATCTGCTTTGTATATGCCATTTGTTATCTCCTTTGTATATGACAACAGCATAAGGCTTTTGTTGTACATATTTTTAATAAAAAAGCCAAAATGTTTGAAAACTAAGACAGATATTACTTTTCTCGTGGAGCACACAGACTTCTTCTGATAGCCTAAACCTTTGATAAAGTGTGTTGTAAGCTAGGCACTGTATTTAGAAAGCATTTAAATGTTTTGGGGTGGGCCTGTTTTCTTTACAACAGACCAGCATTTTGCTCTTGGAGACGTAGTGACGAACAGTTATAATTATAGATAGCGCTGAGATGTGACATTCAGCCTTTGATTCAGAGCTGAACTCTTTCGAAATCACGTTTCTTAGATTTGGTGTCTGCCTTCATTCTGCCAGAGGGACTGGGGGCCAAATCAGCAACGGGAGGTGTAACCGCTTGGCTGTGCGGTGGCTAGCTGTGATAGCTACTCATCGAGTGTAGCTACAGCCAGAAGAGAGCCCTCTCCTTTATCCAGGATCCTGGTGTGCTAGGCGCTGAGCAAATACCTAATGAAAGATGTTGCTGCAAAGGTTTTGCAATCTGCTCGTGAGATATGGCACAACAGGCAGAAGAAGGAAGCTCCTCCACCAGGAAGCCACGAGACGGGGTTGTCTCGTGATCAAAGCCATCAGCAGCGGTTTCAGCACTCTGGCAGCCAAACCGCTGGCAACGTTTTTGGAGGTCTCCTGAGAGTTTCGAAAGGCTTTGAAAGTGAAGGCACGACCCTAACGCTTGATGCCGTAGGGAAGGGCAAACCAAACCAGCGTACTATTGTACGCTGAACTCTTGCGAACTCTTCTTTCTCACTCTGATGTTTGTCTGAGAGGCCCTGGGCTAGAATATCTCTGTGGCATTTCACCTCTTGGCCCAGAGCCCATCGCGGTGCCAGCGCAGCAGTGCGTAACCTTGCACAACCGTGCCTCGTTACGAATGACTGGAGAAGGTGCCATTACATATCTGCTTCTGCCAGGGGGCACTCCCCAAAAAAACCCACAGCAATCCCTATATCTAAAGACCCCAGGCACTGCATGAATTCTCAGAGCCTTTGATACGCTGATATTACAGCAAGATCCAGTGCTGCACATGACTCTCAGTCTGAAAATATTTTCAGTTTGGCTTTTTTCACATAAAGGACTGCAGTTTCCCCTATGTTGTCCATTTTTAAAGTCCATGCTGATTTAAAAAGGAAAAGAAAAAAAAAAAGACACAAAAGCAAGACTTCTCTATAGCTGTGGCATATGTCCTCCCATAAATCCCCGTGTCATTATGATTTTCACGTTGGCCAGTTCTTGCATGTCTTTGTTATCTTGCCTTTCCATGGGATATTCCCTGTTCTCACACTCCCTGTCCTTAGCAGTCAGGGTGAATCTAATGCACATCCATCTCAGTGCACCCCTGTCTCTCTGTTTCAGTGCTGATGATCTGCGTATCTCGCATGAAGGTGCCTCTATATTACAGAAAGAAAATAATAAACAGGAAGGAAATAACGAACTTAAAAGGAGAAGTGCTGAAGCTGCTCACAGTGAAAGTTTTTCCAGCAGCGTAGCGTAGATTGAACCACGGCGACGGGAACAAACTGTCAGTAGAAGAGCTAGAAAGTGTTCTTCCTTTGCAAATAAACTGCAGAAACTCTCCTCTGCAATGTGTTTATGCCCTCTGTGAGAGATAGGCATCTGTTCACGTAACCCTTGGCGCTAATCAGAAAATCTGAATCTGCTTATCAGTTCTGCTCTCACCGCGCTCACCCTCCTGCTCCGTTTGGCTCCTCTTTTCACCTCCGCTGCCGGGTTTGGGACGGTTTGAAGGGAGAAGTGGGGTGAAGCTTGGCGCAGCGCGAGACGCTTGCTGAGTAGATGAAGCGTTTCATCTGGGTTTGCTGTTGGCGCTCTATTTTCAGGGCGATGTGGGATCCCCTCCCTGGACCTCATCCCCCTGAGCGGGGGGCTGCCTACAGCTCGGAGAGGTCCGGTTGAGCTGGTGGCAGACCAGTCCGTACAGTTGGGTTTGGTGTAATGGCTGCGGATAGCCTCCACGGTGTGAAAGTTTCCCTTACCTCACAGCATTGCTCCTGAACAAAATGATGTACCAGCGAAACACCCCCCCCATGCACTTTTTTCTACAAGATGGCCATTTTTTACATCTTTTAAACTTCAAGTAGTGTGGCATTATCAAGATTTAACACACATCACATACGCTGAATGACTTAGAGCAGGGGATGTAATCTAAGTGCTGCACTGCAAGTTATGAATTTGCTAATTAGCACCTATCCTTGGCATTGACTTCTGGTTAACGAGGGAAACCTGTCACCTTTCTGCCTGGAATTGCTCTTTAAAACAGGGATACTAATCTTTATGGACCTGATGGGTATGCTATGCCGATTCACTAGTTAATATTTTCAAAGCACTTTGAAGATGAAAAATGCTGAGTATTATTGGCCTTTTATCTAAAAAGACATTTTAAAACATGAAGCTAGGGAAAGATCTGCATAAATTAATGCATGTGTTGATTATGCTCTATCTTTCCTTTTCATCTGAATGTATTAAGTAGCAAAAGAACTGTGAGAATTTGTATCTTTCCTTTTCATCTGAATTTATTAAACAGTAAAAGGACTCTGTGAATTACTAATCTAATTTGAACATCAAACCAAAGGCAAAATTCTTCCTAATCCATCTTGTGGATCTCTCATCAGCAGTAGAGATTTCTTGCACATCTCAGGTTGAAGGATGATATTTCAGGCTCAGGTTTTGATATTTTCTGGATTGACGGGACTTCAGTAAAGAATTATTTTTCCAGTTCAACCTGGAAGGTCAGTAACAACTCTACTTTGTAGTCAAAAAAAATAAGAAGCATCAATCCAAACTAAGTTGCTAACACAAATGAGTAATGTTGAACCAGGCAGTTTTCACTGATTTCAGGAGGGAGCTCTGCGTTATAGACTCCTCTGATATTCTCGTCATTTAACAGAGTAACATCAGTTCAATCATTTGAACTTTTTTCTTCAGTAAATGTGCATGATAATGACAACTTTTTGCACTTTGTGAGATTTAATTCACACTTGCAAGGTCTTTTCAATTCTTAAGTACAAGATAATATCCCAGTGTGATTTGTAATTTTTTGCTTCCCAAATGTGAATTTCTGGAGAAACAGATATTGCTAATTTTGATAGAGGGGGTATAACACAAAAAGGAAGTGAAGGAAGAATTCTAGTGAAGGATTCTGTCTTGGCTTCATGATTTGAAACATGTTGCAGCTGGAAAACTATCTTTTTTCACCCTGCAATTTCAAATCTCAAGGCAGGGGGGAGTTACAGGTGTTTAGTGAAAATCTTTGAGGAATTTCAAAACTTCTCAGTGAGTGACTGTATCAAGATGTGGTGAATGGAGACAGACTCTTGATGGGTTGGCAGAGGAAAGGCGAATTCCCAGCTACTCTGGGAAAAGTTCTGGAAGTTAGGAGCTCTCCAGCTTGATGCTGATTTCAGCAGCAGATATATATTTGATTTTACATAGCCAGCAAATAAAATGAGAAAAATGAAAGTGTTGTAGTTATTTGGTTTGCTGTTTTTGTTTTGACGTGTTGCAGATTTTTTTTACAATTTGAAATAAAAACTGATCTTTGAAGTGGTAAAACATTCATTTGCCAATAAACTTTTATCCAGATGTCATTGCCACTGCTTTCCCCAACGCCAGGAGTGGCTGCAGAAATGCTCTCCGAGATGGTCACTCAGATTAAGGGTCTGCAGCAAGCAGCCAGAACATCATTCCAGACTCCTTATCCTCAGTTCCCTGCATCTGAGACCTTGAGGTGACAATACAGCCCCTAATATCTTGTTAGCAATATGCCATTTCTCTGACAGTGAGACCTGGAAGAGGTATTCGTATACATTTGCTGTGCTGTGAAGTTTCTCCTTCTGTTTTAAACTAATTTCCTCTTTGCACTATGGTGAAATGTACTGGATGGATGTACCTCTGTACTGTGGAATAAAAATTAAACTGCATCTTTTTCACAAAAATGAAGGTCCTTGATAGCCACTGGAGTAGCTCTAAAGCTCATCTACCAGTCAATTTGGTGTTCAAGTAATTAAAGGCGTCAGGCACAAAAATATCATGTACCTGGAGCTTTGCCAGCTTCTTTCTCCCATCTCTTATCATGCTTGTCCATTTGGGATTCTTCCACAAGCTTTGTTATATTCATCGTGTAGATTAACCGTCTGCAACTATTAACAACAAACTTTGATGCTACAGAGTGGGAATTGCTTGAATAAACAATTTCACAAGTAAATGGAGTCACAGCTCTGAATCAAGAGAGCTCCAAACTTGTTTTAATTTACAGAGGTCAAAAAGTAAATGGGATTGTTGCTTGGGGAGGTAACTTGAGGAGAACATGCAGCATTCACTCACCACAAAGGGATGGAGGGTGAAAAATTTGATTGACTTCTGGAGTTTGATTTTAATTGCCTTTATTCCTACCACTACCAGCACAGCGGACAACCCTCGCAAACAGAGGAGAGATCCTGGTAGGTAAAGGTATATTTTTTTGCCTTTTGGTATCTGTTCAGAGCTGTTCAGTATAAAACCTCCATGAGGGATAAGCAGGTGAGAGTTCGCTCCAGAAAACAGGGGACAAGCAGCGGGGTAGGAAATGCTGAGAGGAACGAGTCTGGGGCACTCGTTTCTGCTTGGGTTTCCTGAGCATCCCTTTTCCAGATGCCCCACAGCTGCTTCCGAGGAAGCAATTTTGGTTTTGTTTGCTTGTGGACTGGATTACTTGTGCAGACGAGTGGAGTGCCATTTCCAGACATTTTTAATTGCAGAAGACTGTCACTTCCAGTGCATAGGCAGTAGGGTTTACTGAGTATTTCCTGAGAGATTTTACAGGATATTAGGAGATCAGATAAGTATCTGTAAAACATCCAACCTAGCACTGTTCACTCTGGATTTATCCACAGTCGTCCTCAGTTGCCTACGGTAACGGGGCTACTTCTGCCTGTTTGTCAACCCCTTCCATCCTGCCCTGGCTGGTGGGACGGGGTGGGCAGCCAGCCTGCGCTGTGGCTCCGCAGCCAGCCCATGTCAGATGGGGACAGGAGATGAGGGACTAGGGAATAACGTGGAGAAGGCCCAGGGGTATTTTGGGGAAGGGGTCACAGAGCACGGGGGTATTGGGATTACTGGAGGGGCACAGGGGAGGTGTAGCAAGCACAGACCAGGCTTCGTTCGAGCTCAGCTGCTGGTGAAATCGTTTACCCTCAGCCTTATTTTCCGCTCAGAGCTGTTAGGAATAATGGAAAAGGCGGCTATTGCTGACTTTCCTCCCAACCCGGCCAGCTTCCCACCATTTTGGTTCATCCAACTTCAGCGCATGAGTCAGTGGTCAGAAACTTTACTTCACTATAATTCCCGACAGTACTGCATAAAGCTCCTCTTCCTCCACACTTTGTGTTTGCTGATAAAGAGACTTCGGCTCTGCATACTGACATGCAGCCCCCCCTTTTTATCCTTATTAAGTCCGCGGTGATAGCTCTGCTTTCTGCAGCTGAGAATAAGCCAACACCTCATCTAGGGTGCTAATAATCGTCACCCTCACCAGTCAGTGGATCCCAGGGGAAGGTGCAGATTTCAAGCACGAAGCCTCAGCTTTTCGCTGTCAAATGGGAGGCTGTGCCTGTCCCCGTAATGCAGCCTGTCACCTACCACAGAGCTTTCTGGCGACCACACGTGGCCCTCACCCTCGGCGCAAGAAGAGCTCCTCAGACATGTGCGCTGCCCTGGTGGCACCTCTCTCTTTTCTGAATGGGTTGTGAAATATCGTGCGTGCGCTTCCTATTGATAATTAAAAGTGACACAGATGGCGATGCCTGCAATGTTTTCCTTAAGTCACAGCACGTAACAGAAAATGAAGTGATAGTTTTAGGTGGTGGCACATGTAGCTTCAGGTGTTTGTTTAATATTCAGCGTTCATGCTCAGTGAGAGCTGGGATGCGCTTTCAAATGTTGCTCCATGGCTGTGCATCACTGCACATTTGTTCTTGTTTTTCCTTTTCAGGGCCTGACAGATGGTGATGTTTAGATTAAAAGTAATTTCTTTATTAAGCCAACGCCCATGTTGTCAGTGATTTTTAACAGGAGCTTCATTTGTTGAAAAAAGGCAGTTGTGTAGCTGAATTGTCTGAAATGGATGGAGGGCTTTAGAAAGATGCCTAAGAGAAATTCAGTGTACTGAGGAGGAGGTAGCGATAGTCACATCCTGGGGCTGGGAGATCCAGCTTCAGTGCCTTCAGTGTTGTGAGTGAGACCTCAGGGACATGATGAAGCCTTCCTTTCCAAAGGTCTCTGATCTTTGCATTCCTGAACAGGGATAGGGATCCAGCAATTCCCAATGGGAATTCTGGACAGACTAAAAATAGGCTATTTTTCTATACTGTTTTTCAGCCAGGTATTTCACCGTACTGACCATGGATACATCATATGAAATTGGTGGTTGGACTCAATGATCTTAGAGGTCTTTTCCAACCTTACTGATTCTATGATTCTGTGATTCTAAATAGGTCCTATAGGCAACTCACTGCACTGAGTCAAGGCCAGACCACTGAAGTATCTAACTTCAGTCTAAGATTTGGACCAGCTTCTGACTTGTGGGCTTCCTGAGGAAGGACTGTCACCAAATCTTGGGAGCTTTGGTGTGCTTAAACTGTGTCCCTCAGCAAACAGGGATACCTGGTAGGGGGCTGATGGGCAGGAGGTGGAGAAGCAGAAGTGGTAAGAGGGATCGCCATCTGTTACAGTGCAATCCAATGCCTCTGGAGTAAATGACAGCCTGTAGGGAGCCATGGATGCAGTCCTCAGAGTCACTTCGGCCACTGGTCAGTTCCCTTCATTCCTGTCTTCACATCTGATAGCTTTTCGGCTAGTTCCTGGAGGAAATCAAAATGCCCTGCAGGTCCCGTCCCCTATGGGCAGCCACCGGTGTGCTTCGCTATCAAAGACGGTCTTCTACAATATCGTTGTCTAACGGCGTAGGCTGCTGCTCTGGGTTGGCTCTGGCTTTCTGTACAAGGGAGGTGGTATTAGGAGGCTTTACAGCCTACTTGTAGCATCAAACCCGTTTTATGGACTAAAAGTATAATATCTAGTTAGTTAGCTTTAAGTTTTCCACACAGCACTGTGCTGTAACATGTTCTTCTTGGGAATAAAAATGTCAGTCAAAGGAAAACAAATTTTAATTCTGCCACTGAAAGCCACGCTTTTTTTCCTTTTAAGTTCCTATGGGAAGGTAGATAAACCTTCAAAAAATGAAAATACACTCTCACTTAAATTATTCTGCTTTTGGGGTCACATTTTAATCAAAACCATACCTGCCTTCAGGAAAAAAAAAAGAAGTAAAACTGATTGAATTTAATAACTAGAAGAACATAAACTGTCTGCTTTGAAATGTATAATCTCACATGACATTTATTTCATAATGTGATCAAATCATATATGTTGTTATGGGGACAGTCTTTATTAAAAATGCCATTTATTTTAACAAGCGCAATAAAAAGAAACCCATACTTTTTTATTGTGGCAAAGAAAAAAACTGCTATTAAGCTGCTTTCAGCTAAATGAAAACATCTTTCAAGATTTGTTCTAAAATATTTAAATAAAGTGCTATGGAATTTATTCATTTGCTGCCTTCCAGCATGAATAGAAACCCATTAAATTATCTTAAATACAATAAATGATATAGAAGAATTTGTTTTGGTTAGGAATATCCTTTGCTGATGAAGAATAAGATCATTTAAATATAACATTTTAATATAGGCCTGTAATTATGTCATTGAAAGCCCAGTTTGAAGCACGGCAAAGTATAGAGCGGGCTCTCCAGCTGCAGCCAGAGCTTTCGAAAGGCACTGAAGGGGAACTGCCAGTCCGTGTCCCCATTAAAAAGGGAATGACTGGGAGACCACGAAGCACATATGGTTTGAGTGAGGCGAAATGCACGGGCTGTCACCGTGCAGTGGAGTCGGGGAAGGGGAGGGATGACTTCCTTCCCACGTGGGACCGTGGTGTGGAGGAGGACGAATACGGTTCCTCGTTCTTCCACTGGAGTTCACGAAGCAGATGCCTCATTGACTGGAGGATGTTGTACCATGAGAGCCAGATGTGTCCGAAGGGTGGTGATGTTGCTTTTCTCGTGCTTCCCTCCACACTTCCCTGGAGCAAAGTGTTCTCACAACGGCTCCAACGTGGTGGCCTTGTGCCACGGTTTGCCCTGCAGTGTTTGAATCGCCTGATTTCCCACTCATAGTGGATCAGGACTAGTAAAGAGATGTACTGAATGAGTGCTTTTCAGCCAAACAAGGTATGGGCCAAAAAACACCTCATAGTGTCTGGAATGTATCTGATCTGGAAGACTAGGCAGAATGGGACCTGGTTAGCCCTCAGCTGGGAGAGCTTCTGGGAGTACTGGGGCTGGGGTGCCTCCCCCTTGTCATATCCAGCAGGCAGCCCTTCATCTCTGCCCTGCAGACTTGCTCTTCTCTCCTCTTACCCCAGCCCGAATGATACCAGAACCAGTGGCAAAATGTGCAATATTGCTTTATTACAGCTGCCGAATTTGCAGATACAAGTTAGGTAAAGATGGCCGCCTATTATTTAAAATTCCAGAAGCCAGACTAAAAGGGAATAAATACAACTTGGTTCACTCTGGAAACAATTCTCACATGAAAACTGTTAAGGTATTCCCGTTCCCTACCTTGCTGGACTTTATAAGGAAACGGGGCTGCACCATGATGGAGTTGGACTTTATTCCCCACCTAACAAGTAAGACTTAAGGGCATAACGTATCAATAATTAGCCTAGTACCATGAGGAGCACGGAGAAGCTAAAATGTGTGCAGCACCTTAATGGGATGAAGGGCCTTTGTTACAAGCTGGATGAGGTAGTCTAATTGTTCCTTCTGGTTTTAAATTCTGTGGAAAAAGACTCACCTCTATTACACGCTATTTCTGCAGCTTTCTGGCAATTTTTCCTTAAGAAGAGGAGCAAACACCTGGAAAAAAGGCAGTTTGTCAGTTTAGTTTCAAAGAAAACCCACTTTATGGCATATGGAAAGTGGAGGGTAGTCTGTGAATGTGCTTTATCTGTGATGTTTTCTCGAAGAAGTCTTTGAAGTTTCTAGCCATGTAACTTGTAGCTATATAGCTTGTACCTACAGCTGTTACACAAAGGAACAGTTGTGCAATTGGGTCAAAGCTTGCTTAGTTTTTTTCTGGAAAGCCACAAGCCTCTTTGCTGTGGGGGAGGTCATGATGCTGCAGTAAATAAAATGAAGATGTACTGCCGGGCATAAAAAGAAAAGGTGGGAAATGTACCTCATTTCCTTAAGTCTAATACTCCCTGGACTGATTCGCAGTGTGTGGGGGAAGACAAAGTGGGGCTGCACCCAATTTTTGTCTGGTCCTTTAGGATGTACTGTCCCGGCGGTGGATGGGAGCAGCCTGCAGGTCTCTGTGCGCAGGGGCTGCGGCGGGGCAGGCAGCTGCGGGCTGTGCAACGCTTTTCCCTGAGCTGCTGCGTGCGGCGAGACCAACAGCAGCAGAAGCTCCGGCTCCACATCTGTGCAGATACATCAGGTACTCAGCTTACACAGAGATGCTGTTTGGGCTTGTGGGCACCGGCCTGTGGGATGCTCGCAAAACCCTCTACCCCTTCCTGTCAATCTCTTCTAGGTCACGTTATTTGACGTCATATAACCCAAAGCACCCACAGAGAGCAGGCTTTGCCCCCTCGCGAAGCATGTGCTCATGGTTTTTTGTTTGTTTCCTTGCGTGGCGTTTTTTGGGGATTTGGGGTTGGGGTTTTTTCTTCTTTTTGGTGGGGTTACTTCATCCACTGTAGTGTTTACGCTATCCCAAAAGTAATAGAGCTCAGCTTGGCTTTTCACTGACTTCCCCGGGACGTCTCTAGCGATGTCCCGTGAGGTTTGCTCTGACAGTCCCTGCAGTCTCCTGGAGCACAGAGGGGCATAGACTGCATTGATTCATGGCAAGGAAATTCACTGTAAAAGGCATTTGGGACTTTCAGGATGAAATGCCACAACCAAGCTTCTTTCTGAAGTATCTAAGAAGATGCTGAACTGTAGTTTGGGCCTGAAAGTCAATGAATAGTTAATGCAGTTAAATGACAGCAAATGATGTTAAACAACAGTGTTCAAGCGGACAAAAATGGGACTCTCTCTCGTATGAAAATCCAGAGGCTTAAGGTTGAGTCTTAGCTAAGTGTTGTTGCCAATGATGTTTACTCAATACCTAGCTAGCACTCTGATCACAACCTTGCTGATCTGTTATAGGTGGAGAACTAGGTCTAGGTGTGATTTGTGTTTACATCCACACCCAAAGCTCGTCCTGTTTCTCATGAGGAAACAGAGATTCTTGGTCATCAAAGGGGATGTATTTGTATATTTTATCTACACAAGTCTGTTTCAAGAAATAAAAAGCATACTAGAAATAATCTTTGAAAGTATAAAGATGCCAGCGAGGCAGAGTAATGCTCTTGAGTAGAAGTGTTTTAGAGTGAATCATGGTTGTGCAACTAGTTTACCTAAACTCATTTTAAATCAGAAGAGTGACAGGTCCAGAACACTAAGTGATGGAGGATTGCTCCGTGATGCTGTTTGAGGCATCGGGTTGGACTGTGCGCAATCATTTCCTTCTAAATTGGTTGTAGTCCCCTTTCAAATTGTCAGAGTAGTTTTCTTCTGCTTCGTTGCACTTGAGAAGCAGGTGGACGGCAAGCTGCTCAGCCTCGTTTGATCCACACGCCGTTGTTCAATGGATAGAGCAAATCAAACTGGAAAGGCTTTCTGGTATGGCTATAGTGCTGCCTGTTCAGTGGCCACATTAACAACAGGAAGCTGCCTGCAATTCAGACAGGAGGAGATCTCTAATTTTGTCTTGCTTGGGACGTATTAAAGACGACAATGATAAATTTAGCTCCTCGGCGCCAAGAATGGCAAGTGTCAGTGTGACAACTGAATGCAAAATTTATAAACTCAGGTCATCACTGCGTGAAGCATCAACTTATTGGTTCTGGAACACAGAGTGGTCTAGTTCCCGAAGTACAGGAGATTTCATTTGATCTAGCTCCCAGATCACATAGGCCTCCTATCCCATCTCTTCCTGAGGTTCCCCCGTCTGAAAAAGGGAGAAAAAGAATAGCTTGGCAGGGTTGTGGGGCACAATTCGTGGAAGTCTACAAAATCTTTTTAATTTCTTGCATGCAGGATGAGGGAAAGGCACAGTTTTTGTCAATATGTTCCTGCGCTTTCTTGCTGCACTATGCAATAAAGCGTAAGATGCCAATGTGCTCTACGCTTTTGTTTCTTATAGAGATTCCTTTGCAACTACGAGCGCTGGCTTATTTGAAAATTCACCTGAGGTTTAGGCCATAGGTTGTGAAACAAAATGAGAATGGAAAGAGAACATTTCTTGTCAAATGGATTTGTGTTCTCTCATAATGAGAAATCAGCATCCTGCAAAATGAATTTGCGGAGAAATTCCTCGGAGCTGTTCCCTACCTTGATCCTAGCGAAAGCTTAGCCTAATTCAAGAAAAGGGCACCCAGGCTGTAATTTGAAGAGCACCTCTGCAAGTCTGCTTTCATCTCTGAGTCTTACAGGGTGCCTGAAAGTAATGACATGAGCTGTACGAAGCATCCAGACACATCAAGGGTGGTCATGCAGACTGGGTGGCAATATCTCTGAGGCTTCTTGAATGATCTTATTTCAGTGGACAGTAAACTCTTCCTGCCTTTGAAGGAACCATACAGAAACCATGGCTCCCGAAGCCGTCAGACGTTAGGTAAGGTGTGCACAGCAGTGATGGTCTTATTTATCTCTTCTTTCTCTGTAACAATTTGGCACAAAATGTTTCTTAAGCATCTCTGTGCTTCATGAGATGAGCAGACTGGGTTTACTTGTGTGCATAAACATGATACTCTATTTTTTTTTTTTTTAACATACTCTGGTATTTCTGTTGTGAATCTTTGCCTGATATGGATTTTTCCCACACGTGGTTTCCCTGAACAAGGCACGCTCATTTAAGAAAGGCACAGGCAGTGCAAATTGCCCTCTGGGTTTATATACTCCCCAGCTCCAGTACAAACTGTGTAATCATCTTCTAATTTTGAATGTACTTTCCTTAACGGCGCGGTGTGCTTGGAGACGGATGTGTGTGCTGGAGGGCTCGGATGCAACGTCTGGAGGAGCAGGGAGGTCAGCTCCATCAGCAGGAGCTGACACAATGATAGAGGAGGAAGAAATGACATAGCAGTGTGGAGAGAGAGAAAGCGGAGGCCAGGGGACTTTCACAGCACCTGCTCCGCTGCGTGATGATGCTGAAAAGGACCAGGTGTTTGGAGATGAGAGGAAAGCATTTGTGTGTGTGTCAGGGGGAGATCTTGTGCTTTCAGAGAAGGCTGCGAATTGCTCCTTGCTGTCCAGCTTGCAGCCCAATGCTTGTGGCTCCGAAGCTGCCCTGAGACTGGAGGATGGAAAGAGCGGTGGAGGGAGGGTGGGCAGGACACCGCCCGAGCGCTCCTCGGCAGGGCAGGGAATCTCCCGGCTTTTCTCCCGGGAGCCACGCAGTGGGGCAGCAGCTCTGCGGGGGGACCAACAGCAGATCCATCCCTGGGTGAAGGGACGACTGCTGGGAGCACAGGCCAGCCAAGGGAAAAGAGTGCGGCAAAAGGGAGGAGGAGGAGGAGTGCCCCCACAGGCAGGGCTTCATGTCTGGTTGAGGTGGTTTTTGAGCCGGTACGGGGTGTATGTGGAAGCAGAGCCCTGCCGTGCTGCTACTCCTTGACTCTGGTCTCTCTGTTAATTCCGCCTCCAGCGACCACACATGGACATCCAGTTACTGATGCTGCGACTGAAAGGCAGCGTGGAGAGACCCGTAAACCCCGTGCCCGAGAGAGACAGCGCTGGGCTGAGCGGCAGCCTCAGGGCACATGCTTTGCCCCTGTGTCCACAGCCCCAAGTACCACTGTGCAATACACACAAACGCACCAAGCCTTTGGGAGACCATCACCGCTTCCCTGTCACAGCAGGCTGGACAGCCCCGGCTTGGAAACGGGCACCAAAACTTGCTGGCTTGAAAAAGGAGGCTCCAAATCTAGTTAATTTGGGTCATATTGGTGCCAGGTTATAAAGCCTTCCACTGCTCTGCAGTGCCAGGATTTTCTCATGCTGTTTCCTGGTGGTGGCCTTCCCCGATGAGGCTTTCTTTCTCTATCACTTTATACAAATATAAAATGTGGGGAAGAAACAAAATGACACATAATTCTTGACACAGAATGGAATAAGGCTGGATTTTCATTTAAAATCCCTCTACCCACAGATACTGTGAATTGCAATGGCACAAAATTGTTAAATTGCTTTACATTTGGGAAACCTCAGTTCATAAAAAATTGCTAACAATTTATTTTTGTACTACATGGTTGACATCACTCTCTCTCTCTCTCTCCTCTCACTCTCTCTGCTGGTTATATGCTGGTTTTTTCACTGCATGTCTGCTGAGATTCCAAGAAAAACCCAAGTGTGTCATACAACATTGCTTTCTGATTTGCAAGTTAAATAGTTTACATAGGCAAAAATGTGGAGCAATTGGAATATTCCCTACCCAAACACTTAGGGACTCAAACTGCACATTTTAGCCTGGCAGGCCTCCACTGATATTTTTAGCTAGGAAAAAAAACATTTTGAAGTAACAAGGAAAGACAGATCAGATCTAGAAAAAAAATGAAGTTAAATCACTGTTGGGCATTTTTGTGAATGTTGTAATTTTGGTGCTAGTATACATCTTGCCCTATGTATACAGGAGTGCAGCACATGTAGTCTTTGAAAGTTTAGACCCTTCTGAAATGAATGTTGCCGAGATGGGGTTAGCCTTCTTGCTGATTGATTTAGTCTTTTGGAAACAGGCAAACCATCAGGAGCTTTCTGCTCAGAAAGATTAGCATTCATAGCCTGCTGTTTTTTAATTAAAAAAGCCATTTAAATACAAGGGTTGGGGTTTCTGCCAGCAACCATTAAAAATACCTGTTTTGTAATTATCCCCCAACCCCTTTTTCTATTTAATTCTTTCTTTTTTTTTCTTTTTGTTTCTCTTAAATTCTTGACAGATTCCCCCTGCTTCATCTATCTGCTCTTGTGGCATTGTACCTCCCGCTAAGGTTAGCAGCTGGCTGTAAATCTCATGCCAACCCTGCTGCAAGCAGCTGGCAGGAGGTGTGGGAAGGATGTGTTCAGCATCCTTTTGCCAGTGACTGAGTTTATCTTCTGCCTCCTGCTCGGAGGATGAGGGGCACAAGCCGAGCTTTGCCGTGACTGCGTAGCTGTGTCGGGGATGCGGGACCTCAAGGGCATCGTCCCACCAGGGATGTCCCCGATGTAAATGCGTCACCATTTGCACACACTGGATGGGTACGTGCTGTGGGTGGGACATACCCTGGGTAGAAACTTAAACAGGTATTAGCTAATTAGTATGCCAGGTGGTCAATAAGTATTAGCTGTGCTGTGTGGATCTCTGCTTGTCTCTCTTATGGAGATTGGCTTGTCGGCACTTGTACAGACAACCTTACTGGGGCTGATGCTCAGTTCATGTAGGGCTTGGTTGAATTCTTCTGTTTCACCCAGTTCTAAAATCACCCTGGGCCTCCATGCATTATGCCTGTGGTATATTTGTAGCTGTAGATATGTTAGAGAAGAGTGTTTGGGCATATGTATGCTCATTAAAAAAGAGGTGACCAAAGGCATTAGCCTGAGTGGTGGCTGCTTTCTGACTTCCTTCTGAGGAATTTTCACCTAACAATTTTTGTGGTTTTAATTCTGCTTGGACTTTAATTTCTGCGTTGGACTAGTGCAGAAACCCTGACCCACAATATGGGTGTCTTCATCCAGCAGCCTCGTTCGGACAGAGCTTCTAAGATTTTTACTGCTCTGCAGCAGTGTGTGGGATCATGTAGGTCAAAGGGTGAAGAGACAATTCCTGTTTTGGTATCTGACGGGTGGCTGACAAAGTCTCGGTTAATTTTCATTCACAGTAAGAGTCTCACTTGCGAAGTTTCAGCCTGTCCTGATCCTGTTTTGGCCCGTTCTGCTTCCTCAGCACATTGCTGTCTTCAGCTCCATTGCCTCCCCCTCTATCTGCAGCTCTCTCAATTCATCTTCGTTTTCTGCCTCTTTCTTTTTCTCACTAAAGAATCCCATGGCAGAAATCTCAGCTTGACGATGATCTTTGCCTCTCCTGGCATGTTTCCAAATGCAGCTTCCGGATTAAAACGGGGAACCTGAATCTAGTGTTTGAAAATTGAGCAAAGACAGCGGTTCTGCTCTGCAGAGCGGAGGTGAACTACGGAGGCTGTGGGTGGAAGCCGATACGTAGGGCTCTGTCTCTCTTTCCATCTGCATAGTGGGTAATTTGAATCAGTGTGTTACAGAGGCCCTGGGCAACTGGGACGAGAACCAGCCCAGCCTCCTGCTCACCTCGGAGCTGATGCTTGAGTTAGAGTTAGAATGTCCTTGACTACACCCGGCTCTTCTCTGAAAATATCCTGCTGTTGCTGGAGCATCAGCACACTTCCTTAGAGGGTGTTTCATTACTGATAACTCAGTACAGGTTGCTTCAAGCCTGTCAAACCATGAAAGCAAGATTATTAGTGACTGGCTTGCTTTGGTGCTGCAAAAGAGGTAGAGAAAGTTCAGGTTTGGTCACCACCGATATAAACAAAAGGTCACCCTCTTTGCTGCTGCCTCGCTCTCCTGGCTACTGCAACCTCCCTGTGCTGCCTTTTCCTCTCCCATTTCTGCAGTCCTCCAGTTTAGTGTTACTGGTTTGAAAAGTCGATGTGATGATAGTGCTTTTGACAAAATATTCTGCAGTTAGGAACAATTCCTTGGGGCAGACTGTTGGTATTAGGTTGAATGCCTAACCTCCTCCAGCAAATATTTAACACAGGAATGATCTCAGTTTCATCTGGCTGAAAACATCCTACTGTAGTCCTGAAATCACATGAAACTTTTTCCCCAATAAATTCAGAAAGTTGTATTCTACACAAATCGATAGCTGAATAAAGAACCAGATGCCAGCCCCTCATTTGCTTTTAAATGCATGTCTTCTAGATTTCTCTTTAATTTTCTGATGCTAGCTTTCAGTTGTATTCTTCAAATTGAAATGATCCACGTGCTATTTTACAAATATGCAAATACCGTTCTCATCTAACTTACCGACTGCACAAAAGCTTAGTAAAAAGTGTCGGAGAAATATTAAGGCTCGTAAATGTCTCTATTCAAATCAGTGCTTAAAATTAGCTTTAATTTGTGGTGGAAATGCAATAAGACTAGAGCAGAATACTTTTGAAATCCCACTTGGAGTGATTATATAAGTTATGAAATATCTACCGTTCAGCGCAAAGCCCATGAAGATGTTTTAGTACCAGGGGGTTTCTTTTTGAACCAGTATTTCCCCTGCCCAGATGGATCAGTAGTATTAAACATCAGATTGCACTTCCAGCATAAACGTCAATAAAATAGAATGTTAAAAAAACCCAAGCATTGATTTTCTTGTTTATATTTGCATTTTCTTTTCACAGACACTAACTGGACAAGTGCAAACTCTTAGCTTTAAGGTTGTAGACCAGAAATGCCTGAGGACAGTCTGCGCTGGCTGGTGGCATCCAAACCACCTAGGTAAAACGTAGGAGGGGCTCCAGCGGTGTCCTGAGCTCTGATTCCCTCTATAGAGAGTGGTTGTTCACACACCCACCCACCCAAAAGGCGACATGCTGGTGGTGGAACTGCAAAGTACAATATAGACACATACAACGCCCGCTTCTTCAGTACCTGGTGTGCAGATTTTCTAAGCAACTGGATCGCCCTACCAGATCAGGCTTCCTCCTGCTGAGGAGACACATAGCAAAAGTTTGCTCCTATCCCAGTAAAGGTTAGTCTTGCTCTTGCAGTTAGGGCAACGAGGAGTAAGATCTGCTTTCTGACGACGAATACTATAACTAACCTAACCGTGAAGTGGGGATTTTGACTCACAATTCAGAGTTTACAGGAGGAGCTGTGCCTGCCCAGATCATACCCTTTTAGAGCAGCTGGAATGGGTCTTAAGGTTCTTTATTCTTAGTACTATTTTGCTGTCAGGAAACAGCCATGAAAGCCAATAGCAAAGTATATGTCTGATCTCATCTCCTTTCAGAGCTAATTCTCAGATAGGATGAAGGCTTTTTGCTGCTTTTGGTTACTAGATAAGTTCACATGCTGAGAGCTCTAGGTGGATCTGAAGGATCAAACCGTGTTTATAATTCATCTGTGCTCAAGGTGAGGCTATGTGATAGAATTTCCATTTTTATAAGTTTGCTTAAAAAAAAAAAAAAAAAGAAGAAGAAATGGAAATACACCAAAGAGCTTTGTTCAAAGAGCCCCGCCTTAGGAAATGGCAGAATGAAGTTGGTTTTTCTGTCTTTTCTGAACTCTTGCAGGATAATGTTAATAACATTCTTTTAATGTAGATTTTGAGTGTGCAATACGTGCAGAGAGGGGAGTGTGCTGTGCTTTACACACCTGTAAAACACAGTTCTTATAGAGTGCGGAAGTCAGACTTGTATGGGCTGAGAACAGCTGAAATCCTCTTCTTTCTTTGTGTCATTTATATTTTGAGTGAGGGGTTTTGTACCGTATTTCAGAAGTTTACAGAAGTGCTTTATTAATTTTGTCATGCAAAATGCAAAGTTGGTCCTTATACGAAAGGTTGGATCAGAGAAGAAGCAGTTCTTAAGGTGTTGCCAATGTTTCCTCTCTTAGTCTGGGGTGCCCTCAACACGAACACGTCGTGGGATTGCCATCTAGGTCTGGAGAAAGCCCAGATGGCCCATAAGGAGTGAGAGATGGTGAAGCATCGTGTTTTATTATGCAGAATAGAAGATACTCATGAAAAATAACGCACTGGTGTCAGATCTGAGCACCTTGGGGAAGATCCTGTCACCATCCAAGAGATTTTCCTGTACAACAAAAGTCTGAGGAAAGTTGCCAACGCCTGTTATATTGAACGATGTAGTATACGCACTCTTTTTTTCTCACCGCAAACATTTTTGTGTAATGCAAGATGCCGATCTGTCTGAAAGCTATTGATAGGTTCTATGCTTCCTCATGGGAGAACAGGGGAAAGAGTGAAATGAGTAGTACTTTATGTGATATAGTTATATAATGTCTTTGTTTAAAAACATAAAAATCTAACTGCCTTAACACTCTACCACATAATTCTGCAGGACATGTGAAACACAGCACACTACAGCACTTAGTCTGCGAAGGATTCCCTTGTCACTGTCAAAATTGTTTTAGAAGTCTAAATTAATGCATAGCACTGCATTTATTAAAATGTGAAATAATCATAAATTTTTCATTCTTTGTACACTTAAGCTAATTTTCACATAAATGAAGTACTTGGCAGTTGAAATTCCACATATGGTTGACAGTGATGTTTGATGTCAGAACAATGCCCTGAGCTCCATGCAAATTAAACATATTTTAATTATCCTGGATATCCATTCTTCCTTTACAGTGTGTCTAAGCAGAATATTAAAAGGAATTTTAAGTGTAATGTATTGTCAGCAAATGACTCCAACAGCCGGGGTGAATCCTCTTGCCTCTTCTGCTATTGAAAGGGAGATGACCCAAAGTGAAAATTATAAAGGGCACAAGAGAAAGCAAAACTTTTCTTAAGCTTTGGAAGACAGTCTGGCTTAATGGGAACATACTGAAACTCCCCCTCCAGCAGCGACCTTTGTGGCCGTTGGACCGAGCAGTGGAGGCTCTCGAGGGGAGGCAGCCAAGCCAGATGTTCACGTGTTGCATTTGGAACGGGCACTTGGGCTCTTGCCGTTGCTTCCCAGGCACCAAGTTTCAGTAATCTGTGACAAAAACACTGGGTTTCCATGATGGTGATGTTGACCTGATTTTGCTTGGGCAATTCCATGGGAAGCAGTAATAGCAATTGCAAGCGTGATCCTGGCATGCTGGGCAAGTTTTTTCTTGCTGTTTTGCAGCAATTTTTAAGAAATCGGGAGCTGGGCATCCCTGAATTTCAGTTTCTCTTTTGACACTGTCTTTGGTGTGATCAGTATGTTTATGGCAAACAGGTTTCTACAGTTGACTAAAGGCAGGTAACTAGATGCCAAATTCATGGGTATGTTTAGGTGTCTTCAGTTTCCTTCAAGAAAAGGAAAGGAATTCAAGAATCTTAAAAATTCCCCTTTCTATGTCTCTTTAAAAATGTTTAAACGCTAATTGAAAAAAAAATCTAGCCTGATATATCTAAAGCATGAAGGGTACCCCAGCCCTTCTCTCCCTCTGAAACTAATGGGTGTTAGTCTGAAGTCCAAGTTAAATGACTGATTTCTAAGTAGCAAAGTGCTACTAAGTGTTTCCTAAGTGTCTTTAGGAAAAAAAAATCAACAAAAAATCTTAGGCTCCAGTTTAGGCAAATGAAAGTTTTTATTAACTTTGGCTAAGTGCTAACATACTAACTGGAGTGGAGAGTCCTTCTGAAACTGGGATCATGCAAATCCCCAATAAAATGGAAATAATATTACACTTATCTTATAAGGGTATTATGCAGATGATTTGGGTCAACTCTGTGTAGTGATCTGAAGTCCTAAGACAGTATGAGCAGTATTTAATTCTTTATCACATCTGTTGTAGGATTGCTTATGAACATTGAGTATTGTTTATAAGCATTGCTTTGCTAGCTGCTTAGAATTTATTTGTAATTTTAGTAGCACTTTTGATTATTTTTAGGCATAAGTACATTGATTTTAAGAAGTTGGAAGCAAATAAACATATAGCAAGTGAGGACTTATGACCTTTGATTATTAATTCTTCCAAAAGAAAAATTTTAGTTTGAAAGAAAAAAAAATCACCCTGAATGGAAATTAAAAAAGAAGTTCTAAAAGGCTGAGGAAGTTTTGCTGAATTTTAGCAGAAGTCATTGATTCTGCCCTCTACGTTTTTAATAGTGGATGACTTAAAAAATTAAATGGACTTCCAGTTTCCTTTGGATTACTTTTTCTTGTCTGTAAATGAAGGCCTGATCCTTTTGCTAACTATGATCTTTGTAAAACTTTAATGGTAGGTTCAGGTGCTTTTTTTTTGGAAGGTGGGAGGATCCTATTGTCATGATCAGAGGCATTTGACTTAGCCCTTGTGCTTGAAACAGGGACAACTGTTGTTGCCTTGAACCTCGCTTGTTGTTTCTGGGGTTTTTTTTGCATCATCTGCCATTTGGGTAAATTTAAATCTCTGACCCCCTCTAGCTGCTGGATAGAAGAGCTCCTTGTCTCCTTTCCTCCTCTCCGCGGCAGAGATGAAGGGTGAAGTTCTGAGGGGGTCGGGACCCGGTGGGATCTGCATCTCTAAGCTGCCTCCTGTCCTGCTGGACTGGCTCTGCCCCCACCCCAACCACTGAACACCTCCAGTTCTGCCCCCTGTATCTATTCATCATGGTCCTGGTGGCAAAATAGGAGTCCTGGTGGTTCAGTGTGCCCTAGAAAAGCTCAAAAAGAAACGATTAGTGCATTTGCCTAGGTATGTTAATCTCTGGTAATTTTAATCTACTAGTTCTTGTTATGTTTTGCTGTTCATTTCTGAAGTTTCAAGCTGCTATTTATACAGTAGATGGCTGCAGGAAGACTAAAGAAGATTTTTGGCCCCGAGGAAGATGTTAGGAGGCAAGATTGAAGGCGTGAAACCAGTGAACCTTAATAGCTCAAGAGTCAAAAAGTAGCTAATAAGCTTCTAGAGTATATGGAGGAGAGGATTCTTGCAGTTTTTCCATCATCAGTATCTTCTTTTCTGTGGAAAGGCTTTTGGTTTTTGAAATGTGGATGTAAGCACTCCAGTAAGTTCTGGCTCCCTAAACCTTGCTCCTGTGGGTTTCATGTGGAGGAGCAGCTATTAAAATTGTACAGAGGCACCATTAAAGATAAGAAGTAAAAATTCTGACACTGTAAAAGTATTTTTTTCTCCTCTTAGCTTTTCCTGTTTCAGCTCAAGGAATGAAAGCTTCAGTGCACTTGTTAACTTCCCAGTTAATGAGATCTTGAAACAGGGAGGTTTTGCTTTGCTTTCCTCTGGCTCATCACACTGCCTCCTCTTTGGAGAGTGGCCACAGAGTGAAGATGAGGAAAGAAGAGTGCAAGACTCATTTATGTGCTTGATGGTTGTTGTGAGCAGATACTAAGTTGGCTTTTTTTCAACTCAGTCCTTCCCCTGTGTGTGTTTCAGGCTTACTTTTTTGGCACCTTCAGACATAGCAAATACTGGTGGGTAGTGTGCTGTTCACAGGCAAAATATGCTTGCAAACTTTTGCCAGGCACCTCAAAATGCAGATAGAAAACTCTTGGAGATTGCCTCTGTTCCCTTTCTTATTTTAAGAACCTCTGCCACCCTCTCTATTCGTGCTGCTACAATAAGGCATGTAGCTAGGAAATAATATGGAGCATCAGATCAGGTTCCAGCAAGAAGTTTGCAGTTAAATAATGTTGACAAATGTCACATATAGTCGATGACATGAAAACTACATATGATTAAAAGAGAACATTTATTTCTTGTTGTTCCCCATGGAATGTCCAACAGGTGATGAGACTGGACTAGAAGACGTGGGAACAATAGACCTCAGTTTTGGGAGGAAGGTGAGAGTTAAAGACATTCAACAGAGAAAGCGATCTTGTTTAAACTGGCAGAAGATGGAAATATTTCAGAACACCTGAGCTTTGGACAGGGCTGCAAAAATATCGAGTAGCCCTGTCTCTGCTCAGTAGGGTAGCTCATAAATTCCCATTTATAAAGTGAACTGTTCCTCCAGCAACCATCAATGCCCTGGAATAACATGCATCTTACATTAGTTTGTGTGTGTGTGGATGTGTATTATTCTTTTTCAAGCTGCAGAGTGTGAATTCAATTTTAGAGACAAGTTGATCCAAGTTAGTGTGAGAACAACAGGGACAGCTTCATAAAAGAGGTGGCAGAAAGACGACCAAGGAATTATGCGTTTGTCTGAGTTGTGGGAGAAATTAAAGCAATGGCCTGAGTTTGGATACAGTGTTAACCCTGGGTCCATGCAAATGCAGAACTCTGAAAGGAGAGGGAGATGCCAAGTGAGTTGGTCTTTTAGTGGATAAAAGAGCGAAGTGAAGCTAAACAGAACATCTGCACAGGGCGGCTGGACGCAAAGAAAGTAGAAACTCCTCCATCCCTCTCCTCTAAAAAAAGCCACACTGAACCTGGCACTTCCTCACGTCAGGAGCCAGAGTTCACCTCGAATGTACTCACAGGGCTGATGGGCACACACCCTGCCAACAGCCTGGGAATGGCCAGGCCAGCACGGCCGAAAGATGTTTCTCCCTTTTCCACACACTCCTACAACACGCTTATCGCTTCCAGCCAAAGCAGATGTTTAAGCAAATAAACAACCCTTTTGTTGTGCTTAAAGGTTAATAAGGTTAATGCTGGGAAACGAGGAAGCCTGAGAAAAATGGTTCTATATTGACTTGCTACCTTGTAAGTATTTAACAGGCTGCGTTGTCGAGGCAGTGGGGGGACAGGCTGGTGGCTATCGCTTAATAGATTGCATCAGTCTAATGAATTGGTGGTCACAGCAGATATTGTTGAGGATGTGGCATCTAAAGATGGATGGGATTGCATCCCTAGGTTTTCCTTGCTTCAGTTGCATTCCTCCTCTTTCTGCTGCTGCTGCACATTACTAATCGTCCCCTTAAAGTTCAAGAACGGTGTCCTGAAATCAAAGAAAGGTCTGTGGCAGGATAACACATACTCTCCCTTGGCTCCTCACTTACAGTAAGAACCATTCAAGTGATTTGGAGAAGG
Organism: Calonectris borealis; assembly: GCF_964195595.1. Classification (NCBI taxonomy): domain Eukaryota; kingdom Metazoa; phylum Chordata; class Aves; order Procellariiformes; family Procellariidae; genus Calonectris; species Calonectris borealis. The sequence goes on from NC_134319.1 coordinate 9,059,414, forward strand.
CTGGGGAATAGATTTCAAGTATTACGGGGGCATTCCTCTTCTCCTGTTGCTTTTGTTACTTCTAGGAGGGTTGAGAAGGAATAGCAGCAAGGTCAGTATATGTAGGAATAGCAAAAATGAGTTTTCATAGCATATTCTCATCAGTTGAAATACAAACTCCTGTATTGACTGGTTGAAAAGCCATGTGAAGGAGCTGAGAAATGGGACTACATGTTGGATAGGCTAGCAGGATGGCTATACTTAGATGAAAAAGGACCTTGTGAAAAAGGACTTTTAACCATCCCGTCATGCACGTTTGCATAAGTAGGGAGAGAATTTTGCTTACCTAGGAGAAAAAAGAAAAAAAAAAAAAAAGGATATTCTGGGAAGCATCAGACACCAATACGACAGTTTAGTGGCTTTAAAAAAAAAAATTTCATTTTTACACAAAACTAAACCAAGCATTTTTGTTGCCTTAATAGGGAAACAAGCAAGGTCCTGGACGTTGCATTCTTGGGAGTAGGCAGTGGCAGAACAGGGACTGCTGCAGTCATAGTCATCCTTCAAAAATAGGCAAAAGGCATCCTGTCTTTTGGTTTTGTCAAATCGACCATTGTTTGGCTGTTTTGCTAACATGAATGAAATTCCTCCCTTGGTGGCCTCCTGACTGCTGCTCAATAGGATTAAATTAGAACTGGGATCCTTCTAAGAAAAGGTCTGGAATCAATTGCAGTATCGACGCTATTCCAGAAAAGAGAGAATCAGTATGTATTCAATAAGCCTCACATACTGACCGGTGCCTTTCACTGCCCAGTGCATTACTGCTGGCTAAGGTGGAAGGGTCCTGCATTTTCAACAGGCAACTGAAACGGCGGGTGTGCCGGGGGCCTGTCGGTGCTGCAGGCTGTGGACCCCCTCTCACCAAACACGGGGGCAGGGACTCAGTGCTGGATGGTGGTTTTTACTGAAGTTTCTTACAATAGGAGTGGGGACTAGATTGACCACAGCTCAGTTGAAAGTACTGGTAGCCTTTTTCTTCTTCTTTATTTAAGTCAACTATGGATGGATTACTTTTGGAAGTTTAGGAAGTTATAAAGCAGCTAGATTTTCATTCTGATCAGAAAAGGAAATTAAATTATTCATCCAGTTGGGGTGACTGAAGGAAGGAGAGCAATTGATAAACTTTGCCTATGCTACCCTTTAGCTGCAGAACCAACTTTTAGATACAGGTCTTAGCCACTTTTGGGGTAAATCATGGAATATAAATGTGCATATGATTAATTTAACATTTAATGAGATCTATGAGGGCAAATTTATTCCAAGCTCCAAATGTTAAAGCTAAATGTTTTTAAATTTTTTTTTTCTTTTTTAGGTTTTTAATTAATCTTTCTTCTCGTAGTCTTCTGTCGTCTCCACAACATTTAAATATGTTGTATGAATGACTCTTCCTGTTCAGTGTAGCTGGTTTAAGAGTTTGGATTTGCATATGCAGATAATGCTTGCAGATGTGGGGGCTGAAGAACTGATGCAGGTAAAGCAGCTTAACTGTCTAAAAATGTCTGTGAGTGCTTTGTCAAACTTTCAAAGGCTCTGACATGGCTGAGTCACTCAGTAGGAATTAGATACCTTGGAAAATTTCCTTTGGTCCCTATCTGCATCCTTAGGTCTGTGGGAAACATTAAAAGTTTTAAGATCTCAACCTTAGGTCTTTAGGTCTGTGGAAGTCTAAAGCAAATACCCATTAACATCTGTGGCTTGGATCAGACTTCAAATAAACGGAGGTGGAACCGGGGAGGGCACGTGTGTGTGGAAAGGGCATGCGGTAGGCTGTGTACATCCATCATCTGCGTCAATGAATATTGAACCAGAATGTGGTTCAAAACCAAAACGTGAAACCAGAATATGAATATGAACATCTTCCTTTTTGGTGTACAATGTTAGGATAAGCTGGCTGAGAGAGGGGATTAAATGGGCTGAGAGCTCTCCAAAACCTTGTAGGTTAGGTGGCAGCCATGTTTTTGGAAGGTGGAGCATTCCCTTTGCAAAGGGTTGGTCTCTCCCTTGACCCTAGGGGAGATATCTAGGGATCTTCTTGTTGGGATTATAGATCACGCTTCATATCTTCATCTGTATATGTATCAAAAGCTTGCTGGAAAATAGGGAAGGTTCAGCACTTAGACTGTGTACCTGGGCTGCGGACAAAAGCTGCCTGCTTTGAGATGTCTCCCTGCTCTATTAACACTGAGATCCCTTGGCACTGCTATGTTTTTTTACCATCACTAATGTTGATGTAGGACAATTTACAGTGCCTTTCAGGATGGCAATTAAAGAAGCCAACAACCACACAGTCAATTAGTGGGGAAAAACAATCAATATAACATACAATGAGCCCTAACTAGCAGGAAGACAATTAAGACAGTGGAGATAAACCAGTGACCAGTGACAAGTGCTAAATCTCTTGCCAGGAGAGTAGGTGAGAGGAAAAACCTTGGTCCCTAGGGTATCCAGGTTCTTTCCTCAGCCTTGCTACTGACTCAGCCCATTGCCTTTGCCATATCTATTAAGTCCTAAATTATTTGCGCCACAGCATTAGTCTCCTTCAGAAACCGAAACAGCAATGTGAATTTGGGCGTTCGCATTTCTTGTGAGCTCCATTTTGATGTTGTAGGTGCTGACTGGGAAGCCGTAACCTCCTGGTGCAGGTGGTTATTCTCACCAGCCCTCAAGGGGTCCTTTTTGGACATGAACTTCAAAACACACAGAACTGATTTTCCAGGGTGTGAAGCTTTTTGGATTGTCTGCTTTCGCCCAGTTAATTAGCTTTAGTTTAATGTGAATTGTACTGTGGCACGGTTAAGGAAAGCCATTGCTCCGGACTGCGTTGGGCTTGCAAAGAGCAAGGGAAATGCCTCTGCGCTGACACTGGGCCACCGAGGCCGCGGGGCCTGGAGAGACAAGTGCTGCATGTTGAGTCTGGCAATGCTCATAAGCATTTGCTGAAACAGGAATCATACAAGGTATGCAAGTACACCAAGATTAAAAGATTTAACGTGCTCTGTATCTGCCAAAGGCATCTAAGACCCAGCAGCGGTAGTGATGCACTGAGGGCCGATCTTTTAACAGTAGTATCCATGTCTGCTTGACTGATCTGCTACAGTCTTGAGGAGGAATATATAGGTTTAATGTGCAACAGCACCAGAACTGTGTTTCCTTTCTCGTTGGTGCATTAGTAGTGTCGTTCATAAGTGTTACCCTGCCATACTGTAGGAGTGAAAAGTGCAGAAGTTCATGAATAAGTTATAACCTGTACCCTATTAATAGTCCCACTGATGATATGTTATGGCAATCCTCTAGCTTCTCCTCCACCCTCCAGCTTAACTCTTACTCTGCCTGTCAGGAACGGCACTGTGAAACGCCTTCCCCGGCACTGCTGCAAAAGCTGATTGCCCTTCTAGTCAATCTTGGTGAGCCGCCGTCTGGACATGTATGATGACTGCTTTGTTCTTCTTTAACGGGAAGTATCTCTAGATGTTGTCAGAGTAACTGGTTTTCATTCAGAGTCAGTGAAGATGGGATTTTCCAGGGCAGAACCACCATTTTTCATTTCTGCTACTGCTGGTGTTGTGTTTCCTTACTCTCAGCCAGGGTAGTAATGGTGTTTTTTAAGGCTAACGTTTACAGCCATTATGATAATCGGGGAGGTGTCAGAGGGTGTTGGTGGAGCATGGCTGAGATAACCTCATTCAAGAGACAGAAGAATATGTCACTTACACAGAACTATTAAGCTTCTGACTTCAAAATACTTGCTATCAAGAGCAAGATAGGTTAGAAAAATGCTACCTGGCATTATAGAAGTGCTTCCCCTGAGATTACAGGCGGGGCTTTCATTGTGTGATGGTTAATGCCAGAGTGACATGTACAAGCTATTCCTTGCTGCTGACTTCAGCTTCTGAGCTGACAAAGTCTTTCCACCTTTCTTCAGATTATAACAGATACCTCTCCACTCCTGCTCAAGGAAAATCGTTCCTTGTTCCCTCTGCAGGCGTATGTTCTACTCCTCCATCCCTACTCCAACTGCAATCAGTTATTTCCTCCATTCCATCTGCAAGAGGAAATCCTTCAGATGAGTCAAGAATAAGGCTTCATCAATGATTGCAAACTACATCTTCATGTGTATCCACATCGGGACGATTGCATAAAACTAGAGTGTAAATTTGTCGGCTGCTACTTACTCCATTCTCACTAACCTCAGCCCAAATGTATGGCCTTGCCAGCAGGATTACACTTCAGCTGGCCACAACCATGATGTAATCCAGCAAAACAGTCGAATATTAGTGATACTGGTTTTGAGTTTGAACAACATCGTGAAACTTTTAGAGAAAATATTTTTGAAGGCTACTCTTAGAGGTGGGAACTGAATGTTTTCCATACACCATGTGCACGAGTACAACCCAGAAGTTTTCAGCAGTTCTAAAACGATCCTTAATGTCATTACTGAAAAGAGCACCTGCATTGCCGTGTGCCTGTGCCATGCTGGAGCTTCATCAGAGCAACTTTTAGATTTGCAAACACGTGACCTTTGGGGAAGATGTAATGAACTGACATGAAATAAGAAATTGTTCATGGAAGAGTTTCTGAAATTGCGATGATCCCAAACTGCCAAAACCCTCTAAAAATCAGGTTAGAATAACTTTCTATATGTAACTTCAGACTTCCCAATTGCATGGGTTGTGAGTGTGGACAAAATTGAACTTTGTTCCTTCCTTATTAATGTAAAAGAGGATTAATTCTAATTTTATGGGAGAACAAGAGATTGTTCATTACTGATAAAGTTTGCATTAAGACTCTATATAGCTTTATGGAAGGGAAAGTGGGGAATTTATCCAGTATTTAAAAACATATGCCCCACAGATTTTCCAGCACCATGGAGAAAAGCTTTATAAGCTAGCCCAGATAGATGGAAGGCTGTGATATAGGTCTTCAGCTGACGGCATTGCTGAGATATTACGGTGATAGTCATGTTAGAAAAGATGATAGATTAGATGCAGCCCCTCTGGAGGGGGCATGTGTGCACAGACTACTGAACGCTCTGTGCACACAGAGATACAGCTTTGGAGCCATCACTTAGCAGCTCTGAACAATTTTTTATGCTGTAATTTTGTATTGTTCATAAATATTCATAGGTACTGCTGCTTTTCTTGATCTTATTTTAGTGAAGCAGCACAGTCTGTTGGCTAGAAAAGGAAACTTGGAGACAGTCAGAGCTCCAAACTTCCTCCCGAATGCCGCTGGATTCCCGGGTGGCTGTAAACTAGGCACTTAACCTCGTCATGCTCCGATTTTCCTATCTGTAGATTAGCTGTTGCATTAATAAGTGTCTTCCTTGCAGGGGAGTGGAATGGATTAATTAATGTTTGCAGAATGACTCGAGCCCCTCTGTTGAAAGGTGCTCCAGAAGTGCAAATGGATTATTGTTATTACGATGCTTTTCCACATTGAGCCATATTGAAGTGAAATGCTCTACTTTTATTAACTATCCTGGGGCTGGATCAATACGGGTGGTGAGACAACTCCACATTTGGGAAGTGGTTTTCCCACTCCCTGCATTTTGGACAGGTTCCACCTTGATAAACCCAGCAAAGGTGGAGATCAGAGCATCAACTGGTTAAAGTAAAGGGGGGAAGGGCAGGAAGAGTGGAAGTCCCATGCTTTTCAGGAAAATCGGCATTGAAGTCCTGGGGACATTATGTTAATGGCATTACTCAATTTCTGGAAGCAATGCTGATTAAATATTCATTGACTTTGATTATACTGAAATTAGGACTAAAGCGTGAACTCAAATTGAGTGGAATAATGGCAGTGTAAATAATGCATACTTTCTAAATTGAAAACACCAGCTTGTGCTCTGCTCCCCCTCTCCCCGCCCCCTCGGTTTGTCATTGTGCCATTTGTTTAGGAGATGATTATACTGATGTGTGCATATCTAGCTATCATTTTTACCAGCTGGGAAAAAATGTGAAATTAAAGGTTTTCTACATTGTTTGCTTTTCCTTAGTATTGGAAAACAGAAGTAAATACAGTGCAACAAAGACTAAGCTAGTTTCATGAGAAGGGGTTAGAAGCTGCTGCTCAGCATTAGTCCTTTATAACTTTCCCAGAGGATAAGAACTATTGATGGCAATTGGAACCTCAGGGGAAGAGACCAGGAAGCAATCGGTATGGGAGGTTGCAGGACACAAGCTAGAAGAGGGTTGCTCTAGGTGTAAAGGGGACTTGGTTCAGTTCTCTGGTCCGCCGGAGGCTCCACATGGAACACAGGGGACAACATCTGTCCTGTCCTGGTTGTGTGCCGGAGGCTGAATCATGACTGTTCATGGAGATCAGGCTTCATGGGGGTCTTGAGGGGATGACACAGGCAGTGAGAAAAGTCTTTTCCATGCAGATAGCACCTAACTCTAGCACCTTCCTCCAGATACAGCTGGGTCTTGTAGAGCCTTCCAGTTTCTGTTGCAGTATCTTCATTGCATTGGAGAATACTCAGCCACCTCCCTGCAACCAGCTCTGCACCCAGGGTCTCCCTCAGGAACCTCCTTCCTCCAGTCCTCTCTTTGCAGAGGGGTAAGAGCAGAGGCTCGGCCTGATCCTCCACTCCCACCAGCCCTGATGGACCTTCCACTCCCACCCCGAGCCCCACTGGTTTCTGAGGGGCTTGTCTGGCTCTGGGGCTGCATATGCGCAAGTGTGCCCTGTTGCAGGCTTTTTTGCTTATATTTCTGTTTCTAAAAATGCATCTTTTTAGCTTTTAGAAAGATGGCGTGCCAATAGCATCTTTTTAAAAAACTCTTTTTAAAATCAGAAGCATATTATTTTTAATACAATACATAATGTAGAAATTGCATAGAGGCTCTTGATGGCAGGATTGCCAATCAGGTGGCTCATGCGCGGGGAGTGGGTTTGGTGGGCCCAGGACTACACACTCTAGAAACCAAACCGGTGGTTTTTCAAAGTTCACATGCTGATTGCAAAGAAAAAGCCCATTAAAGAGCAAATCGTTTAAGGCACAGCCTTCCTTCAAGCCCCAGGGAACTCGCTTTCTGTGACAGCATGATGGAAGGGTTTCCTATTCATACTTGGCTTTTCCCTACGCAGCAGGCCTCATTGCTACCTGAGATTTACTCTATTGTGAAGTTCTCACTAGAAAATAGCGGGGGTGGGAATACTCACTAGATCTGCCTTTTCTCCTCACAGGCAGAGTGGTGCCTGCCCCTACCCCACCCTGCTCCAGGAGGGCATTTTGGGGCGGAGGGAGCAGGGATGACTTGCCCGAGGAAGATGCTGCTGCAACGCTCACAGCGCTGCAGCGTGACTGCAAACACCACAGACACTTGGACACATCCGAGAGTATTTCTGCTTTCTTTTTACCTTGGCGTGTATCGTCAACACCACCACCCAAGGCTATGAAGCTACCGGGACTGTTACTTGCAGTTCCCAGATAAACGAATCTGCCCCTTTCTTGCCCCTTTCCCAGAGCGGCTCATTTCCCTCCGGGTCTCGGAGAAGCTGAGATTCATCCTTGGTCCGTGTTTCTGCAGCCTTTGGTGTGGATCAAGGCTCTTTCTGTGGCTGTAGTATCACTCCATGGCTAAACCATGACCTTTACTAGTTGTGTGATGCATGCGTGTTTCTGTTCCTAAATCTCCCCCTCTTCTGGGGGTGTGTTTGTGCAGACCTGGGCTATCACCCCACGCGGTTCCTCTCTGGGCGCTGAAGTGATGGCTGATCCGTATTCCAGTGCTAGGGATTAGGAGGGGTCTCTCAGGTCACTTTGTCCTCCAGCCGCTTGGAGGGTATCACGCGGGGACAGGCAGGGATCCTTCCCTCCACTGCCGCTGCGGATCCGTGATCCGGCAGGCTGGTGGATCAGCCTGTGCAGCCGCAGTTGCCTGGTCCTAGTGGGAGTGGGGGAGGCATCTCCTCCATCTATTATGGTAAATTTATGCCTGGAGTGATTTACTTAATCCATCTGTGATGCCATGAAAGCAGATGTGAGAATAAACTGCATGCCCTGCTAAGTCTCATGGACTCCTGCTTTTTTTCCCCCCCTAACCTGCGAGGTTATGGTGAGATTTTAGAATCACTCCAATTAGATATTTTTTTCCAGTCCCTTTCTCTAAGGACTTGTTTTCGTCGCTACCCACCTCATCTGCAGGTGATGCAGATGCATGAGCTTTTGGGTTTTTTTTTTAATGACCAGAAACTCCCAGTCAGAGGCGGCAGCTTTGGGGCATTTTGCACTAGAGATTCTTCTGTTCTGTGAAATATCTTTTATTAAAACTGTAATTCACAAATCAAAGCAAAGTTGCCACCTGATTAAAACTTGATAGGATTAATTTCTTTCCAGGCTGAACGAATTTAATGACATAAGCATAAAGATTTGTCTTTTTTCTCCTCAGGAATTTCCTCTTTTAATTTTACCACTGCAGCAAAGGAGGATAATAGCACCATTTCCTATAAACATCTGGACTTGTAGAAAGTTAGCAGAGTGATTTTTGGAATGCAGAATGATAAACAAATACAGAAGAATTTGCACAGACGTAAAACAGAGATTTGTGTTTCAGTCCGAATGGTTATACAGTGGCTATGGTTTTCAGATTTCTATAAACTGGCAGAATTTTATCTTAGGCTCATGTGAATTTTTTTTAATGAAATATTCAAAATGAGATCATCCCACCTGAATAGCTGGCCAGGCTCAATGTTGCCATTTAGCAATAAATATCTGACATGTCTGTTAAAGTATATTGGGGCAAATCTCCAGGAATTACTCGATCTTAGGAAAAGATGACAAATTTTAGACAGATGATGTTGGTCTTCTTTTTAATAAAAAGGGGGGAAATGTGTGCTTCCCCAGAGTACAGTCTACCTGAAGAACTCATGGCTGTGCTTTGAAATGGGTTGGGTATTTGACAAATGTCTCTCTGAAGTCTTGGCTATTCCTAAGTTTTCTCTTGATTCCAATAGCACCTCGGGGACGGGTTGCATGGAGAGTAGGTGAAGAGTCATTGCAGAGCTGCCCGCATCATATGATGTTTCCCAGCTGTCATGCACTCCTGTGTGGCATTTTGTTAGGCTTATAGCTAAACACAGCTTTCCTTGATTGACGTGTTGACATTAGAGTTTCCTTTCCCTACTGTAGCTTACTACCAAGCTAGCTAAGAAGTTATAATGGATCAAGTCTGTGCTCTGAGCCAACGTACCAGTAGCCTTGAAGCAAAGTGCTGGGTCACAGGATATGGAAACACTTGGACGCTTGTTTTCAAAAAGTTTAGCGTCTGTTTCTTCCCTTTCCTTTTTAAAAATCTCTTTGCAGCCTGGCACGGCACGCACGTACTTAATAATCTAGGCTTGTCTCTGTGTAAATAATTAATCAGAAAGGGAAAATAATATAAATCCTAGCTATCATATTGCTATTAAAATTGCAGAAGCATTACTGCATCCAATAAGTATTGTTTCTGTAATTAGATAACCTTTCTGGGCTGTATCAGCATTTAGAATAGGGAACATATGACCACCTGCTTGGAGGCACCCATGGTAGGAAGGAGGAAGCTTTGTTTCATTCGGAGACGTGGATTTCCTTGCAGAGGGAAGGTATTAGCCTAGCACAGGAGCAGAGATAATTTATGCCTCTCTTATTCAGTCCTTGGCTCAAGCGAAGTCATTTCTCTGAGAGCTGCCCTAACGTGCAGCGGTAGAGGTCTGCCTTAGCTAATCCGAGGTCAGGATCACCGGGACCCAAGTCAGCCCCAGCTGCGCATCTCCGTGCTTCAGGCCGGGTGGTTAACGTCCCGGCTTCGCCCCTCCTTGCCATGCTCTGCACCGCTGCTCGTGCCAGCAGGTGGGCAGAGACCCAGAGCTGGGCAGGCATCTGCACCGCAGCGTGGGTTTCCATTGCTGCACAGGCACAAAGCTGTTTTCAGCTCAGAGGAGGTGTCCTCTGGACTTGTTCTTGACCTGGAATAATCATTTCCACAGACCAATGAGGTGAAACAGTGGGGATAGATAGTTGAGCTGAATAACTGGGGACTTGCCAAGTTTTTTTCCCAGATTTCTAGCTTTTTACCTTGATTGCAGAGCTTTTATTCTGCAGGGAAATGAGTAGGTGAGGGAGTACGTTGCAATTGCTAGATTCTCGCCTATGACTTAAACTCGCGTTCTGTTGGGCAAAGATGGGCAAATATTCACTATTTCCCCGGCTGTGTCACCTGCATCACTTCTTTCAGACTGCAGCATGCCTATTAGCAGCGTCTTAACATTGAAAGGACATAAATTCATAACCATGATTTATTTTTTTGCATAAATGATACATCCTTTTTGCTGAAATGCTGATAAAATCCCATCAAGACACTGCTGAATTTCTGTAAGAATGGCATTCTCAGTAATACCAAATAATTCAGCTTTTCGCTCACAGTTTGAAGTCTTAGTACTCATGGCAGACAACCAGGCTTTCGTATCTGGGCACAATACTATAAAATAATTATGCAGAGAATTCATCCTATTGAAGACGACATGTGAGAGTTTTTTACAATGTGTTTGCTAGGCAACTCGGGCTCTCCCTGCAGGGACATACATGGGCTGTACCTGGCTTTCTGCTTTGGAGAGGCCTGGGTTTAATTCTGTCTTACTCTAGATTACATATGGAAAGGAATCTGGCTCTGTCACCACTCTCATTGCTGCATATTTTTTCCATATGGCAAAGCTAACATATGGTTAGTAGAAATTAGGGTATTTCTGTTGCCTAGGTCCAGGACTGGATTAGAATGGATGGTGTTGTCCAGGACGGAGACATATGGACAGATGCTTTAGGAGCATCTTATTTAGCATTCATCAGATTTATACAACGTAAGAGGCAATTCTACTAACTCGTAGTCTCAAAAGTGTGAAGCTTCTCCGCAGATTAATTTAAACTGGATTTTTTCAGGGGAGGCTAAACAGATTAGGTATCAATTCCATTACATTTTAATGGGAACCGGACACTTTTCTTTATTAGGTTCTTTTGAAAATCTATCACTTAAAGATCAATCAGTGGAATAATTGAAATTGGTCCGTATCTTAGTTGCAAACAATTAGTTGAGGTTTGGGGCGTTTTTCAAGTGTCTAAATCACTCTTAAATTATTTGAAAAAAGCCTCTGTGTGCGCTGACTTAGTGGGTGAGTTTCACAGCCTCTGTTCTCATTCAGACATAAATGCTAGAGAGAATTAAAACCCCAAATAAACTAAACCCCAGCAGAACAGAAGGTCATTTCCCTTTCACTTTCCTTGGGGATAATGATTGAAAATTCTCTTTCTGATAGAAATTCTCAAACCAGTCAAACCACTCCATCACTGATGGACAGAATGATCCATGTCTTCTCTCTTCCTTCACTACTGTGTGAAAGTCTGGGGCTTGTAGTTCTGTAGGACTGCTGGGCAGCTGTCTTTTGTCCGTGTCCAGCTCTTTTGAAGGTTCCTAAGCTGGCCAGGTCTTGCTTTTTTTCTCTCTCTGACCTTTCCATTGCAAACATCCACGTGCACATGCATTTTTGCTGCTATAAAGGAAGCCTGAAGAAAAGTATTTCCTCTCCTTGTCTGCAAATAAGCAAAGGGGAAAAAGAATCTGCCTATAGTAACAATTCCAGAGTGGCTTTATCTTTCTTTGAAACATTTGATGGATGAAGCTGGTCAATCATCCAGAAGCTAGTTAAAGATGTTATACAGGATGAGGACTCCAAATCAAAAATAAATTATCCTCCAGCTGCTTCTGAGTTCTCCAGCATGTCCTATCACAAGGATGCTTCTTGTACAAATGTTACTATGGGCAACACGTGTTGTTCTGATAGCTACTCATTAGCTCTCCGCATGGCAAGCTCAGTGCTTCTGCCAGGCGGGTTAATGCTGAGTTATGGAGAATCTCCTTTTCCACAGGGGCAGTGCAGTGGGTAGTCTGTCCCATTGGTGTGCGTAGTTTTCACTTGTAAAACACTCCAGCTCCGTCAGGTTAAGCACAGCTACAAGTGCATTGTAAAGGAATATGTGCTGGATATGAACTATTGAAATGATTTAGTCATTTGTTCACATTAGCTGATGAACTGATTTTCAGCATGGAAATCCATACATATGTGGGTTTTGATTTGCTGTTAGTAAATGTTTCCTCTATATTGATGTTTAAAATAAAATTAATACTAATATTGGTTGAAGGTGATAACGATTGAATTACTCCTGTTACAAGAAGAAATGAACTATGGTGTGTAATCTGTTGAAGTTAAAATAGAGTAGTATGTGTTAATTTTACATTGCTACAATTTTTTAATTGTATCGTGCCTTTCCAATTGCTGTTTTCAATGACTTTGGATTTCAAACCTGAAAATTTTTATTTGTTTATCTCTTGATCTTGTGTCTATTGATTTTTGCTTTCTGAGGTTGTGGTTCTATACTTTTCCTTATTTTTCCCACTCCAAATCTGAGAATGAATGATTTTTAGCTGATTATGAGAAGCTAATTCTAAAATACACATTTTTAAAATTATTTTTTAAAAATTTATTGTTTATATATTACAAGAGTAAAGGGGGCTTTAAGCAAAAAAAAATGCAGGAAATAAGGTGTTAGTTTGCCACACCTGTGACTCCTTAGGAGCATGTGTTGCTGATTTTCATTTTGCTCTGCCAATTTACTCAATGACTTAAATGGGTAGCTGAAGGCTGTATCTCCTGAGCAGGGTAGAAACAGGAAAAAGTGGTTTACTGGTGTGTGTGTGGGATATATTTACACTTGGAACACCATCATCTTTCTAACTGCTAAGTTGTGCAGTTTGAGAAGAGGAAAATTTGACTAGTTGTTGGTTAGGAGCTGCTCCTGTGGGACCTCGCCCTGTAGGAGAGACACCTCTGTGAGCCCTCTGCCAGCAAGGAGATCGGACCCCAGTGGTTTGATACGGGCCCCGGGCTTTCTGCAATGTCTTCTGCTTGCAAGAACAGTGCTTTAACTGTGCTTGACTCTGCAGGTATGCGTGAGCGTGGTTTCTCAAAAGTGACTTGTGGAGTGGTGGTGTAGGACTCTTGCTAAGTAATGTTCACATCTAATTTCTAAAGTAATCTCTTTCTCAGGGTTTCTGCAGTAATAAGGGTCATCCTCCAGCATGTGTGGAGGAAGAAAGCCTTGGCTACAAATGTCCTGATTTTTTTTTTTTCTGTAAAGGTGCTCTGTTGCTTTATATAGCTAAAGACACCTAGAAGAGGCTTTCAAGAGGGTGGCTCTGGCCTAAATTTGCCTGTGTTGGAGTTCGGAGGAGCAGCTAAGCTTAATGGGAATCATTTTGGAAAGTCTTACTGTATTGGGGAGTGCTGTGGGAGCAGAGGCACGAAATACCCGGTGCCCAGAGTAGCACTGAGCAATCCTGCCCTGAAGTTTTGGGAGATTCCTGTATATATATGTGTGTGTATGTATTTATGTATCTATATGCCTGATCTGCTTATGTAAGTTTATGCATTAGGGGTAGCATGGTCTGTAGCTGGTGGTTTGAGTCTGGGATGAGCAACTGCCTCTGGAGATGGAGCAAGGACAAGGCACTTCATAAAGCCTGGCCTGGCCCTGGGTATATCTCCAGGGATTTACCTGTCGGGTCTCCATCTGCTCTTACTCGGAGGCGTCTTTCTGAAGTGAGCCGGGAGAAATGTCTGGGTGTACAGACACCGACCAGTGTTAATGCTGCAGGGTACGTTGGCAGGTAAAACGCACTTGGGGCGTTATTTCTGTTTGAAAGTAGGAGCGTGTAGAAGTGTGTCCATGAACAGAGGGTTCGTGTGTAGCACTGATCACTTTGTGACTGTTAATTGTAGTGTGTGGCCATGTGGGGTGGGACTGGAGATGTCCCCGTTGCCTGTAGCAGCGTTCACATGTATAACTTGTTGGACTGCAGGGCAGTGAAAGCAGACTGAGCAGCATGGCAGAGGGGTGGGTGTCCGATGCCACTGCCAGAGGGGTTTGGCTGCAAGCCCCTTCACTCCCATGCAGCAGTATGGACTCGGGCGAAGTATAATGTGTGTTGGTGCATGGGAGTTTGCATCAGAACAATGTATATGTGTATATACTCTGTCCAGTGCATGTGTATTAGGGCACATGCTCATTTAAGCAGAGCCTCACGCGTATGTGCAGGGACTCCAGCGCTGCACAGAACTGCTACCGCAGTGCTGACGTGAGCACTGCGAGCTGGGGTCTTGCTGGTGCACCTTCCTAACTCAAATTCCCTGATAAGTCTATTAGCCTTGAACCTCTTTCTCCCTCACCCCTCCCCTTTTCCATTGCATGATGCAGGCAGTCCTTCACCATGGCACTGAGAATTATTTTCTTGTTTTAAATCTCAGTTTGAAAATGTCAAAGTTCAGATTTTGAAGAGAAGAGAAGTCTGGGTGCTAAAAGCAAGAATGTTCTTTTTAATTAGAGTTATGCCCTCAAGCAGTGAGAAACCATTATGTTTTTATTCTTCCTCTGTACTTGTTCCAAAACCTTTTACATGATCAGACTAAAAGGTAAGTGCAAATGAGTAAGCAACTAAAGGAGCAAAGCAGATTCATAAAAAACACAGGGAGCACTGCAAATCCTGCTATTTTATATTTATGAAATAACTGACATTTTAGACCATGCTGCAATTTCTAGAGACAAGATATTTGAAAAGACCATTTCCCTACCAGAACGTTGTACTTTGGGTTGTGTGTGTGAAGCTAAGCACTGTTTGTATGACATCTTTTTTAGCACTTTCAGTAACTTGATATGATGGGTAACATGATGCTTTAGCCAGGGAGGCTGAAGAAGATGCAGCTCTCCATTGCCGTGGCCTGATAGAGCTGTGTGCGCACCAGTGGGTGTGATGCCCCTGCGGGTGCCCACGGCTTCTCCCCCTTGCAGCACAACCAGAGAGAAGTCACTTACTCCTTGTCTTGTTTTACTGCTGAGTGGGCTTAAATCCTTAATGATCATAATGAATTTTGGGAATGAAAGACATTAGATTACTAGTATAAGTTACTGGAATACAAAAAATGAGACATTTGGGAGGGGGAGGAAGGGGTATTTTAAAAAACAAAACCCCAAATCCTCCAAAACTCCAATGCAGTTTTTCTCTAGAACATAGCAGAATCTCTGTTGTTTGTTTTTTTGTTTTGTTTTTGTTTTTTTTGGTTTGGTTTTTTTTTTGGTGGCACCCACACTAATGACAGAGTCCTTCCGGTGAATGGATGATAAATGTATTTGCATTTACAGATTTTGCCATGGGTCTGTATCCCTTTTGGCACTGGAGATACATGTGACTGACCTGGAGATGCCAGGACTATGTTGTGCTTGAAGCTTCCCAGCTGTAGCTGAGGGGGCAAACACCATGCATCACTCGCGTGAGCCTGTGTACCAAAGCCCAATTCATGTCACGCTGTTGTGCGGTTCCTTCCCAAATTGTCTGCTCTCTGCCCGAGCACTGTGAGCCTGGCTCTGGGGAAGTACCAGTCTGAGAAAACTGAGCTTTCCCCCATATTCATCGAATCTAACTGTTCACACGGCCTGTGTGTAAGCTGTTTGCCCCCAGAGGTGCCCGTGTGTGTGCACAAGACAGAGCCCCCTAACACACGCACTTGCAGATACATAAATATAATTCATGCAGGAATGTATTACATGAGAGACACATCAGCCAATGTGTAAAACTCTGACAGGCAGGAAACTTTGAGATAACAGAGAGGAAAAAAAATTTCACCTTTTCTGGCTTATGTTTTTCCTGATAAATATTCTTGCTGTGAGTGTTGTAAAGGAGGATGTCATTTGATGCAAGATATAAAAATAGGAAGGTGTTATCGTGGAGAGGAAGGCACTTCATTTACCCTGTTCCATCTTTGCCACAAGGTTGTTCTGTCTGGGAGAGTGGGGGGAAAGGCCTTATTTTCAAAGGTATCTGGGACTTTATTTTCTTTTTGGAGGCATATGTTTTAATGTGGGCCAGTGCATGGCTCCATGTTGGGCTGCCTTGTGTCGCTCACAACCCTCAGGCGGGGAGTGGTGCTGGCTGTTAAATTATTCTGCAAATCCTGAAATAGAGGAGGAGGTGAAAGCTGCAGTTGTGCGTTTGTCTTTTAGTGCATTGGGCGGTGAGAATTCAAATCCAGAGCCAGATACCCTTGAATGATTCAAATGCATGGCAGAGTCAGTTGACCTGACAGCCAAGCATCGCCCGTGCGGGCAGCCTGTGCGCTGCGACACCTGAGCGCAGGAGGAGCTGCATGGCTGGCCCAGGGCACCTTGGAGACCGGACTGGGACTGATGCCTCTGGGCAACAGTCGCGTGCAGTGTAATGCAAACGGGGATTTCTTGCTGGAGTACCTCTTTGCAGAAGCAAACTGACTGGAGGCTGCCAGCATATTGTTCCCAAAAGTGGCATTGCTTTATGGCTAGATACTCCCAGTATTAAGGAGACCTGCAGGTAATCCCTGGTGAATGGAGGCTGCGTTCACACTGACCTTCAGGCTTTCTCTGTGCCTGTGGGATTGTGGTGTCCGTGCACTGCTGGGATGGACCTGGCCCTGGCAGGGCTGCTGGCTTCACTGCTGCTACAGCAAACAGCAGAGAGGAGGTTTCTGGGTTATGGTAGCTGCTTTTCCAGCATCCACTAAACTAAATCATCTCATTAGAGGGATGCCTGGAAAAGATGCATCGTGGCTGTAGTGATGCTTTGGACCTGTGGTTTGAACAACAGATGTGTCTTGTATCCAGAAGCCTGCATGTCTCTGAGACCAGATTTCCTCTTATGGGTGAGAACCCAGGAGGATGAAAAGGACCATGAAGAGGGTGATTTAATGGAGCACTGATAAAGTCTGACTAAACAAAACAGACTTCTGTGTTTTGTTTTGTTTTTCTCTTGCTTTTGCTGGTTCATTAAAAACTGTTTTATTTACTTTAAAGGTTTTGTATTTATTCCCACCACAAGGGATGGAGTGAGGGAGGACAGAGAAATCGGAAAGAAACATTTTGATAGCAGTTGCTGTATGTCTAGATGCCAGCTTTCTTCAGGGAAAATCTAAACTGGCATGCTAGCTTGTTGAGTCTTGAATAATAAATGATGAGGTGTAAGGTGGACAGATGGGTGATGGTTGAGTTTTGCAAGGCTTAAGGGAGGAGAATTTCCTTTTCTTTTTACTGTTGTGTGGGTTTTTTTTGTTAAAGCCTGATTCAAACAAAAGAACTAGATTATCAGCTGGAAAAATCCCCATCCTCCCATTTAAATGGAGTTTCATTTCACCTAGGTAGAAGAAAACAAAGTTTGCCTTACTTACACTAATTGTGTCTCCAGGCACAACAGTGCCAGGGATCCCTGAGCTGCCCCAGCGGGCTGGGTTGGTATTATTCTCCCTGGCATTAAAACATGAAGCAGAGGGTGTTAACATGGGGTGTTCTCCTTTAGTGACACTATCTCCATTTTCTTTGTCTGTTCTCCTTAATAATGAACCATTTGAGTCTGGAAATATGTCTTGGGCTGTGTATGGCAGTGCAATAATAAGTCGAAACGTGCATCTGTTTATTTTGGCAGGGACTATCTCTTGTGAAGGTTTTATTGTTGGTTCCTGTTTTCCAGTGTGTTGGCAGTCACCTCTGTTCTCTGTTATGTAGTGTAGGTGTCAGGATTTTATGGCCTGGAGTTTTGGATTCCCCATTTTTCAAGTGATTGAAGATTATTTGTAGCAAATCAACCTATGAAGGGCTGGGTATTTTCTGTGACATTGAAATGACTAAAAAGACATCATATTGTACCTGTGTGGGGCTGAGTGCATGTCCCTGCATCGCTCCACCAGCTGAGTTTCCCAGCTGCTCCCTGCCAGGACATGGGGCAGCTGTGGTATGCCAGGAGCAGTTGAGCTGAGAGGGGGATGAAGTTCCTCTGCCCCTGTTGTTCAGCTGGGAGATGCTAAAACTGTCTGCTGGCTCTTTTCTGCTGGGCAGCGGTGCTGGAGTGTTCACTGTTTCCCTGGGGGATTACAGGAGTCAAAGATAGGTTAAATGAATGAAATTTGATGGCCTAAATAGGAGCTCAGACTGCATGATCAAAGTCCCTCTAATGCTGCTGCCAACTCGTCCTCTCCACTCTCTCCTGAGTCAAGTCCATCCCCTTCCCCAGGCAGTAACTTCAGTTCTCACCAGTAGATGCAGCTGGCTGCCTCCTTAGAACTTCTCCCCAGAGACTCAGCCCTGACCTTCACGCTGAGCCGCAGCCCAGGGCTCCGCTGCTTTCATCCATGCTCTCGCGCCGCACGCTCGCGAGCCGGTCCTGCTGCATTGGCACCAGAAAGCACGAGCCAGCTGGGAGATGAGGATGAGCCTGTAGAAGAACTTTCTCTTATCAAGGTATTTGTGTAGCCCCCTACCACCAAGCTTGCAGTGCTTGAAGCACACCTAATTGTAAGAGGGGTGCTTGATTTATTGGCACACGTTGAACTGGTGGTGGGAGACCCTGGCTTGTCCTCTCCCCACGCTACTGACCCCCGCCAATTCCATCCCTGGCACTGTCAGAGTATCAAAACACCTGGACTTTAGGTGACTTTTCTAAAATGCTGTGTCTCATGCAAACTGCATAAAAGAATTTCTAATCTTTCAATTAAAAAGTCAACTATAGAAGAGGCTGTCTCAACTGCTCTGCCTTGATAAGAAGGGAAAGCTTTACAACTCGCTGTCAAGTCATAACTCCTTTGTGCACACGCAGGTCTGCTCTGCCAAAAGCAGGCAGAAATGCAGAAAGAAAACCTCCCATCAGTTTCATCTCTTTATTGAAAACTACCATGTCTGTCAGGGAGTTTTTTGAAGATAGATGTTTCCCACCTGTAGAACTCACCTAGGACTGGCAGCATCCCATCGCTGTTGCCTGAGGTCTTTCCTGTGCTCCCTCGCTGAGTCTCGCAGTCTGAGATTCCCTCTCTGCTCCTGCCTATTGAAATAAGAAAAACAAAATAAAAACCAGACCTTAAGAGCACAGGTCTGGCTGTTAATCCCAAACACATCAGTGTTTAGGCATCAAAAGCTTAATCATCCACTGCTGGGAGAACATGATGTTTAAGTTGATGGCAACAGAAGAATTCCTACAAGTGTTTCTCCACTTGTAAACATTTAGGATGAAGGAAAGTAACTGCTTTAGGTTAAAATAAAAAAACTTGTCTTGGACTCCTGGGTTACTGATTGGGAATTTCTATTATTTGAGCAATGCTTCTAATCAGCTGAAATAGCTGTGTCAGAGGATTATTCTAGGAAATGAGTATTATGTTTGATTATAACATTGATTTTGCACTTATTAAATCCTAGCCAAAGAATGTTATTTCTATCCAAAAGTGTTTTGTTACAGGCAGTATTTGTGCTTGTTAAGCCTTTTCTTAAGCTGGTGGTTATCCTTTAAGAACAGTGTTCATTGACTGAAGTGAGGGCACTGGTACACTTTGCTGAAAAGAGGGGAGCCCAGACATTTTAAACAGCTCTTCTTTGCTTCCTGGAGGTGCCTGTGCACAGGTACATGTACACATCTGCCTTAAGGGGGTGATGCTCCGACTGCCAGACTGCCTAGTGGCATGGGACACTTTTATTTCAATGGTTTGGGACTTTGGAAAACTTCCATAATCGTTTACTGGCAGAGTTTGTTTAATAAATGGGAGGGAGTAAGGACCTGACTCCAAGATCTTAGCATGTCTGCCTTCAAGCACGGGAGTTTCTTGATGTGTTTGAGCCCGGTGGCCTGAGCCAGGGGCAGGGGGGAAGCAGTGCTCCCAGAGGAACAGGGTGTCTGGTAGAAAGAAAATATTGAGTAATACAAGTTTAAATAAGCAGCTAGACACTGTTTCTTTGATATTATTTGTAGAAATGGAGGATGGTTACTGTTGAGGTTATTTAACAGTTGGAAGAGACTGTTGTGGTGAGTCTCCTTTCCAGCACCCCTGTGAATGTCACAAGGTGGCTCCTAACTCCCTACACCACCAAATGAATCATAACTTTAGCTTGGGCTAAGGTGTTTCTGCTGGGAAGATACCCAATCTTGCATATGAAGTAACCTGTGAATTGATTCTGATTCTGTAAAGGGCAGTATCTGTGTGAACGTATGTGCTGCGGAGTGGGTGGATGGGTGGGCATGAATGTTAACAAATACATTAGAAGGCTCAGTGGTTGAGTATGTACTTATTCTGAAACCCCACCAAATGACCATGATAACACCACTGATGATCACAGTGTCACGTAGGGTTCAGTCTACTAGAGATGCCTGCTGAAGGTAGGGTACCACATAGCACCTGAACCTCAGTAGCAGCCCAGGTGTGTGCTCTTTGCCTGTGGCAAGTGGAAGGTGATGCAATTTCATATCTATTGATGATGTAAAGGAGGATTAGGAGATGTTGACTGTCCTAGCCATAATGCACATCTGTGGGGGTAATCCTAGCCCACTGCCTATGACTGGCTGGTTCACAGCAACCTGTAAAATCCTGGACACTAAGAGGTGAATTAGCTGCTTCCTATCCACCAGCTAAAGACTATGTGCTGAAAGAAGGGGACACCAGAAACTGGGGTCTCCTTCTGAGTCAGCTAATCTATAAACATTAATCTATTACACCAATTAAATACTTAGAGAAGGTGAAGCACTATGTAAGTGCCAGGTGTTGTGGGAAGCCTGGGTCATTGCAATGCCAAAGGTGCTATCTGATGGATGGGAGATTAAACAGAGGTCTCCACTACAACTGCTCGTTAATGAATCTATAGCATTTTTCATGACAGAAATCTTCCCTGGGATTTGAAGATGAAGTCCTGATCAAGATCTGAACTTTTTTTTTCAGCTTCTGGTATGTAAAAATTGGATGCAATGTTGAAAACCAGTATGAGCTATGAAAAACACTAACCTGAAGGTAACAGATGGTAAAAGAATAATGATGGATCCAGTCAACAATAATTTCCTGTCCTATAATTTCTTTTGGCTGTGGCACTATGCTGCAAGCTGAAAGGCTGAGCTAATTTCCGGACTGTACCACGGTCTTTCTGTATGATGTGAGATCAGATCGTATAGGTCCACACTCCTCATTTTGGATGCCTGGCTTGATTCCCCTGGGATGATTTTGAGCTGATTGTTCTTCCATGCTTGCACTGACTGTGCCTGGGGCTGGATCTGGTCCTCAGGCTTTGCAGAGAGCTTATAGTCCTCACCAGCAGCCAGCTCAGCGGTGCTGAGCAATGCCCAAGTGCTTTGGAGGTTGGATCCTGTGCAATTTGGCCAGTGTCGCATAGAAGATAGCCTGAGCCAAGTTCCCCTCTAGATGTAGGCTAGTCCTTAGCCAGAGAGGGAGACTTCCAGTCAAACCAGTGCCTAGCCCCTAAAAGTGGAGGCATGCAGAGTTAATGCTTTTTGTAGGCTGGAAAGGCAATGAAAACCCACCTCCTTTACAGCAGTGTAATATGGCCAAGTTCGTTAACATTTATTAGGTAATGATGAACTGTAGTATTGAAATGCCTGTAAATAAGCAAACCATCTACAGATGGCCACTTAATAGGCTCTGCTACCAGGTTGTAATACCTGACCCCACGCACAGATGTTGCTTTCCTCGAGCAGCTGTGCCGTGCAGGTCTGCTTTCTGCCAAGGAAACCTTCCCTACCTTCTCCAGCTGAATTTCAGCTTCTTGAAGTCTATGTGCTTCCCCCCACCCCAACCCCGTTCCCAAGGTATTATAATTTCCACAGTTTGTTGTTTGGAAAAGCAGGCTGTGGTGCCTGTCATCCTTTGTGTGTGCTTTGTCTTTGTGCCAGCTTGCATCCCGAGGAACTGCGAAGTGGCACCCGCGCTCTCTGTCTCACAGCAGGCATGTTTTGCATTTACTGACACATGGGGAGTGACTGACTAATACTAACATGAAAACAATTCTGACAGAACAAGGGCTTGATGCAGGGGGAAAAAAAAAATCCAGGAAAACAGAGCGTGTTCAGCATATGCTATTGCTTTCACCAGTTCAATAAATATTTATTGTATTTCTTATAATTGAGTTTCTCCAGTGTAAACCTAAGTGGAAGAGAGCGTAAGGAGAAGTTTAGGCAGATGGCCTTTTTCTAAAAAAAGCAAACAAACAAAAATAAAACAAGATCCCCCACCCAAGCACACCAGCAGAGGTTTCTTGCAATATAAATGAGAAAATAGTCTAAAAGAGACTTCTCCTAGCAGTGCAGATAAGGGAAAAAAAAAAACAAGAATAGAAAAAGTGGAGGAAATGCAGCCCCTTCAGCCACCTCTCTGTGTTGATTTGGGACTTGGGGTGTGCTTGTGTGTGGGAACCTTCATCCAGCAAATCTTGATATTAGATGAAACCTTTCATCATCAGAGCTTTTAGACACTCAAAAAAAATATTTGTCGTTAGGAAAAGGCAGTAACTGAGGCCATAGTAACAGACAGTCTGAATCCATTAAAGATGAGATAATAGAAAAGATACCTGATCTGGTGGGAATAACTCTAAAAATCCATAGGTCTCATGTTGGCTGGTTATTCTGCTGGATAGGTTTTCCCTGGTCACCTCTCCTTCATTTCTGCAGCTGACTGTTGGACCTGATTTTCTTTTTTTTGGTCTACCCACTCTGCTTCCCTTGCTTGAGCTGTTAAAGTGCTGCTCCTTGGATTTAACGAGAGTCTTCAGGCTGTTTGGAATTTGTCATTTTTAATGCTGCTTTTTGGCAGAAGCATCCATGTTCTGTGACATTTCCCTTTAATTTAGAGCCACTTTGGAGCATCTGTAAATGGTCATGAGATAGGAATTTTAATTGTTTTAATTATATTTCTATCTTTCCCAACCCCCTTGCTCCAATGGACCTTTTTACATTGCATCAGAGAGAATTTTCTTCCCCCCAATACATTTTTCAGATACGGACATCTGGAGACATTCATCAAAGAATAACTTCTACTAGAAACCAAAAATCCATTAATGAAGCTGGAACTATTTGCATAGTAGAAATTATACTTAATAACCTTTAAGGGGAAAACTCATGTGATTGATGTAGAATACAATTATAGTTAATGGTCAGGGTGCAGGGGTGTTAAAGCCTGTTGTTTTTCAGATCCACTCTTCAATCTCTGGCATGCTGGGGCCAGTGCTCTTTTGCAGGGCATGGGAACTGGAGGAGGGGCTGTTCCCAATAACCCCACTGAAGGGCATCACCTGGGGTGCACATTACACCTGAAAGCTGTTCTGCTGAGGGGGGAGAGGCACCTAACATGCAGCAGAGAGCAGGGCTCGTTTGTAGCAGCTAAGCTTTTCACCAAGGCCTGTAGAAATGCAATAGCATTTCTTGGGTTCTGCTGGGAAAAAACCATCTGTAGGGACTGCTGCATTAGGAAAGGGGAGAAAAATGAGATTTGCTTCAGACCTGAGTATCTAACCACCAGGCTGCTTTTGCCTCCCTCAACGTGAAGGGCACAGCGGGTCTCTAGGAGGAAAATGTTGCTTGTAGTGGCCATGGATATGATAGGCTTTTTTTGGAAAGTTCAGGTATTTCATGTGTGTCACAAAGATGGGTTAATGGGGCAAGCAGGCGTACAGCCCAGGAGGTCACTGGAAAGAGGAAACGTGCAAAGTTGACACAAGTGCTGACCGCGTGCCCTGCAGGGGAGCTGCCTAGGGCAAGTCAGCATTAGCGCCGTTAAAAGAAATGATTCTGCACCAGCACGGAGGAGATAGCTGGGAGTTGGACCTGTGTGTCTGTCTTCTGCCCCTGTGAGGCAGAAGGATCTCGACTAGCTCTTGGGCAGCTGCACTGCTGCCCTGGTCCCAATGCAGCCCACTGAAGAGGGTCAGCTAAGCCAGTTCAGCTCCCAGCTGGGGAAGGGTAGAGCCCAGCACATAGCCAAATGACAAGGGGATCACTTGGTAAGTCTCTGTAACTCAATTACATTTGTGTGCCTGTGTAATCAAGTGAGCAGGCTGCACTCTGGATTCATAGCAGGTTTTGATCTTTTGTGCTGAAGCAGGTGATATTTCTGTAATTTGGAGCTTCTTATACCAGTGCATAGCGTTAGTGTTAGTTCTGTGGTGCCAGTATCCAAGAAGGGTTAGTGCTGAGATCTTTAACAAAGTCCTCTGAAGTACTATCTCAGGACAAGTAATTATGTTACTACAGAGCTGCCCCGTTCTCAGCTCTGTGCTTTCTGCCCTTGGGCACTCCCCATTGCATTTTCATTCTTCAGCGCTTGGGTCCTGGCCTTTGGCCAAGCAAACAAAAAAATTTATTCTGATTCAACATAAAGGTAAAGGCATATTGGCATCTCCTGTGTTCAAGGTGAAGGTGAAGGGCTGAACACTAGGGAAGTAGATGGATATTTCAGAGTCTGTGTTTACTAGGAGCAAAACAGAATGAGGAGAAAAACAAACCTGTGTAGAAGAACCCGAACTCTTTAGGGGACTTCTTGTTTGGTAGAGTTGGCCACTCTGTCCTCTCCATTTTTGGTAGAGGAATATCAATCCTAAATTCCCTTTCTTTTAAACCCACAAAGCAGCAAGCGAGCTATGAGGATTGTTATTTTCTCTGAGTGGGGCTGAAGAGCAAAATCTCCTCTCTCACATAGGACCAAGAAGGGAGCAGAAGACACCTGCGTTTCACCACTGCCCGTGCTGGGCCTGGGGCTGCCTGGCAGAAGGCACAGTGCTGCAAAGGAGGGGCGCGGGGGCCCGGCGCGCTTCTCCCATGGTTGCAGCATTGCACCAAAGGTGCTGCATAGGAGGATGCTGAAGTTCTGTATTCCTCTGAGGATTTCTGGATTACGGAGTTTGTTTTTCTGTTTCTAAAGGGATCAAAGTTTCTAAGCTGATTTTCATTCAGATGTCTAACTGATAGTGGTGACAGCAGAGGAAATCAAAGGGAGGGAATTATTGTCTGTGCATCTCAGTTAGTCATTCTTGTGACTGCCTTTATCTGCGAGAACATTTCTGTTCCTTAAAGCTACACTTAACATAAACATAAAACCTTTTTGGCAGGTGGGCTCTCTGCTGGTACTTGGATTTTTGGATTTCTCTATGACAGATGGAGTCTTTGTCCCTTTCAGATCTGGGGCTTTGCACTTGCATTCTGTTTTCAACTGCCTTTTTATTTATTACTCATCAAAGGGAAACAACATGAAGGAAGCAGGGAAAAAAAGAATATTTAGTATTTTTTGAGCAAAAGAAGGACTTAAATGAAGACCTTCCATCAATACTTCATGAGCTTAGGGTCATGTTTTTGCAAGCCAATTTCCTTTAACCAGGGCATGATTCACTATCACGTGTAGGCTTGCAACTTAGAGTTGCAGGATTCTGTATACCAAAGAATTTGCCCTGAGAAATTATCATTGGTAATGATAGAGGACCATGGTTTTGCATCCTTGTGACCACCATATTTAAAACTCAAGCAGTGCCAGTCCTTATCTACCCACAGTATAATCTGGTAAGGTATCCTGGTACAGACTAGCCCAAGCATATAGGTAAGTGTTTCAAAGAGAAAGGGCTCCTTGCTGCACGGCGTGTTTGACCCTGTGTGCTCTTTGGTCACGCCTGTAATTGGACTGCAAACACTCTCTGTGCTGGACTTGCCAACCTTAGGTGAATGTGAGGCCTGGAGGGGCCACTTGACATCCAGACTCTTCATAACTCTGCAAATTCAGACTTGAAGTTTAGGGCACGGCCTGGCCTTCTGTGGGAGGCAGCTGCAAAGGAACAGGCGATGCCTGTAGCTCTGGTTGAATCAAAAGGTGCGGAAAGGCAGGGCACAGCTCTTCCTCCTGCTCTCCCTCCCTCTCTGCAGCAGACCTGATTTCATATTCCAGGCGTCCCTGCACCTGATGCCTCCTTGGTGTGAGTGGGAGTTCAGGGAGTAAGTTACAGAGCAGCCTTGTCCAGGAGGCAGAGCGAGCCCAGCGTACCCACCTTGGCCAAGAAAACAACCCCTCCTTCCCGAGGTACCTTGCCATGTTGTTTTCTTTAGCCATTCACTCAAAAAATAAATAAAACTTAAAATTTGCTGGCCAGTTCAGCCAGGAGTGCAGATCTCTGAGAAAGCAAATCAGCTCACCTGCTGAAAGCCACGAGATGGAAGATAAGAAATAAGATGCTTAAATCAGGATCCTATTCAAAACTAAGTCTGTGCATGATTATTCTTTGTCTTACCACTCCTCGAGGATGTTTAGAGGACGTTAATGACTTGTCTTTCACTCAGAGAGATCCCAGAGCAAATTGTAGATTGTACACAGTATCATATAATCTATTCTGCAGTCAAAGGCACGCCTGGACCAGTCTGAGGCATGTTTCATTTGTATTACAGTGCCATTAGGTGGCATAAAAAAACAATTTGTGAAGCTTCCACTTAGCGCTGCACTTGAGCTAATCCATGAGCCCAGTGCAGGCTACTGCCCTTCAGCCAGTGCAGCTGGGGCCGGGTAGTCTATGCAGAGCTCCAGGTACACCCACAGCCAGGCTTGGACCTATGCTAGGTGTGTGCGTGCAAGTTGAAGCTGTGTTTGTTACGCTGGGGTGCAGCTATCTATGGGACTGTTGTTCCAACCAACACTGAAATGCAGCCACCTCTGGGGTGAAATGTAGCGGTTAGCTTTTCAACCAAACTTCTTAGGATTAGTGGCAAATAAGTTTGCATTTGGTAGAGATTAGCAAAGAAAATTAGAATTACTCAGATAGCAGTTACTGTCTGGAGTTAGATTCTTCCTGTTGCAGAACCTATCCTAGAAATAACTGATTAAGTTTTCAATGCTGAGTCTTCTCTAAAACCCTATTCTTCTCTCCCCTTTCGCTTCAATCTGGTCAACAGAGTGGGTTGCAAAGTGATGCTGGTGAAGAGACTCTCTGGTTTGGGGAGAAGCTCTTTCTTTCTGAGAACCAGCAGCACCATTTTTCATGGAGTCCAAGTCTGAGTTTCATTGACAGTCTCCAGTTGTAGTACTGATCCAGCCAGATGGCTTAGCCTATGAGGTCTGGTGGGATCACAGGCAGAGACAGTGAGAGGAACAAGTGGATTGAATATTACCGTTTCCATAAAACAAATCTCACAACCATGGATAATTGAATAGATCTTCTCTGTGCTTATTCCAGTTTTGCGAGCTCGAGAGACATACTTTAAAGTGCTTCATTTTACCCCCAATTAACTTTAATTCATCTTGTCTTGAGCTCTTGAGAGTGGAAACCCTGCCAGATTGGTTGTCTTAAGTCCTTTTTAAAAAAAGGCAAAAATGTGAGGTTCACACTGATTGCACCAGATTCTTTAAAATAAGAGCATTCGAGTGAACTATTAAATTTTCACCTCTATGGAAATAAGGCTCTATGTGCAAAGTGGAGAGCCTGACAAGTGATTATTACTTTCTGTGCAACGTAATGGCCTTGAAGTACCATAGGAAAAAAAAAAATCTATCACATTAACTCATTCACTTTGTAGGGTCTAATGAGTAATATTAAATGGTCCTACCAGAAAAATCAACATTTTGGGGGTAAGCCACTGTCATCCCATTTTGCATTAAGACGAGGATGTATTAGATATGACTGCAGTTCTAGTTTGCCACAAATGTATAAAACTTGCTTTGGAATGACAAGAGTGGAAAGAAATAGCAATTTCTGTGCGTCTGAACGTGGCCTAAGTGATGCCATTTTGCACAGAGACTTCATTTTGTATAAATGAATAGTTTGCATACTGCATCTTCTCTTTCTTACTCCCCCTGCTTTTCAATACACAGAGATGCCACTGGTCAGACCTTTGACTGCTGCAGTGGGCTTCTGTAGGCAAGTAAGGGCAGGAATAATGCTGAGGAAAAACAAGAAACAAGGCACTGCAGGTGCAGAGCTTCTCGGGAAAGGAGTTAAAGTAGACAGAAACCTATTGGACTTGGATTCTTCCAACACATGAACATTTAAGTATAGTCAGCTAAGCAGTAGTGCAGTTTGGGAGTACAAATGCAGTAAAAATGAGAGACCGAGCATAGGCGAGGTGGAAACCAGAGAACCATTGAGCAAGTTACAGAAGTCCTCCTTGTCTTTGACTGAAATCCTTGCCAGCAAACTCATGAGCAAAAAGTTATTCTTATTGCTTTGTTACTCTATTTAATCTGGCAATAAAATCTCCCATATAACAAGAACACTTATTATTACTGCCTGACCACCTAAAATTGCAGTGCAACAAGAGAACACCTAATAGCCAACGTGTTATCCCCATGGAAGGAAATGATCCATTAGCAAAATGCTATAAACTGGCAGGCAGGAGGGCGGCTAAGCATTTTGACCCTATTAGCCTGGAGATAGGAAACCTAGTAATCCCAAATGTGATTGCCTCAGAGATAAGTTTAATTACTGAAAATGCTAGAACTGCTGAAAGCCTGAAAAAAATCCATCTTTCTTTGGGAGCAAAAGGAAGCAATGAGGTAGTCTAGCAGCTAGAAAAGGGGACAAAGAGCCCCATAATTAGTCCATTTCATCCTTATGTGATACTAACATGTAAAATATACCAGCTCTCTCCCAGGGGCTATGGGATGCCCCCCTGGAATAAGTGTTTCTACTACATCTTGTTTCTTTTTAGTGCTTTTCTTTAGTATCTGGATGATGCCCTCAGTTCTGAAGCTGTGCGTTCATAGAGGTATGTTGTGTCCCATCCTTCCAGTAAGAAGCATCCAGAGAAAGTGTGGTCACAAAGAGCCATGTTTACAGGGAAGTTAACTTCATGAGCGAAAGAACTCCATAGTGCTATTAATTGTGTCTATCACAAGAAATCATGGAAGTTATGTTGTGTGAAAAGTTATGTTGTGAGAAGTCTCTTGGAAACCAAAGGATTGTTCTATAGAAAGTTTTAATATCAAAGGTAATAACTATGAATTCAATCAAGCATCCAAGTGGGGAAGAGAAATGCTGATGATATGGGTTATTTGTGCCATGCATGTTTGAAGGGCTGCTCTGTGCCATTCCTTCAATAGTTAATACTTCTGGGAATGAAGGTCTAAGAAGGCAACTCATACTGCAGCTGAGATCTGGTGGCAATAGTATCAAGTGAACAGGCAGTTATGTTGTCCAAGTCCTGTGTCCTCAGATCTGTTTCAGTGCTTCAGGGGCAGTGAAGAGTAGCTCAACCATATGGCCATACAAATCATAAATAGCTATGTCTATATCCAGTTGTATTCTTATGGCATATTTTTTTTCCACATGACTATCTAAGTCTCTTCTGTTTATCTATGAAAGCAGAAGTAGTAGTATTCCAGGTTATCATTAATTTATGTCCTTGTTGATGGTAGTTGATCAGTAGCTGTTGGCTACTTTAAATAAAAGTGCTATTTACATTGCTTGAAGTTTTATAAGAAATTCTTTCATCAACAGTTAAGGGAAATTCCAAGACAGTCAAAAGCTTAGCTAGGTATAAGTCCAAACAGTGATACATCTTATATACCTTTCCGTGACTGCCTGCCTTTAGCCTGTGGCTGTTTAAGTGTCTGTATCTATGGAACAGTTGAAGTTATCTCCGTGAAGTCTTAATGACCTCCACCATGTCTCTGAAGTCAAAAGACTAACCTGAAGAGAAGTCTCATGCTAGGAGCATGGCCATAGATAGGGGTAGAAGGAAATGTTTGGCATCAAGTGGAGTTGAAGGTAAAGGTGATGATTCCTGCCTTGTTTTCTGGGATTTCTCAGGAATAAAATTAAGAACTAAAATTCAGAGGTCAGCTGCATCAAATAATGTCCTGTTCAATGCCAGTTGTACTGTGGTCTGCTTTGGGAAATAATAATCTCTTTTCTAGAAGGGTTTGGCACATTCAGTATGGGTCCCATGTGTTTGGGCGCTAGGACGAAGAGAGATGGTTATTAGCTTTCTGCAACTACCTGTTGTGTGAAATGGTGAGAGCCCCAAGTGGAGATTATTGTATCTATTATGGTATGTCAGAGCATTGACCCAGGGAAGCAACTCGCAGAAGTTCCACAGCTGTGTCCTCAGAGCCTTGTTAGTTTAATGCTTAAAACTGTTCCAGCTAACTCATGTGAAACAAAGCAAGGGCTGTATCCACAGGTGGGGGGCTCAGGCGACCCAAGCCAGCAAAAGGCAATCTTCCTTCCCTGGGGGAAGAAGGTGGGAGGGAAAATGCTGTGGTCCTGGAAGCCTCATCTGCAGTGTCAGGGGCTGGAAGTAAAAACAACTCCTCTACTTAGCTGAAAGCCAGTGAGACCCTTGCAATTGTTATTTCAAACATGGTCAGAAGGGCAGGAAAAGTTAAACTTCAAGGTATGGTTGTGCATGTCATCTGACCCGAATGGTCTACAAAGCAGTCTCTATGATTGAGGAGAAATAATTGTGCTCTTTAACATCTCAATAGCAGAGTATATCGATCATGTGGAAAAAAAACCCTACTCTAACCGCTAATTGAAACAGCAGTTGATTAGCAGCGGGTGCAGCACCCGCTGTCATGGCAGGGGAACAAGTTGTTAGGAATCACTTGGAAAGGGCTGGCATCGTTGATGAGCTTAAGGAAGAGCAATGCCCTTATGTCACTGCAGGAGATGGACCGATGAGCTGAGACTAAAAGAGGAGGCAGGTGAGCCCCATCGATGGTGGAAAGGCAGAAGCCTCCACCGGGTGTCTTGCTTTTGCATTCCCAGGCTTCGGCGTGCCGTCGCACGGGGCTACTTCAAAAAGCCTCCAGCAAGTCTGAGACTTCAAAAGACTAGATGTGAGAATTTCATTTTAATGCACTGACACTAAGCCCAGGGTCATTGGTAATATCTTGAAGAAGTAACAAGCGATTGTGTAAATATGTGTCCCCCAGCCGTCTGCTTCTGTTAGACAGTGCTGGGTATTTTATCACAAATTAATCATGCATTCTGACAGTAGCTGGAGTGGCATTTTCTGCTAAACTTATCCCTTTAATTAAATGTAGATGCTCCATCTTCAGGCTGACAGTCTCGGGACACCTGTTTAATTTTTTAATTGGGGCCAATGGTTTGCCTGTTCATTGTGCTTTTCCTTTTTGCATCTTCTCATCCCCACACATGTTCACATAACGTACTGAGCGGAGCTACAGATATTGAACAGGACAGGCTGGGCTGACAGCTAAGGTCACTTCAGCAAAGAACTGGAGCACTGGCGTGCTTGAACTGAGAAGGCTGCTGCGTCTGTTAAATGCAGATTGACAGAAGTGTCCAAGGGACAACCTTTCTTTTTCTATAGGAAGCATTTAATTACTGTTTTGCATTCAGTGGAAATGCTCACAAGCTTCTGCACTCAGATCTCCCTGAATCATGATGTGTCTGATCACAATTTTCTTTCTCTTCCATCTAGCCCGCTTGAAATGTGTTTGAGAGAGATTTTTGCGAGTGATTTGGAGCATTAAAATGGCCCTTTTGATCCTCTTAGAATCCCAAAACAACAAGTGGGTGAGCTGCTCTTTTCTTGTGAGAATCTAGATGTATCTGCCCTTGCTGTGCATAATTTCAAAAGGCTGCTTTGGAAATATTGTCTTGTTTAGTGATTATGTTCTGAATTGAGTGTTTTATGCTTCATTCCTTCAAATGGAGGATTTGGCTTTTTCTCTTCTTTGGATTCATAGTACTTTTCTGAAGTCAAGGAGATACTTTTATTATTATTTTTAAGTAACACACTTTGCATTTCCAGATAAGGATCTTTGAAGACCTTACAAATTGTAATTAAGCTATACATTACTTGAGGTCTGGTTTTGTGCAAGGCTGCCTTGCTCACCACATGAGATGGCTGCTGGTAGCATTCCTTTGTGGAAGACGCTACCTTCTAGCTCTCTGAAGACACAGTTCTTAGTGAACATCTTTTGTGGGTGCTTCAGTTCAGTAAGGAAGAAAACCAGAGCTCTTTCTGCTCATTTTGCACCTGATTCTACAGAGCAATTTGCAAGGTAACAGCTGTCAGATGGCTTCTTCTGGAAATGAGGCCTGGAATAATATCCCACTTATTCAATTGACTTAGGTCAGTGTATACCAGGACTGTTACTATGGTTAATTCACATCGCTGTACCTTGCACCCCGTTCACGTGGCTGATGTCTGAGGCTGCGGCAGGAAATCCTGCCTGGAACAAGGTAACTTCACATTGCTGCTGTTTTGTATGATGTAAGAGTTGTTCAGAATCCTTCCTGATTACCTTATTTGTGGCAGCCTGCCAGCTGCAATCCCACGCTATATTGCATCATCTCTGGTTCACCTTCCCTTGTGTAAGGGTGCCCTGGATTGCCCCACAGGCACCTTAATGTGATACCACTTTTCTGTCCTGATGCTGGCACTAAGATCAAGGTGTCTCTCTCCTTTTTAATTGTGATAAGTAGAATTGTGATAAGTAGTTGTGAACTGCAGGAATACCTGTATTTTATAGTCTTTTATGTGGACTTCACTATCCTGTTGAAACGTTTCATGTTTAACTCACGTGGACCGGACTCACTGGTACTGCAGGGTTTCACCAAAGCCAAAAGTCTGGGCCTGAAATCGTGCACAAAAGGTGCATTTCAGGTACACATAGCCCGTATCCTAACTCAGGTTGGAGAAATGGGAAATCTTTCGGTGACTGTCAGTGGACAGGACCGGGGAGGGCTGTTGAAGAGGAGATGGATCAGGCTGCAGTGAGGGAGGGACTTCCAGGCGCTTTATTGTTAGATGGAAGTTGGAAAGTGGGGGGTAAGGACCTCCCTGGGAGTTACTCTGAACTTTGGAAAAGATTCTGCTGCTTAAATACAGCAAGTCTGACAATGGGCAAAGGGTCTCTCCCTCGCTGCGCCTCTCTCCTCCCCACGGTCTTTTAAGTGGCACCCTTGGGAGCAAAGGATTGCTATCGGCACAGCAGCATGGTGCCTGGAGACACGGCTTTCCCAGCCGTGCTTCGGCTCTGCGTGCTTCCTGGGGGAGCAGACTTTGTGTTCAATGCCCTACCATGTTCAGAAACTCATTTATTTACAGCTAGCTTTTTTTTCTTTTTTATTTTGCCATTTAAGATTGTTTCAAAACAGTCATGTACTTGAGGATGTCTGGGCTTTTTCTTTTTGTTTTAATGTCCTCCCTTCCAGAAAAAGACTTGACAAGGAAGAGAGAAACTTGGCCTTTTTCACAGAAACACGTATTAACGAATATCAGAGTGGGACACTAATCCCCTCTCTGGTTCCTTTCCGTATTGTTTTTGTTGTTTGTTTTTTTTTTTCCCCCAACATGCAGCACAGTGCGAACTCGGTGGGGGCTAGAGAGGAGGCAGAAAGAGGCAATCGGTGCTTCCTACTTGACCGAGCAAGGCTGAGAGTACTGCGCTGAGTGAGAGTATCTGAATGTGAAGAGTTAGGAACAGGAATGAAGTCTTGAAACTGAAATATAACCCAAACTTGACAAGTTTTGGTGAAATACAAAACCTGACAAATGCTGATACTTGCTTAAAGCACTGATGACCACATCCAGGTGCTGTGCTGGCTGTCAGATCTCTTACAAGTCTCCAAAGCAAAGAAAACTCAAATGGCTCTGACTTGCATGCTCCTTTGGTACGGTTGTCTGGGTATTGTTCAAACACCTTTCCCTCCAGGGCTGGACTTTTTGCTGGTGTAGACACAACAGCAATGAAAAGGATTCTTGCTCTGGCTCTGGATCTTTCTACCCCGATTCAGACCACTGAACCAGTGCAGAGCAATGTAGGAACAATGTACAGAGCCGCTCCCCGGTCTGGCACTCGTGGCAGGCTTTGATGTAGAAGTTCTTACTAAAAACCTACTGTTTAAGAAATATTTTCCCTTTTACCCCTCTATTCTGGGATTTTCCCAGAAGTGGCTGGTGTCTGATAGCATTTGTGAATGAGTTGGTCACAGTCCAATCCTTAATAGCCATCTGTATTTCTCTGCGTCAGACCGCGATCCAGCTCAGTTGGTCTGATTAGCGCAGCCCTAGAGAGGCCACTGGCTAAATATCACAGCGAGTAAACCTCAGCCTCCAGCCCTGGGCTGGGTCCATCACACCAAGAGGTAGAGACACGCTTTTTTTAGCCACTGATGATGCTGTGTTCGGTCAGAGTCTCTGTTTCTGATCCAAAAAGTTTTGGGCCAGGTTCTGATTCCCTTAACTCTAGCTTCATAGCAACTTAATTTGCCTGTAGCCATACTAGTGAAAATAATTAGAGTAAAGGATTATTTGATGTGAGGAAAGGTGGAAGAATTGGGCCCTTGATTAAAGTACTAAAAATAGCTAAATAGGGTTTCAAAGACGATGTAATTACTTCTTTTATCTGCCCAGCTCTTATCATTTGTGAAAGTTACTGGATGTTTCTCGGTGTGTTTTCAGACCTGTGTCTTGATTGCATATTGCAGAGCCTTTTATGCGGCTCCTGAACATTGCAGCAATCTCTGCTTAAACAAATGTAACAATGGTAGTCAGGTACCTATTGCATTTGCTATTTTTGTCCTGTCAACTCATCCTTTCAAAAGACACAATTTGAAATCAGTTTCTTCCATATTTATTCTCCATCAGTGAACTCCCAGATCAGATTTGCTCAGGTTTAAAGTCAAAACAAGGTTTCTGTACCTGCCAGTGCTGAATGCTCAGCCTGGCATCTAAAGCTCAAGCTGTGTTCTTCCTGCCGAGTGCGTTACCCTGTCAGCAGTCGCGGCTCTGGAACCAGCCCTTCGCTGGCAATTTTGCTGGAGATGCAGGAGGTGGAAAAAATTTTGCTTGCTGGTCTACGCAAATTTTGTTTTTATCAGAAAACTAAACACGCATTAAGCCAAACTTCTTTCTCGTCTGCAAGGGGCTAACTGATGTTTTCAGAGCTGCTCCAAGATTGTGCAGGAGCTGTAGAGAGGAGAGCGCGACAGTGGACTTGGAACAGGCTCTGAAGGCAGCAATGAGTGGTACCACAGCGTCTTAACTGATGTTACCCTTCTGCTTAAAAGCAAAGAAAGAAATACCTCCTTCAGTTTATAGTCTTTATTGTTTCCCGATGCAGCCCATTAAAGAGACAAATGGGTTTACAGTAGCCTGCAGTACTGTCCAATGCGCTGTGGTTGATATATAAATGACAGCTTGACAATTTCCTGTGTGTTTTCTCAGCAAGGCTCTTTTTAATTGTTAGAAGGTTTTCTCTTCTTCTTCCATTACTGTGATGTCATTATACTGCAGCTCCTGGGATTTTACACTAAATATTTCATGTCGGGAAGCAGAAGTGGTACTTTTTGGTTTTGCTTGTCTTGGTTTTGATTAGGAATTCCACTGATCCCTGTCCAGAAGAGCCCCTACTAAAATGCAGCTAGGGAATTAATAAGTAAAAAGTGCATGAAAACTTTTTGTCAAAGTTAGGACAATAAGAATTCCTACAGCTTCTTAGTCTTCTCTGTCTGTCTCTCAGCCCTCTTAGCCTGAATGGAGACATAAATTAATATTCTGTTAAGAAAGAAAATTTTGCTTTCTTCTTGCCCAGTCAATTTTGGCTTGAATGCCCTGCTGTGTGCATGGGAAATTGTTAGGGATATTGGGAGGAATGTTCTGGGGTCTCTGTTCGTTACAGTATCTCTTTTTCTCTCCAAGTTTCAGTATTTTGGATCTAGTTGGAAGACCTTTGGCAGAGACGGAATGACAATGAGAAAGTAAATTCTATTTTTTTGAAAATATAAAAAAGTTAAGTCCAAATGTCAGGGTAGTTTCAGTGTGGTTTTACAATTGGGCTAGTTGGGTACTTTTTTCCCCCCTAAGGTTAAATCAAACTATGCTTATTTGTGTCAAAGGAAAAATGTTCCCCCCAATTCTTTCCTCTGGGGCTAGACTTGAAGTATGCAATCTATGGGAGGCCAGCTGCCAGTGCAAAGAATGTGAGCAGAAACGTCTTCCCCTTAATGAATGAGTTATGTGCTGTTAACGTTGTTGATTGGTTGCATGACAAAATATTGCAGTGCAAAACAGAGAGCTGCCTTGTCTTCCATCCAGGAGCTGCTTATCAGCTTTGACGTTACAAGCTACTTTGTTGTACGTTTTCAGAGGATTGTGAAATTTCTTAAAGCAAGTGGCAAAAGGTGATTTTTTTTCTTTGTTTCTTCAAGTCTGTGCATGCCAAAGTCTTGACAAGGTGAAGCCCCGTGTAGTGTATTTGTTGGCATATTTCCTTGCCCTTCGAAAGTCTGTTTTGATTTTGTTGGTTTTCTGCTTTGTACCTTCAAGTAACAATTCAACTTTAACAATGCATGTGAAAAACTCCACAAAGAGTTACTTTTATGTGATGGTTGGCTCAGAAACAACTCTTTTCTGTGACTTGCATCCCTACTTTCAGCTGCCAACTGAGACATATAGTGCTTGCTCCACTGGATAGCGGTTATACAAATTGTACTTGTGTGGGCAGCACCTGTCAAGTCCTCAACCTAAGTACTCAACTTGGAGCCCTTAAGACTTTGTTCCCATGATTTGCTTTTATTCCTCCCCTCTGTAGCATGTCATCATAAGTTCTGGAGCCACTGATTGCTATCAGCTAACCAAATCTGACAGAAAAATGGTAGTCTCAAAGATGAGTTTCTAAAATCTTTGTGGAAGTGGTTGATGAGGCACTTCTATGACAGTCTCCTCTGCCCATATTGAAAATGGCCGCATGCGCTTAGCTGTTCTTACATGAGAGAGAACTCACATGAGAGAGCTCTCGGGAAGGCCTGGCTGCAGAAGGGATTTTGGATGAAGGTTATACCATCTTGGTTGCCTGCTTTGGTCAGTGATGGGAAGGAGGCTTCATCCTATGCTTGCAGAGGTCCCTATGTGACCTGCAGGGTGCATACGTTGCTCTGTGCAGATGATTTAAGTTCAGCTGCTGAAGTCTTCCTGTGTTGGTGGTGGGCTCTCTCAGACCTTTTATGGGACTTTAACTTCTCTCTTCAAGTACCTCAGTCAAATTTTCCCGTACAGGTCTTGTTAGGAGCAGCAGACAAAGGCTGACAGACTAGGAGGGTTGATTCAGCTGCCACTCAGAAGTGTAAGTCCTAATTCAAGCCATACTAAGCATTTACATCTGCAGAATTGGGCTGGGAGCTGTGGGGTCGACAGACTCTTTAGCATGTGAGTTTCCCAGCCTCTAAAGCTGATGCCTGTACCCTAAGGGCACGAGGCTTGGAGCAAGGACTGATGAACCAAAGGAGTTCAGCAGTGGAGAGGGAAGGGCAAGGGAGGGCAGGAGGCCTTCACAAATCCCTTAAGTTTCTGTTCAGGGTTGGTTCTCAACAGTTTGCCTGTCGTCTTTTTACGTTTAAACATTGGTTGGGGAAATGGTGCTGTTTCGCCTTTGGAAATGTAATTGAACTCTTCTGTAATCCTCAGCTGTTATGTAGGATAATAATAGGAAATCTGGATGACGCTGTAGTTTGATGCCAGGGTGAGAGGTGTTTGTCATGTCTTCTCAAGGAGTTTGGGAATCGATGTCCTACATCGTCCCTCCTG
The DNA here is from genome assembly GCF_964195595.1 of Calonectris borealis. Classification (NCBI taxonomy): domain Eukaryota; kingdom Metazoa; phylum Chordata; class Aves; order Procellariiformes; family Procellariidae; genus Calonectris; species Calonectris borealis. The sequence goes on from NC_134319.1 coordinate 9,096,844, forward strand.
ATTAGAAAGCTATTACTGTCTTCCTCTCAAAATAAACCTTGTTCCCTTTCCCCTGTCAGCCAAATCTTCATCTTCTTTGTGCTGAACTGTACCAGATCAGTATCCTCCAAAACCTTTAATTTTACAGGTGCTCTGAAATCTGCAGCCTCTGCACTGCTTGGATATAATAAGAGAGACCTCCTGGTGTGATGGCTCACCTGCTTGTGCCTGATACCATAGCGCAGATTTTCTTGCTATCTGTTTTGGCATGCCCCCATGCTTTATTGGATGCTCAGAGATTAAATCTGGTTTCACTTCATAAAGTCACTCTGAAACATGGACACAAACCAAAGCCCAAACAGATGCAGAGAATTGATTGCGCTATGTATATTTTTCACTTCTTTGAGTGGATGAATTTGTAGCTTTCCTAATGATGTTTGGCTGGTGTCTGAGTGGGGCTGAGGTGGCAGATTGCCCAAAGCGTTGTGACTGATCTAGGATGAGCTGGGAGCCTCCACATCCTGGGGGGGAAGAGGGACTTGGCAGGCACCGTGTCCCACCTTCTAATGTCCTTGGCTTCAGGAATTCTTCATTTCTTTAGCAGAGAAGCCCAGTCAGGCCCAGCATGTTGTAAAACAAATCTGCTGCAGATGAAAATGGCATGCTTGTTTCTTAGCAGATCCCATTTAAATGGCAGCGTGAGCCTAGATATCATCTGCTGTGTGCGCTCTTTGTTCTGAGCTTGTACAGACGGGTGATTTGCATGGCCATCATTTCCAGAAGTGTCATCTGCCTCAGACCAGATGTTCATCCTTCCTCTGCTGAGGCTCTGCTCTGCTCTTTTCTTCTTGTTCCTTAATCTTGAAACAAATCTCCTACAGACATTATCATCAAGACTGAAACTATGCGGTCTCCCTTTGAGCGACACACATCCAGCTAACATCAGTGCAGTTAATTGTGCTGAATCCCCCCCACGACAGCTGCTGCCATTCTTGCTGCCAGTCCCTCCCAACACCCTTTGTTCAGGCCTTTGCATACCCAGGCATAAGATGGAGGTCAGCCCCCTGCTACCATAACCTACTGCCCCCCAACTAGAGAGCATTTGATGAAGGCTCAATGTGAAGGTTGGTGTCCTGCAGGAAATATCCTTTCCCACTGCCAAACCAGCGCGGAGGCTTGCAAAGATCAGCTGCCGACTGACTAGAGGGGCTCAGGATTGCAGCAGCCCTGATAAAGCTGATGGGTGTGGTGTTATGCCATCAAAACTGGACACTGGTATAACCATGTGGCTGTAGGTTTTGAGGATGAGCTTAGGATAAGGTCTATTTTACATCGTGACATACAAAATGAAGTTCCTGGCTATATAATATCTTATGTCTTTTTTTGGCTATCTTGGTACCATGAAAGCATCTCCGGTTTATGTTTTGTTGCTTTGGTTACTTTTCCTGCGTTTAGCTCTGCCTCTGGAGTTCCTAACTCTTTTTGCAATAAGTGAAACCAACAATCAACAATCATCCACTGGGAAAAGACTCCGAGATCTTGAATTGCAAAAACAAATACAACATGTTGCACAGTAAAAGGAAATTTTTTTGCCCTTTCTCTTCCCCTCTCCTACCTCCCCACTATGCCCACCAAGTGTTTCTGTAAAGTAAAGATGATTTTGGACAGAAATTTCTTTTCTAAGTTTCCTTTCTCTGACTGAATAGGGCATGTAATCCCTACAGTAGGATTACTTTAGCTTATGATGACGTCTTTGAAGATTTATTGTTCTTTAAACATTCCTTGGATGCTGCTTTTGAATTTGGTCCATTTTCACAGATAGCAAGAATCCTGTCCCTTGCTTTTGTGCTTCTCTTTCTGTAATATGGGTCAAATGATGCAACTAATTATAGGGAAATGAAACATTGCCCAATGTTTATTAGGCCCTGACAGTGTGGTCTGTGCCTCATGAAACAGGAAATCACAGTCCCTGCTTCAGCGCTGTCGTGAGCTGAGCCGGGAAGTGGATATTGCATCCAAGCAAGCAATGTCTGGGATGAATCAGATCACCAAAGCTTGGTCTTAAAGTGGTACACAGCTTTTTGTTATGATTTGTTGGTGAATTTGCTTGAAAGGTCTTACTGAAGCGATGTCTCTGCAAAGATGTGAATGGAAGAAGTGTGGCCACGCACGTAAGAAATAGCAGACTTTTATGCATGGGTGGAAGGTGAGACTTTCACAAGAGTGAGTGAAAGATAGAAGCTGGTTGGGAGTCTTAAAGGGAGAAAAAAGGGAGGATGAGATATTGGAGATGTGAGTGGGGAGCAAGAAGCTCGGATTTAGAGCGGTAGGTGAAATGAAGCCAGTGGTGGATTCAAAAATGGGATTAGCACAGCCCAATGCAGGAGAAGAACAGAACGGCAGAGGAAGTGCATTGGGCAGATAGAAAGCAAGTGAGAGGCAGAAGGCACCAAGGTTGGACCATGGATGGACAGTGAATATGAATTAGATTGGACCCAGATTTCTGAAAACAAAACTCAAGGTTAGACTGAGCAAACAAGAAGTGAGCAAAAGCAGATGGCAAGGTGGCTTGAGTTTCTGTGAAGCTAAACAGCAGAGTTCAGTGCCTAGCAACTTCAGTGTTCCCAAGAAAGCATTAAATAAGCATCTTTCAAACTGTTTTTTCCCTCTTTATTTTTGGAGCATAAAGCATTCCTGGCTGTACAGAGATGGGCTCGGACCTGACCTGGGAGGGTGGAGCTGTGACAGGATGGTCAGCACAGTTGCATGTGTTGGGTAGTTTGCTGTTCCAGTGGTGCTAATAACATGGGTTGGGTTAGCTCCCCTTTCCTCAGTATGAAGGTACCTGCCCTTAATGCTGACTAAATAAAACAGGAGTAGAGGTAAATGGTGAGCCAGTGCAAAGACTGCAACCTGTTTTGCAGGAACTTAGATATAACTCCTGCATGGGGCTGGCAGCTGGAGCTGCGCTCAACAGAGTGACACCTGCTGACATTATAGTTTCTTCTTTTCTATTTGCATTTTCTTGGAGGTTGATTTACATAATGTAATGCAGTAATGGGATACTGACATGTGGCATGGTTGAGTTAAACTCTGGAATGGCTTATTTGCATTAATGCCAATCAGTTGGTGCTGGCAACTGGCTTTTTTATTTAAGAACAGAATCTCACAGGTCTCCTTGCTACACCTGCCAGCTAATCAGCAGGAGATGGGACATCAGATTCCCTGTCTTGTCTTGCAGTGTCTCTGGATTAAGGCTCAGAGATGATAATACTCAGGAGAGGCAGACAATGCACCTCAGCTGGAATGTTTCCCTCATCTACTTATTGATGTGTTTTTCAAATGGCTTCAGTGTCAATGAAGTGAGCTGATGCACATGCTAAATTCATATGGAACTCACCCTGCTCCTTGCTTCCTAGCACAAATTTCCACCCACATCCAACGCTTTGTGCCATATCTAATGATGCCCTCTCCTAACACACAGTTCCCCGTAGTGCTCGCACATTTCTTCTTGCTGGGATGGTTTCACGGGTTTTCTGCATCCCTTGTGGCTGATGAAGACGGTGCTGAAGTTCCCTTTCCTTTTTGTCCAGCTGAAGGCCTGGTCCTGCTAGCCCCTCAAGGGAGAGTCTTTAGGGCTGTTTGTTTATGTTGGTATGCACCAGGCCAATGATAATGAGCAGCATATTCAACTGTAGCTACGAAACCTGAAAGCAGTGCTGCCTGCCAAGCCTAGAAAGGATTTTTTTCAAACAACTGGAGTGTAGAGCTTTGGTTTGCACAGCTAAGAGTGCCAGGTGAACTATGAATTAATGTGTAAAAAGCCTTGGGAAAGTTCACAATCGTGTACATTGTTATGAAGTCAATAACCAAGTTATGTCAGGTCTAGCTGAATACATTTTGTGTTCCTTTAATCCTCCTTTAAGCTTTACTTCTCCCCCTCTAGCGGGATTCTTTTTTTTGTTTTTCTCTAGTCCCTCATTCCCCAGCACTGTAACTACACCTCTGTGTATTTTTTTTGCACACTGTAAGCTAAATAATAGGGACAAGTTTTATAACTGCTGAGATTAAATGAGCCCTTCTGGAGTATTTCAAGAGGGACCAGGCCCCTGGAGCAGACTGGAAAGGGCCCAGGCTTGCATATGGGCAGCAGGCTCTGAGAGCTGATGAGACTGCTCCTGCTGCGAGGGGCGAGCAATCCCTCAATGTATCAGCTGCCTGCAAATGGTTATAAAACAATCCACCACAGATTGGGGAAAGGTTACGAACATATGGAATCATTCATCTGGCTATCTTTGAGCTAGAAAAGAAAATAAAGCTGTGCAATTTACCCAAGATATGTGGAGGATACAGTGTCATTTTTTTGGAGGTCTGTTTTGGAGTCTGGTGCTAAGGAAGGATGTGTGTGCTAGGGGCCCTCTTGGTACAGGCAGGAGGCATTCTCAGATGAAGCTCCAGCTAGCTTCTGCACCCCCAAGGTGACTGTGATGTGGTAAATAATCTGCTGCTTGGAAATAAATTTTTTCTTTTTTTTTTTTTTGCTCTGCACAGGAAGGAGCAAAAAAAGAAGATGCAGAAGGTGATTATGGGAGAACACTCACACTTTGAAATCATTTGCTAGCCAAGTACTCTGTCTTGAGTCCTCTCTGCCTCAGGTTGAGATTCTCCATGGTAAATCTGCTGGGCTTTCTTCCCTAAAAAGTGGGACTGTAGCAGTCTGTGCGTCTCTAAAGATGGCACTGCTTCCTCTTGGGCTGCATTGCCAAGATTCAAGATCATGTGAGGGCTTTCTCTTTCTTGTGAGCAGAACCATCAGTTCATAGTACAATTCTGCTTAATTGCAAATAACATGTTACCCTGTCTACTGAACACAGCAGAACCAAATGTTGCTCACTGCCAGTTTTTGGACACAGTCTGACCCGAGGAGCTGTTTCTCGGTCCCCTGCCTGTGCCTCCTGCCTGCCCGGTTCCTGCCCAGCCTGCAATGGTTTGCAGGTCTGGGCCCTGCCTCAGCCCACTGGACTTGCTGTTTCATCAGAAGTTGAGCATGTTGCCTTCATGTTTGGTGTTTTTTTTTGTCTGTTATATGAAGGATGATGCTTGACCATTCAGGCAACCTAAATTACAATGGTGACCATTATCCTGATTATCTTTAGCTACACTTATACGGTACTTTAGGGTTGCAGAACATATACAATTGCTGCTATTGTGGATGTGTGTCCACTAAGATGTAAAAATGAGACTAGATTTTAAGCCCATGCTTTTTTCTTACGGTAGGTGTATCAGCCTTGATGCCCTCTTCCATGAGGCCCTGCCTGCTGTGGGTTGCAGTGCTCTTGATACATGGTCCTTGGCATTTAGTTGGTGATGGGTACTGACTGACACCTGCCAGTTTGGCATCAGATCTGGCAGATGAAACGTGCTTTGAGAAGCCCACATGAAGGGGCAGAGAAGGAAGGGGGAAAGCAGACATCATTAAGGGCCTGTTTGATCCTGACTTTTCTTACGTGATTGTCTGGGGTGGAGGAAGGAACAGATCCAAGCAGTCCCTTCCAGTTGGACAGTGCTTGCTAATTTGCAATTGCTTTTTACAGTTGCCACTCGAAAATGGATATTTACATAAACAGCCATGAGCCGGACCAAAACAATCATGAAAGAAGCTGGATTGTATTGGAAGCTGTTTCTAGTAGCACTGTCTGCAAACAAAACAAGATGTGCAGTACAAAACCTATTAACTCGATTTGCTATATTTATGCTTTGTGTATTCAAGAACAGCATGTTGCTATGGGCCATCGTGTAATCCAAATTGCCTTGTAGGGACTCAGAGCTTTAAACCATTCCAGAAGTTTCACAGCACTTTCTCCCCTCCAGAGGCCACCTGGCAGCACTGCAGATTTCCACATGTGATTTTCGTCTAAGGTCTTCCCGGGCTAAATATAAATCATGGTAGCAAAATTATCTGAGGATGCTAGCAACTCTGAAAAAAGCCCTTTGGGGCTGGGATGTAAACAGGCCTTTCCTGATGGGATTCAATTTGTTTCATTGGGGCTAAATTCTTCCCTTGGATCCACTATGCAGTTCTTAAATAAATGGTTTAAAATAGTTTTTGTGATGCTGTATAAATGCTTTCATGTCTGGCCTGCACTGGGTCAGTTCTGCCTGAAAGGCTGATGCTGTATTTCAGGTATTGCACGGAAAGTACCTATGGATCTTTTGTCCATGACAGTGGCAATGAGTGCCTGATAAAGTCCTCATGTGGTTACTCTGAGGAGGGGGAAAAGGTGGCTTGCCTGGCTGAAGATCCAAAACAGGGCACTACTTTCACAACAGGCCTCTGGGGCCACCCACTATACCTTGTATGTATCTGACATTAACAGGCACTAACATTTTAGCTAAAAATTATGGAAAATTTTAGGAAATTATGAAGGTGCTACTTGTGTAGTACTTCCTCAGTCCTGCCAGAACTTCTCCGTTTAAAAAAACAACAACAACAAAAAAATCAATGTTCACTGATGAAAGAGCCTAAGCATGGCTCTTCTGCCTTATGAGAAGACGACCCAGCTTGGAGAAAGACGGTCTAGGTTCCTCTTCCTGTCCTTGCACAGGAGAAGGGTGTAAAGTAACTATATGCTTTCCCCTGGAAGAAAATCCACCTTGGCCAGAGCGGGCAGCGTTTGGGACCTGCTGCTCTCTGCAGGGTTTCCTGGGGTGCTGCTGTCTGCTCCTTGCTGTCTGGCTCACCTCCGCAGGCGTTACGTGGGGAGCCTCCCTGCTGCGCTTGGGGCTGGGATTTCCCTCTGGAAGGGTTAGGGGATAACAGTTGTCAGTCTATCAGGATCGGGATTCCTTTTGTACAGATCAGAGGGCTCTGAAGTTATTTAGATACTTGCAGATTAAAATGGAAGTCTGTGAAGAACGTGGGAGTAGAAGCTATATCCTCTAAGCGGATTCCAATGTCATCATAAAATACAATGTTAATTAGCAACTTACATCCGTTGTTGCCTTTGTGAAGCTTTGGAAGGTGCTCTAGAGTAGATTTCTTTTCCTTTTTTTTTCCCCTGACACCTCGAGTAAATGAAAGTCAGTAGTGGTAAAATGAGTTCTCCTACCTGGTGCAGTGAAACATGGGAGCATGTTACTCCCCAGGGGAAAGTGCAAGAGGAGGAATCCAGGTGCTAAGACTGCCAGTGTGAAGACCCTGCCATCAATGCAGGCATTCAGGAGCTCAAGGAGAATGGAATTCCTCAGTGGTTGTTACTTCCACAGTCATCCTCTGGACATCCAGGCAAGACATCCCCGGTTTCCCTACTGTGCACAGTCTTCTGCATGTGGAGGCAGCCAGGAAATAAACAGTTATGTGGAAGCAGGTATCTATTACATCTGGACAAAACATACCATGGGAGAAACTTTTTCAGTACTAGGAGAAAGGTGATGATAAAACCATCCGGCAGTGGGCAGGATGTGGCTGCTTTTCAGGTACCTTTGGATTAGCAGGAAAAATAATGGAAGTATGGTGTTTCTCTCTCTTTTTTTTTTTTTTTTTAACTGAAAGGTGGAGTCAGCAGTTTCTCCTGCCCTGGGCTGCCTTGGCTAACTGTGCTGTTACTACCCTGGCATGTACAATTAGTCATGAGATAAAACATGAAAGCACTGTTATTTTGTTAGCATTGGCCCAGACGTTGTGGACCTGGGACTAACGGACATTCAGCAGAATTTGGCAAGACTGCAGAGTTTTTGGCCCAAACCTTGTAATTCATTACCATAGGGCTCCAGAGAAATCTTTCAGTAAGCGGCTATTTCTAATACCCGGTACCTAAGACTCGTTGCTGATCAAAGGTTTTATATATTTTTTTAAATTTTCTTTCTTTAAGTACTAAAACTAGTTTTATTTATGTTGCCTGATATCAGTGGTGGGTAGAAGTGATTAATTTATTCTGGTCCAAGTGGGCTTTAAAATACGTACAAAAATGCAGCAGGTGTATGATGTAGTGCTGTTACATCTTTCCTTTAATGTAGGAAAGTGGAACGTAATTGCATCAAGTAGTGGTTTTGAAATATCAGATGTCCATTAGTGCATAATTAGCAAGTTAATGATGTGTTGCCAAACATGTGATGACCTCTTTTTCTCCGCCAAACTTCTTGATACTGTTACTTATTGCATTAGCTTCTTGGAAAATGTGCACCGGTGCAGTACGCTCAGCAGCGTGTTCTCATAAGGCTCATCTGGCTCAGGCCTATTCACGTGAAGTACTGGAAGTCCTGGAAGTGGACTGAAGGTCTTTGTAATGCTGAACATGCATGAAAATGTTATCCTTAATTTTTGCTGTTGCCCTGAGTATATCTGGGCTACTTAAAACACGAAGGGTATAACAAAACCAAAAGATCATCAATAAAAAGGGAAATTCTGAGCGGTCCACAGACAGAGGTGAGTCAAAATCTTGCGAAGTTTACTCCAATTGGATGTAAGGACCCGAGACCAGGATCTAGCACCCTGTCCTTTTACATGCTTTTCTGTGGTACAAACATAGTATAAGATTGTCTGAAGGAATAATTAATTACAGATTTACCTTGATCTTTCATTCACATAAGACTGACTGGCTTGGGAGAGCCAGGTTATTCACCAAAGTCTCTTGCAATAAGTTTGAATCCAAATGTGGACATTTTAATTGAAAATGGTTGCTGATTAGAAAGGAATGCTCTTTTGTTCATTTCTGACATAGTATATTATGTTAGGTCAAGTACCTTTTGGCTCATATTAATGAGATGACTGCACTGATGATTAAAAAATAATAATTAAAAGGATTGCTCTCTTTAGCTACAAAATCTCTATCTCTTTGGACAGCAAGTGTTGTCTAGGGTGAACAATTGCACGTTCCATCAGAACCAATTTTGGCATTTGATTATGGCCTGACAAATAGCTTTGTGCACATTGTAATATTATTCCAAGAATGATACTGGCTTTTGAAGTGCATCGTGCTAAATGGAAGGTTCAGTGCACATTTCAGTGGGTAAAGTAAAATCTTTTTTAAAGTTTCCTTATAATTTGGCAACTACAATTTAGAGACTTGCCTGGTTTTTAGGATAGTCAGGTAGAATTTTGAATGCAAGAATTTTTTATTGTCCCAAACCAAGCTTGGATTACCTTTACCTGTAAGAGTCTGGCATATCTTTTTACTCCTGACTTCCTTCTCTTTGCCATGTTCTGCTTATAACATCTCTCTTTGTTTTGATCACCAACTCTCATGGTCATGCCTTCTTCCATGCTAGCTTTCACATAGATCTGCCTCCACCTCTTGAAAGATTAAGTGATCTATCTCTCTTTTTTCCTGTTCTTTTTGGATACAGTTAGCTTCCCCCAAGAAAAATGATGCTTGTCTCCTAATAAAGATGAGTTGTGTTATATACTGTTCTTGGTGCTCTTGTGGTGTTACCTTTAAAAAGTTGCATTTGCTAGTGCTGTTTTAAGGTTTACAGCTAGATGAGATATCTCTTGCTTTGTTCGTCTCAACCTGAATGGTCCTGGTTTTTAGAGTGATACACAGGCTACTGCTCATGTTAAAAAATATATACTGGGCCAAATTCTTGGGTTGCATTACTCTGCATACTCTATACCTGTTTTTATTTATTTTTATCTTATTACTTGCAACATCAAACTTATTTAAGTCAAACTGTAGAGTTATTCAGAGTTCTTCAGAATTTCCTGAGGAAGGCAGGTTTGTAGCCAATTTTACCACCTCTGAAACTTACTCTCTTCGTGCTTAGCACAATCTAATCGTAGATAAATAGAACAGAAAACTTTGCCAATAATTCCCCTCTACTTGAGATTTGGGGGGGGGAAAGATTCCTAAAAAAATTAAGTTATAGAACAAAATGGTGTGGCTTTTCCCCCAGAGGAACACAGAGGTACTTAAAAGTGTAAATGGGAATTAGAAAGTGATATTTTCTTTACAATGACAAAAATAAATGTTTGATAAACATAGGGGGCAAGAGAAGAGACCTTGTCCACTGTTTTAAGAAAATCTTACTAGATTCCAATCCACTGGAGAATTTAAGTAAATTGTGGTTTGTGTGGAAAAATGGCTGCTGTAAAGTTGTCAAGGTTAGCATGACCTGTCGAGACTTGCAGATGGAAGCGCAAGTCGCGCAGTTTAGTTCTGCCTGGGGAACAGCTGTACCGTGCACAATTGCCCTGAGGTGCTGGAGAAGGGAATGTGTGTTTGGTACCAGCTCACCTGGGTTTCCGCCTGCCACATATACTATTGAGGCAGCTTCCAAACAATTCAGGACTCCTTGGCTGTCTGTACTGTCTCCATAACACATAGCCTCTTATACGGGCTAGTAGTTGCTGCTCTGCTCTGGAAAATGGATGTGTTGATATTCTGCTCACCAGGTACAGCTGTTAAATAAGGTCCTACCAAACAGGATCACTGAATCCTGTGTACTCAGCTATGTAAGTGGTGGTAGTCTCCAAATGCCACGTTGGAGTGTTTGTTGAAAACGAGACAGGAAGACTGCAAAAACAACTTTCTGCAGTGTGAAATCTTTTTCTGAGCTAGATCACTTGATTTGGGACCTAAAATTGCATGGGAATGAGACACCTTGACTGAACTAAATACAACTTTGAAGTTGAAGCCTTCTGGAGTAGTGGGTTGGACTAGAGATAGCCAGAGGTCTTTTCCTATCTGAATTCTTCTATGGTTCCTCTACCAGTTCCAGCAGATGGTGTAGGATTTCCTCCAATAATGTTAGCCCGAATGATTTCTATTGAAGAAATGTGAAGAAATATCTTTGCTGTGAGCTTGGATTTCCATACATTCTCCTCTTGTTTTGATATTTATTTGAGGTGGTGGAGGGGGCAGACAGAATGTCAGGAACAGATGAGTTTAAAGAAAGCTAAAAGAATAATCATTAAAGCTGAGCAGAAAGTGATGTCACCATTTGACAATTTAAGAGCTTGGAAATCTTTCCCATTTTGAGCTGGATGAAGCTGTGAAATGACAAGTGATCAGGGTTTTCTGGGTTGAGCTAGGAGAGGGAGGATTTGCTGTATCCTTGTTTGAGAACAAGTCAATTAAAACATGTCTTTTTTACTTTTAACCCCATCCACCCTTCCCCACTTTAACTGTAAACCAGCCAAAAACATGAGGTCCTCTAGAAAATGCAGATATAATAGGCATGAACAGTTAGGAAACCTGGGAAGACTACCTTAACTTTGAAATTCAAATTGTGTTAAAATTAATCCTCTCTAGTATGACTCTCGTTTGAATTAATTGGTGTGTTGTTTGATTTTATTTTCCCAGATAATACCATTTATTTTAAGCTTCCTATTTGTTCAAAGGCCTTATCTTTGATCAATGGCTGGGATATTCCATAAACAAGCAGTTTTTTCTGAGGTGAAATATATGTCTAGAAAGTGTAGTAAAGAAAATCAAGGAATCATACCTTTACCTGCTCTTTAAAAGACTATTTTTAATCTTGACATCCTAAATAACTGTTTAAATCATCTACAAAAAGAAATATATCAATACCATGATCTTATATTAAAAAAACCCACCAGATGTGACTGGCAGAGTATGTGTATTTATAGCTTCTCTATTGCTGCTGTAATCTACATTCATTTCTCTGTGACTCCACAGAGTTGTACAAGCAAGACTGCATCTCTTAAAAGCGTTTGAATGATTACTTGTTCATGTCAATGTGTGTAGTGAAGCAAAGGAAAATTCTTTTCCTTTCCTCCACTAATATACTCTGTAAATAAATACTGTTAAAAATTATTATCACCTGCTTGTTTGATCTACATCATGCATATTAATTCTGTAGAAAATCTGTGATCTTTTATGGCCTTGAATGAACTGTCTCTTTTTTTTAATCTTTCCTGGCTGTCTTTTTAGAAGTGGAAAATGCACTTTAAGTTTTCTGTAGCAAAAGATGCTGTCAAGTACTGTAAGCAGTTCAATTAGAATATGCTTATTTTAGAAGGTTGCTTAAATGAGACTTAACAGTAGGAAAAATTGGTGCTAACTCTGCTTTTGAGAAGTGGTGCACCTGGGTTCTGATACATTATGCTCATGTGAAGAGGACAGGACTGGGTCTTTTTGGAGCACTCATTTAGCTATTGGCAAGTGATTAAGTGGCACTTGAATAGGTTCTGCAATATGTGGAAAAGTCTGATCTCTGGCTGCTCAAACTAGAAACTGCGAAGTAATAATGAAGGGAAGAAATACGTGGAATGTAGTTAATAATATTTGGCTTTTGCGCTTTTCCCACTCTTTTTATTTTAGACTGAAAACAAACTGCGTCGTCTTAGCGAACCGGGATGATCAGCTACCTAGAGATATTCCCATTAAAGGTTTCTACTGCAATATCTTTTTAGAAACTCTTTTTTAGTTTTCTTTCGAATGAAAATGTGCTGACAGTCACAGAGAAAAAAAAATCCATTCCCCACTATATTTTCCCAGAGGATTATTTTTATTACCGATGTACATGAATTACAGTAGGATGCAGTAGCTTGATCAGGCATTAATACAACCCTTCAGTGTAACATTTCAGCCCTGAGATTAATCTAAATCTACCCAGGCATCTAAAAGCAAATGAGAGGAAGTAGGAAATGAAGGCAGAAAAAAAAAGGGAAGAGGAGATCTATCTTGGGAGAATGATTTATAAAGTTTTTTCAAGGATTATACTGTGATTTGTAAGCACTGAGATACAGACTCTGGATGCTGTAAAAATACAAAACAAAACATTACTTCAAGTGCCAAAAAGCCTCTTCTGCCAGCAGAGCAGGGTCCGTGTTCCACTCAAGCATGCCAGTGACCTGTGCGTTCATCTGCTTTTCCATAGCACAGAGATGATGTGCTAGACAAGAGGCCTGAGCACCGTCATTTTTATTGGGGCAGAAAGATTTGGGGAACTTCTGTTGAAGTCCTCATGTCTGTAGAGACAAGGCTGCCTACATGGGGACAGGCGAGATGTCAAGGTCACTACAACTTGACTTCTCTGCTCATCTTACTAATTGACAGAGTCCATATCTTTAATTGTCTCTCAGCTTTGCTTTTCTCCTTCCTCCCCATGCTTTTGAAAACATCTGGAAAACTACTTTTTTTAGGTTTTGGTGTTTTAAAGGGCTGTTATAGTCCAGGGACTGGGAACCCTGAGGCAGGCTCCTACTGCTCTGAGCTCGCTCTTTCCCCTGCCTACGCCGGGAACATTGGCACTGCCTTTCCCCACACAAATGTGCGTGCTTATTGCAACAGAGTCCCACCCTCACTGGGGGCCTCCAGACACAAATTAATAAAGAATAAAGATGATTGTTACAATTTTTTGAAACAGTCACAGCTGATCAAATATATTCCTACCATGCTTTAAAATGCAGTTAAAAAAAAAAAAATCCATTTTTAAAGGCAAAATTAGCCACACAGCATCTGCCCTGATTTTTTTTTTTTTTTTAAGTAGCACATCTCTTTGCTGACGCTTGACTGCAGTGACTCATCATACGAGGCTAAATCAGCCATGTAACGTAATGCAGCGTGACTGATTTAGCCAGCTCTGATGCAGCATGATGAGAGTAACTTGGACCAGGAAATTTCAGCTCCTTCCCCCTCCTCTCCAAGACTAAGAACAAAGGGGAAGTTAAACATCTTCCCAGCAGTTAAGTATTTTGCTTAGGGGAGAAGCTGTTTGTTTGTTTGTTTTCTGTCAGCTAAGAAGCTTGTGTTTAAGAAATAAACATTAAGATCTTGAACCAGAACTACTGAGGGATCTGTAGGCAGAGCTTGCTAAAAACATCTAACAAGTCTTTAGTGCCTTCATCACCTCAGACATTTACCCAAATGTGCAGTGAGGATTTTTGAGGATAATTCCTTAAAATATTACCTTGCACTGTATAATATGTGTAACATATATGCATGCTGTATATGCTTACACACATGTAGCAGCTGAAAAAGTATACACATTTAAGACACCTGACTAAATGACCTCTGCTCATCCAGTTACCCTGCATCAGCTGAGCCACGCTAGCTGCCTCTGGGGGGGTTCTTATGCCACCCTGGTCAAAGCAGTAACGTCATTCTGCCCAAACACCTTTGGCTGAGATTTAAGCTAAGATAACTTACTTCGGAAGCTTCGCACGCTGAACCACAGGAGTAGTCTCAGCTGATACATGGTATCTTCTCAGGCCTAAGCAATTCGATGGTGAGTCTGAGCTTTTATTCTTGAATGCTCCATGTGTTTCTGCTGCCATGAGTGAAGCTGTCTTTGCACACCTGCTACTGAAATTCAGACCAGAATATGTTGCAGAAAGTCAACCAAATGGTGGTATTTTGAGAAGAATCGGAGGAGGAGTAGGTTCAGAGGCAAAGGGTGAATGAGGGTCTCCTGTCTGTGTTGTGTGTTCTCATTTATAGGAAAATCAAGTGGATACAACTATTACTGAACAAAAGTGGCCATATTTTGCAAAGGCGAAATGTACCCAAATAATCCTATTCGAGGTCAGAGAATACAATTGGGTTGTTTATGAAATAAACAGGATCATTCTGAACCAGATCCTAAAACGGAAGAGCAGCAAGTAGAAAGGTATGAAAAAGGAGCTTTTCTAAACATTTGTGTTTCTCCAGATATTTGGCTGAACCATTTCAGAGAATTAAGTGAGTGGCTTTTACTGTTCTTTCCAAATTTAGATATTAGGGTAATGACAAGGAACTCGCTTACACAGTCCTTTCTCTCTTGAATATGGTCCCTTGTATCTTTTCTTACTGAGTATCATTGATTTAGGAGTCTTGCAACACAGATTATTTTTTCTTTTGTGCAGGTACACTTTCAATCAGTTTGAAGTGCTGGCCTGTATATGTGTGTGTGTGTATGTGTGTGTATATATATATATAAAAAAAAATGTATTCTTTTCCTTGTAAGGCAAGAGGTGCACTGAAGAAAATGGGTTTGACTTGACAATTGCCTTAAATCCTACCTGAGATCATTTTCTGAGGCCAGAAAAAAATCAATCGTCAACCCTTAGTCCAACAGAACATCCTGAGAAACTACATCTGATTTTAAGTTTTCTAGTATTTCCAAGAGTTTTGATTTGAAACAAGATATTTCAACCTCAGAGAATTCAGCAAATAAGCTTCTCCACCTTCAAGAGAAAAGGAAAATTTCATTATAATGCATAAAGATATCTCCCCCCCTGCCTCCCCATTGCTGTTCTATGAAGGGTAGATGAGTGTCGACACCTGTTTCTGCACAACAAATGCTGGCTCAAATCCTTCTCTTGTCCTGTTTCCCATGTATTGGTTTTGAAATACTTATTGATTGCATCTTTTCTCAAGGTTTGTTTCACAATACCACTTAAAGATTTTTAGGTATTAGGATAATAATGATTGTGATCTACAAATTGCTATGCAGCCTGAAGAATGTCAATGCTAAGCATAACCAGAAACCCTTCAGCTGAACTAGATCTTGTTAGATATGATGGTCAGCCAGCACAGCTGGGTTCAGAGTCTTTCTGTGGGGGCCAAAATTTAGTTATCATTTTTCTGATAATTTTGTGTAAGACCCATGATGTTAGTTCCTTAAAGGACCTAGAAAAAAACCCTGTCATGAATTCTGATTTTTTTGCTTTTATGCAATCAAAGGAATAAGAGTAAGTGGAAAGCAGAGTTGCGTGGTGAATGGTGAGGAACACAGGCATATTATCCATTCACTTGGAGTCAGTCTTTCTATCATGCTTGCTGACTACACACCACAGAAATCTATATTGAATCTGAAA
The DNA here is from genome assembly GCF_964195595.1 of Calonectris borealis. Classification (NCBI taxonomy): domain Eukaryota; kingdom Metazoa; phylum Chordata; class Aves; order Procellariiformes; family Procellariidae; genus Calonectris; species Calonectris borealis. Next base: position 9,112,583 of record NC_134319.1, read on the forward strand.
GAAATACCTGAAACTGGCTCTTTGTGTTGAAGGATAGAGTCCAATAACTATGTTTAATAGTAAAGTATGAACTTAAGATAAGAAAATAGGACGATGTAACCAATGCATTGAGAGAGAGGGTAGGAAGGGTGAGGAATTGGTATGTGGGTTGGGTTTCTGGTCACAGGAGAGGGTTTTTTGTGGATACAGGATGAGAAAAATGTTAGGTATAGCAGGACAGATGCTCAGGAACTGCATAACGCAGAAATGAAAGACTTCAGCAATTTGCTCATTAAACAAAGCAGTATTCAAATAAGCTGCACTGATTTTTGTCATTCATCTAATATTTTGTTTATGTTCTTGAACTTGTATTTCTGCGCATACTTAAAATGTTACTTTCCTCTATAGCTTCTTTAAAATCTGGTTTATCTCAGATTTTAATGTGTTTTACTCCTGTTTAGTTTTGAAGCTTAAACAGCACTTTATTAAGCAATTCAATTGTCTTCATCACCTTCCACAAAAATATTAAATATTTTTACATATTTATGTAGGATTTCTGCCAATACCTGCCAGGTACTTTCCAAACATACTTAGTTCATGAGAAGTAGCTTAAATATCAAGCATAGATTTAAGAAATGGTTACTGTGTACAAGTTAAATGACAGTTCTGTGCTTTTTCCCTAGTATTAAGCTTAATGTTTCACGTTGGTTCACGTTGGCAGAATTTCATAGACCACAGTACACAAACACGGAGTTCATGTTTCCACCGCAGTCCTTTCACTATCTAGAAGTTAGTGAGTGGTGTTCTTCAGTGTCTTGCTCTTCAGTGGAAATCCTGTTATTTATGCTTGTTCCAGGGGGGCCTGGGGTTAGATCTGGGCTTTAACTCTATTGGGAGGTGATAATGATCTGTTGGTGTCTTCAGCAGGAACCAGTTTAAGCCCTAAATTCTTGTAAGGCCCACTCTATCCAGCCTCCTCCAACATAATGTCTTTCCAGCCTTCTTCCTGCCCACTGCCACTCCTGTGGGATGTATGAATTTTATTTTGAAACCCATGGTGATTTTCTCTAGTAATTGTGCAAAGGCACTTACAAAACTATTTTAAATGAGGGGTGACATGCTTGCACAGCATTGCATAGAATAGCATAGGTTCGAAGGGTCCCCTGGAGATCACCTACCCTGTTCCCCAGCCAAGGCTGGGTTCAGTTACCAGCTCTACAGCTCATGAACTCTGTGTCCTTGGATAAGCTGTTGAACACTGTGTCCTCCTGCATGTATGAGAATGCTTATCTCACAGGTAGGGATTAATCAGTGTTCAAAAAGTAATTTGAGATGCTTGATGAAAGCCACTGTGTAAGAAGAAAATATGTGACCGCACAGTAGCATCTCAGAGATTATGATCACCACCATTTCCTTTCCTAAGCTTAAGGGAAAGTGGTGAGAGAGTTTGTAAAGGTGGGGGAAACACGCTTCTCCGTATGGTATTTATTTATAACACAAAGCACCAGCTACCCCTAAAACCCGGGTGTGTTTATCTTGCATATGTGGTTATGCGGTTTCAGTTATCTTTGCAAGAAAATGACTATTCTTGCTCCTGAGACCTATTTAAGCGATTATGACCTAAGTTAGTTCACAACAACCATCCTTTACAGTGGTTAATCGATAAACCCTGAAAGCAAACTAATCTTCATTTACTTTTAGAGGCAACTCAGGAAAACAAGAATCGTCAGATAAATCTGGGGATCAGCATTCCTACCTCAAGGTCAAGGGTCAAATATTAGTACACAGAGAGATTGTAAATATAGTTTGGTCTAACATCCTAAAATAAGGACAGGATATAGTGGAAAATTATACTTCCAGGGGACAACACTTTAATGCATGCAATAACTGATAAGATAAGCTGCTTTATTACCAAAAGAATGAATTTAAAAACCATATATAATTTGTCTTTGTGCTTAGGGAGAGAGGGGACTATTAGGTGGAGATAACTGGATCACTGGAATATTGTATTAATAATGTGCTGTTTCCTGAGGATATTAGGTACATTAAGAGAGGGATGGGAGGCAGGATACCCCAGGTAAAACACAAATCAGATGGATGTTTAGCATGGTTTGTTTCCTATTACGGAAAGTTTTCTTCATACAAACTTGAATCCCAGTATGGAGTTGTTAGCAATTAGATGTGAAAGGGGGAGCAGATACTACAGAGGGTACTACATCATGGATTACTACCCTGCGTGATGTAAATGGGCAGTCTCTGTAGATGCCTTCCCAGCATCACTGCAGCATCTCTCTCCTAGCTTTAGAAATGCAATCTTTTGAAGTATACATATCATCTCCACATGGAGAAACAGGCATGGCAGGCTAAAGGATCTACCTTTAAAAAAAATAAACTTTGCACGTGTTCACAATAAACAGAGGGCTAATGGTAGTGACAGTATTTTATGTGGTGAGCAGTCTTAACCCTGCTGTGTTTGACTCCTTTTGCACCTCAATTTTTCTTAATTTCGTCATTCTTCTCATTTGAAATTGTGAAGCATTTGGATGACGAAAGGATATAGTGACTACATTTGTTCTTATATGTACCTGGCGTCTAGGATAATAAATATAGTTCCCTGTAAAATGTCAGTAAAAGCCTCTGTTAGTAGTTTCTTCCCTATTTTTATTATTTTTGTTTCTAAATGAATGAAGGTGATGGTGGATATGCATTACCTCTAGTGTTGGCAGAGGGAGGATATGGGTCATTTGACCAGTAAGTGGGTGGATGCTGGAATGCAGATTTTCTATGTATGTTGCTAAAAGTAGTATCAGAATTTCCTTGCTGCACCCAGAGTGTGTGTTGTGTGTGTATGTTGAAGCAAGTGCCAAAACTTCAAATTATTGCTTGAATGTTACAATTTCTTGGCAATTTTAATGGGTAAACCCCTCTGATTTTCTCTGAAACAGCTGTGTATGGTCTTGCATTGTACATATTACTTCTGAAAATTGAGAATAGCCTCCTTATTAATTATAAGAAAACTTGACATAGTGAAACTGATGACTCAGTTGTAATTTAATACTGTCCATATATAATTTTGAACATGCTGCCTGCAAATATTCCATTTGTCCACCATTTTGTTTGACTGGGATATCACTTCACGGCAATTCTCTGCCAGAAAAAAATCATTAGATGGAGGGCTTTCATATAGCTTTTCATTGGGTGAATGATTGACTTTCTAGTGGACCTATCTGATTTGAAGGCCAAAACTTTCTTGTAATATAGACTATATAAAAGTAACATAAATCACAGTGGAAGATGAAACGATGCATTTAAATGCACTCAAAGAAAGAAACCACAGTATAGTCAAGTCTTTTGATTGTTCACTAGCCAATTACCCATGTTATTTAGGAATCATCTTGATCTTAGACTTTTCAAAAAGCTCTTTTATATTGATGATATCATTCTACTTCTTAATTTCACCTTTCAAAAAGATATATCCTCAATACAGTGACTGCTTTGTTTAACTTAAATACGTTTCACCTTATCAATTTCTTTTGCTGTGTCAACTTTCTGTTACTACTTCTTCTCATCCCAATGCTGTCGATAATTGACAATTGATGATAAGCTTTACAGAGGAGATTATGATAACATTTTGTTTTATTAGGCTGGAGTAATACAGAAATGGTAGCCATGGATAAGACAATGGTACAATTCTTGTCCCACAGAATGCATAGTGTAAAGGGTGACCAAAAGGTTACACATAAAAGCAGTATTATAAATATATTTACATAAAATTATATAAGTATAAACTACTTGCAACTGTTTTTCTATCAGTTTTCCCAACCTGACAAAACTTTTCTTTTGCTGATGTACGGTAACTTACCACTATGCCCTCCTTATCTTCTTGGTCCTTCCTTTTCTCTCTGCTCTGCTGTGAGCATATTGTTCTAATGGCAGACTAGATGATCTTGGTGTTCATGTGCATTTATTTCAGAAATAACTGTCTTGAAAATAGGAGAAGACTTTGCAAGAAAAAGTAGTGAGACGGACAAAAGGTTTGAGCAATAAAATACTGAGACATCTTTGCCTCTGAGGAAGTTTTTCTTAGAAGTCTTTGATTCTGAAAGTTTACTGTCCCCATCTTTATTCTCTACCCGGAGGATTCAAATTGATCAGATTTTAGGTTTAGATTATTAAAGGGTCAATGTTAGCTTTTGCATCCTGTACTGTATTAAAGAGCATTAATATAGGCCATTTTGACTATTTATATTGTACTATTTCATTAAAAACAGTTCAAAGAATAAACCGGTTAAGATGTTCACGATTAGCTCTCGATATTCTGGAGAGTGAAGGTCAGTACACTGAGGTCTGGACTGCTGTTGTGCAAGTTCTCTAAATATTTGTTGAGATTTTTTTTATGCTAAATTAACAATCCACAATTGATAACTGTGTTTGCTGTGGTTCTAAACCATACAAGCGGAAAAAAAAAACCAACCAAAAAACCCCCCAAAAACACATAAAACAAAAAACCAACAACAAAAAACCACTCCAAAACCCAAACCCCGATAACCTGAAAAGACATATGAAACATAACAGATCATGCTATCAGCAAGGGCTTTTTGAGTATATGCCTATAGCTGTTGTGCCAGTGAGAGAATGAAAATGCGCCATGAGCTGGCAGGTATATCTAAATGTCCTCTAGTCTTTGCAATGGGAACTTCAACTGGTTTGGGCCTTAAAAGCTAAAGATGGTTTTCTTCTACCTCAGTTCTCTGGATGCGAATTGAATATCTGACAGCTTTAAATCTCTGCAAAAAGCCCCAGAGAGCAAAAGTGCTTACTGTGTTAAATGTTGATGGGAGAAACATTTGGGTACTGGTGCAGATCATGAAATGGGTGTGAGTACTTGAGTCAAGAGCTCTTTGCATACAGGTTTTGGGTTGGGGTGGTTTGTTTGGGTTTTGGGGTGGGGGTTTTTTGTTGTTTTGGTTTGGATTTTTTTGAGCTGGTGTCATGGCTACCATGGATGCTTGATGTCTTGGAGCCAGTTGTCTTGTCTTGTAACTCCTGTGTGACTAGAACAATCCCTCTCTCCTGAAAACAATTTCTTTGTGACCAGCTTTAGGAAGTTGATTAGCCAGGTTCTACCACTGGGGAATCAACCTTGGGAAGAGTTTATGAAGTTATAATTAAGTTTCTGTCTGAGCTTCAAATTGTACAACTTCCATGGATATATATGCAGTGCATTTTGCCTGGTTTCAAACTCCTGCCAAGTTCTTGCCTCAAATTTAAGACATCTGTAGGTAGAAAGAGACAGCAGAGCATTTTAACTTAGACAGGGGAAAACTTATTATAGGAGACATATTTCTACTGTCAAAAACTCAGCCACCAGTCATCTGTAACCAGATTCCCCTTGGTCACCATTGAACAAGGTCATTACACCGTAGTAATGGGGATAGGCATGGAGGTATTTTTTTTAAGTTTGTTCATCTTATTCTCAGTGGTGTTTTCCTCATGATTTTAGCCCCTGAGTAAGACAAAATGGCCAAAGAAAGCGTTCATGGGGGTTCAGTGGATTGATGCACTGGATTTTCACCCATTGAGACCTACCTCCAAACACTAGTCTGACTTTCAGATGAAAATGAGCTTGCTGCCTGCCTGCTCTGATGTTGGATTTTGCACCTTCAATAAAAAAGCTGCAAGTTTTGCCTTGACTGACTGCTGGCAGGTTTACAAAGGGAGACATACTGCTATGATTCTGTTCAGGTGTTTGCAATGATAGATGCTGTATCAGTACTGTGGAGCCATTGGTCAGGAGTAAGGTGAACTGTCAGAGTCAATCTGTTTTAGAAGAAGCCACTTTCTGAGGAGGGCTGGCTTACACTGAATTTTTAACAACACATTCTCCTTCCCCTTCCCCAAACGTATTGAAACATAGCTTTATTTTTCTCCAACCAGGAGACATCCTCTTGTCCCCCGTTGCACCTAGCTTTCTCCTCTCTGGTGCATGTTAGTCATTGACTGATGTACTCTTGTGAAGAACAGCGTGACAAGGACATCTAAGCAAACTGCATTTTCGTTAGTATAACATGTTGCACCTCTTTTGTACCTGCCGTGCTCAGGCCATATTTGTAACTGTGCTTCTATGCAAAGAATGGAAACCTCTTCTCTATTCTTATTTCAAGCTGATGACCAATACTCAAAACTGTCTGAAAAGACACTCCAGGTGAATGTTAAAAGACCTAGATGGTGTGGTTCCTTTTCTTTCCATCTTTTGCAGCAGCGCAGATTCATGTCTGTTGTGGGACAATAACCTCACAGTTCAGGAACAGGTCTCACTTACAAGTTTCAGATCCAGTTTGAGTTCAATGTTTTCATTTTGTTTAGTGGCTGCAAGAGGTTTTGTTGAGCTCAGGTGATCTGAGGCTGTCCCTTTGGGTCTGGGGACTGAGAACCCTTTCTTCTGACAGAGGGTCTTTCAACAAATGGCACCCAGCAGGTCCTGCAGACATGACTGTATTTCAGAAAGGAAGGAAAGGGATTCCTTACCGGGGCTACAAAAAGGAATCATCCAGCTTTATCTACAGAGAACCTTAAGAGGAAACTGTACTGTGCCCGATAATTCGCCACCAAATGTATATCCACTTATCCACAAGTGACCTTCTCTTGGCCTGACTCTTTGCCAAATCCTTGGGGCAGCACCAGGAGATGTGTGAGCCTAACGTAGAACTTGGCACGTTCATATATAGGTAACCCCTTAACTGACAAAGTTACGTAGCACTTTAATTGTCTTTCCTTCTGCTGGCTAGAAGAATCTATCTGGGATTATCCATAAGGATAACCTGTGTGACGGACAGGCTTGTGGAAGTGATGGGATGGTTGCATCTTTTAGGATACCAGTGCACATGAATATTGCTTTTGCCAGGATCTGTCACCTTATTTCCATTAATGCAGAGTTAAATTTCAACAGCAGGCAAACTTGTGCTTACCATGGTAGTGCTTGCCCTGTTGATGGAGCCGAGTGATTCTTAAGTGTTCAGTAAATCAGGGAAATTTTCTGAACAGTGGGAAGTTTTGATGTCATTAACAAAAGATGCATGTTAACTAGCAGCTGCAAATTAATTAGAAAAATATAGTAGAAGTTGCTTTTTTTTCCCCCTGCTTTCTACTGCATATTGTGTGAACCACTCAGTCTACAGCAGGGATGGCCAGTGCTCCAAAATGTCCATAGCAGTCAGGATCTGAATACTCCAATTTTCCAAACATTGATTTAGCTTTTATGTCCTGCACTGACTGCTCCCAGAATATTATGGGTCAGAGCGTTGCCTGCCTTACGATTTTTTTCCCTCTCAGTTTTCATATCACGCTTACCTGGGGAGTGTATGAACACCTTTCAGTTCTATGTTAGCTAGGATGACCGCATGTCTGTCTCTGATCAGGATGCAGTCTTCCCAAATGGGCTTTATTTGTGCTGAGGCTACAATCCAAAAATTGGCAAATGGGATCAGGGAAGGCAAGGCAAACAGCATTAAATGTGTAATGATACCAATTAATGAGTGCTTGCCTCATGTTTTGGAATATGGGAAACCATTTCACAAACCTGCAGGGTTGTGTTTAGACAATAACTGCCTACTTTCTTTTAAAGGGAAACAATCTTACTTTATTTCAGTTTGCTGCTTGTAGCAGTGTCAGCTTCTTTAATTATTGTTATTTAATTATGTCTTAGCATTTGAACTCTCCTCATTAACCTTCATCAGAGTGAGACACCTAGGATAATACAATGGCAAAGCCAACATCTTGTGTAATTTTTTTTTTTCCCTGCCTCCACCCCCTTCCCAAATCTCTGGAATTCATTAATTGAATGTTAGAGCATCTGGGCCACTTAAGTATTCGAATCATGCAGCAACATGGGTAGTGTTAGCCTGCTATGGCTCAATAAACCTCTCATTCTCTTGTTCATGGTTCATTTGAATTTTGCAGAAAACTCTGGGAAAAAAAATGAGGCATTCAAATAAAAATGGTACAGATAATGGCAGGAGGAGATGAAGAACTTGGACAAATGTTTACCCTAAGTACCGTGTGTATGTGGCACTGTCATCCCTCTAACTGAAAAAGGGAATGGGTTTTAGAGCAGACACCCACAAGCCAGAGTACCCAGGCTCTATTCCTGTGTGACCTTCAGCTGTCACTATAGCTGTCCTCTCTAACCAAAAGCAGAGTTTTTATTTTATGCTGCTAAAATGGCAGAGCCTAATTTCTTATTTGACAAGTGCTCTAAGATCCTGGGAGGAAAGGTATAATAAAAGTGCAAAATAAAACTATATGTGGCAGTATTACTCCTGATTCTAATAGATTTTAGTAGGATCTTTAATCCCTTTATCTACCATGAATAGATGTATTGTCTATAAAAGAAACTTTAAGCTGTTTCACTTCACTTTGGTAACACCTTGGTAATGCAAATATGCCTTTAGAGTGTGTCTCATGGCAGTGGAAAATGAAAGTGCAAGAACAAGTGTAATGACTGTAATGGGGATTCTTTAATGCAGTTGCTGGACCTGTAGTTTTCCTCCAGTTCTTTGCTCTCCACACCATACAAACCTGGCTTATGCCACCTTTTGTTCCACCATAGAGTATTCCCAAGGCCTGGCTGGGATTAGGCCATCGTGGAATAAAAAGTAGGCTGTGTTACACCTAACACAACTATATCTGTGAATTGATCTGAGGCTTTACTCAGATCTCTCAGCCATGAAACTCCTGTGTAAAGCAGAAGCAGGATGATGCTTTCACACTGAGAATTGCTTATGGTAAGTATGGATATGCAAGCAATAGGAAAGGGCTGATCTTTATTTTACAGAGGCAGAAGGGAAGAGAGACTAAACTAAAGATTCATTTTAGCTAAATACGAGCATTTACCTGAGCTGCCAAGGCTGGAGACTCCAGGCTCACTTTGCAGTCAGTGCAAGGAGACTGGAAGCTGCAGAGAGTGCCTGATCCCACTAAGATGTGCTTTGCCCTCTGGAGGTTGTTGGCTCATTACTTAAATACTTAAAGCCAGGTAGGATGAATCCTGGTCAGAAGCCAGGGTACAAGAAGGCAGCTAGGTGCTTGACTCCTCCTTTATCATCTAAATCCCATGGATTCAAAAAGGACAGAGGTTTTTGAGTATCTTCTTGGATCTGTTCCTGCCTAATCTCTTTCCTGCAGCCTCAGGACTTCCTTTGTCAGACTTTGCTCTCCTGTATTTTTCCAGGGAGCCAGAGGAACGCTCCGTTCCTCTGCCTGAGGCTACAAGTGACCTTTTTTCCCACGTAACATTTGTTGCTAGTGCTGGCACATCAGCTTGGCTCTGTGCTGTTTGACTGCTGGGACCGATGTACAAACCTCGCCATTGTCAGCACACTAAAGATATCCAAGGTTTCTACCTGTAAAAGTCAAGCTGAATGGGAGAGGATAGTTCTCCTTTGAGTTTAGGATCTGAGGGACTGTGTCTGACCCAGATTATGGGTTGCTCAGTCATGCAGTGAAACTTCTTTGCTTTTCTTCAGAGAAAAGGGTTGTGTTGTGCTTTTCAGTGGTCACATCAGGTTGGTCGACGATGTGCTGGCACTCCTGCAGCTCGTACTTGCTGCAGAAGTAGCATCCCACTGAGACTGTCACTGTTTTGTTTTGACTGCTTGTTATTTCTTGTTGGACTTGGTGATGCTTTGGATTTTCCAAGGACAGGTTCTTCGTCTCCCAGTCCTTGATAATTAGGAGTCTGGAATAGATGCTTATTTTTTCTCTCCTCTTTACTGTTTGCATCCTGCATTTGTTGAGCTTCAGTTAGATACTCTCTCTCTCCATCCAGATATAACTGAGTAAAACCTTTGACCTTGTTTCTCTATAAAAAGGCTGTCCAAAACCAGGCTATTTCACTGCTTTCCTTTTGTTAAGAACTTGATTTCCCACCCCCCGATTCCCCCCCACTTCATGCAAAAGCAAACAGTTTTCTTTTCTCATCTTGCCTTTTTTCTCCTCTTTCCTTGTCTGAAACTGAAGTGGCAAAGAGGAGTGGAAGAGCCATAAGCAGTGTAAAGAAAATGATAGACTGCTCTGTGTCACTAACTCTGCAGAACAGGTCACTGGTCAGACATTAGCCTCTTATTGCCTATGCTCAGTGTTTCATATTTTTTATTTGTCTTTACTGTTATTTATCTGATGTAGAGACATGCATTTTTTTGACAATCACCAGCCAATAATTCCACATTTGTCAAAGAGAAAATGAGATAATCATCATGTGGCCTGGTATTACTGGAAGGGCAGATTAGATTTGCTCAAAAACGGTGGCATTTTATGGTTACTTTTATGCTCTGTAAATAGAGGAAGAGATGGATTGAAGAGATTACTTTACAAAAAATTCCATTTCAAGTCACTGGGGAAGCAGGTAACCTTCAGATCTGAGCTTTGCATAAGAATGCAGTGGAAGAGAGAGGATTTCTATTAACACTGCCAGCTTCTTTAAAAAAAAATGTACTGTCTGCCGCTCTACATCAACCTTCCTCCCTGCCTGTTTTCTCCTTTCCACCCACCTTGTCCCCTGGCAGTGCCATTAGAGATGAGCCAGTGACTCAGGGCAGTTCCTTAGCTGAGGCAAGTAGTCATCCCTACACTGGCTTCAATGGAGCGGTAACAATTTATGCTGCCTGAAGGATGGTCCCTCATGGTTTGAACCTGAGCCAGTGGTTTTTTTTCTACAGTACTGGGATTTTTGTTTGGTTCTCTGTAGTGACAGAGATTGCTTGTAAAGTTTTCACCTGTATCCAAAGTTTGAGGCTGTTCATGACTGGGGTATTAATGTTTTTCAGAATGGTTCTGAATCAAAAGTTGGGTAAATTGGTCTGGGTAGACAGTAAGTCTGGCTTCTGATAGAAAGATCTATGGATATTTCAAAACAAACATATAATAAAAAAAAAGCCTAGTTGTCAGAATCTGGGAGGGAATGGCTGGGGAAGGATCTCTTTCTGTGTACCGTGTGCTTTTCTTATTCCATAGCTATACTGTCGTGACTATTGCTAGAGACAAAGCAGGAGGCTAGATGGACCTTTGTCTTATCCAGATCATGTGTCATCAAATCAGATTTTTATTCTCCTGTTTATGCTTAGATTGTGGAAGAATGGAAATATTCTGCCAGTTTTGTCACAGCGTTCGAAGAAGGATTGTGTTTTTATGCAGAGCATAACCCAGTGCACGTCTTATTTCTTCAGTGAGGAGCCAGAACGGCCACTGTAAAAGTGCTCTGATAATATTGATTGCTTTCATGCAAAACCAAAGAAGTTCTCATGACTATTTGCATACTTTGGGGTGACAGTTGAGTAAAAGTAGGAACTTTCGGATTATACAAGTATCCATACATCAAAACTATGTCTGTCTTTGCACGTGAGCTGTCCACCTGCATGGGACTATTTCAAGAGCAATAAATGAAATCAGATCATGGTCTACCATGCTTGCCTGTACCCACCACAAAAAATAGAGGCAGGTAAGGTAAAATAATCATGTGTCAAGCTCAGATGTATAGCTATCAAAATATCGACCAAACAATATGTTTATTTTAATAAAAAATTTCAAGATGATCTTTTTCATCACTGTTTTAATTAGGTTTAAATAAAAATTATTTTTATGCACAGGAACACTTTCTTTTCCAAATGTCTCAGGTGATTGCCCATAGTCTTCAGATTTGTCATATTTAACTTATTTCTGCTAAGCTTTTTAACCTTCTGAAATGAACCACCACTTTCTTTGACACCAATCATCTACCTGGTGCAGCAAGCTATGTGAATTCCCAATTGCAGTTTAGGCTTACCTTATTGTTAGTCACAGAAATGTCAAGTAGTAAGATACTTTGCTGTACTGGCTAGTCTGTAAGCACACAGGGGAGTCATGGATCTATTGAAGTCAATGGCAGAATTACCTTTTTGTCCACAATTTCATGCTTAGGGAGAAATACTACTTACCTGAAAGGCCTGAGAATGTAAATAGGCAAGACAGGGAGCTAAACATGGGAAAGGGAACTTGAAAGGTCAAAGCAGGCTATTGTTTGGGCTGTGATGAAGTGCTGGGGCTGAAGGCTTGTTGAAACCTACACCAGCTCCATCAGTCAGTTATGAGGAACTAGTTTCTCATTACAATCCTTTGGACTCTGTCTTTCCTTTGGCCAAGGTTGTCTCACTTCAGAAACAGGAGATGACCCTTTTCCTTGTTTGTGATGGCATCTGGGTGCCCTGTTATCTACACCTCCTTAGATAAACAACCCTTCTGTAGAGTTCGCTGTCCAAGTATGAGCTAAGTAGTGGATATCATGAGAAGTCAGGTATTTATTTCTGGACTACCCTCTTCTGCTGTCACAGTATTTTTTCATATAATGCCTTGGCCCAGCTGTTGTAAGAGGTAACTTATTATAGGGTTTGCATTGCTGTAACTCAGTGATCTGTTTGATTGCTAAGTAAAAAATACCCTTTTTTTTTTTTTCCTCTTTTAAATCAAGGAAATTTTAACTTTGTGTGAGCTCTGCACACAAATAGAGCAACTGCTGTAACTTATGTCTTCTGCTGAGCTTGTCAACCCTGGCAGTGTCCTGTTGAGAGGCCTCCTGGTGTCAAGTGCACTCTCTTTCTCAATATGAAAAGGAATTTGTATTTGTAATGAATATTCATATGATAAAGACATGGGTGAGCCACAGATAAAACAAAGGTTTTTATCCTCACAAAAGCAGTACTGTGAGAATTAATATGAAGGGGATCTTATATCACACACTTCAGAGTCTATCTCATCACAGGAGCCAATGGGTGCAATTCTGCCTAAATTGATGGAGTGGCTTTCATTCACCCTAACAGTGAATTTGTTACCTACCCAGCCAGACCTAATATTTTTGACATGAATAGATGAGAGGATCAGTCCGTTAATGCAGAAGATTTAGTAGCTATTTGGTGAGTTTTTGCCATCTTTGACATTTCAGAATGGAGCTTAATGATGCAGCAGTTTAGCATAAACAACCTGACTGCATGGGGACGTATCTTTTCCTCTCTTTCTGGTACCTTCTCCAGGCTTGGCATTCTCAGTGTGTATGTGACTTGGGACAGTAGGGTCCCTTTTCAAGTGCACCTACTGGCTCTGCCACAGCTGTTAAGATTTCTTTGTGAAGCAGGAGTTCTACAAGGGCACAGGTTAGTCAGCTTTTCAGAGCTTAAAATAATCCCGTTTCCCTGGTTCCTCAGAAGATGTTGTGTTTTTTTAAAAAAAAAAAATTACACACTTTAATAGAAATACTTTTCCTTCATTAAATTAAATCTCTAAAGCCCAATAGCATTTTCAGTGCTTATATGAAAATGCCAGTGGGGATTTGAGATTAAAAGCGGTATTTTTGTACAAGTCAATGAAGATCTCAATAGGAAAGAACACTCTTAAAATATAAATTCCTCCAGTATCGAGAAAGACAGATTTTTCTACTTAGGTCCTTGATAATACTTCTCCCAGCCTTGTTATGAAATTCTGTTTTCACAAATCTGATATAAGGCTGTTACACATTAGCTCTCCATTTAATGAAATCTTACTAATAGTGCCTTTTTTATTATAGAGATATGCCAAGCTACTCAGATTTAATTCATGTTTAACAGCAAACATGAGGTGCTGTGATGCGTTTGTATGCAGCTCAGGTTCTCTTTTTCTAGCCAAAAAAAGGCTTAACTGGCATATTAAAAATAAAAGCAAAATATATCCACTGTTGATTTATATTGGTATCATCTAGACATACATTGCCATGAAAGGCCGCTACACGTGTGACCCACATCTAGAGGAGCAGGAAAGGAATATATTAAGAACCAAATTCTCAAGAAGGGTTTGTTGGGGTGGTTTTGTTTGGTGTTTTTTTTTTTTCCCCTCCCTCTTCTGATGTCTCCTATCCATTCAAGCAAAAAACCCTAACAACCTGAGGTCTGCATTTTTATAGGTAAAATACTGAGAGATCAAGATGCAGATTTTGGGAAAGTGCTTTCCAAGTTGTTTCCCGGTGAAGAGAAGAAACAGGCATAAGTTGTTTTTAATAATACATGTATGTAGATGTAAAGTTTCTTCCATTCAAGGATTTCAAAGCAATGTATAAAACCAGGTAATCATTACTAGTGTTATTAAAATGGAGGAAAATAAATCAAGAGTTGTGAAAATAGAGGTCAAAAAAAGTAGTGTGTGTATGTACAGTCCCTGTGCCCATTTTGAAGACATCTGATCTGCTGCTTACAAGAATCATCAGCCCTTCGCTACTCATGTGTGCTCCCAGAAAAAAAAACACAGAATAAGATTTAGTAAAACCGCTAACTCGAGACACCCAAGTAGAGCATGCTGAAGAACAGACCTTGAATTCTGTCTGTATCTTAAATTCACTTGTTTTGTCAGCACAGAGAAAGCGCTCTTATTCTGGATTCTTTCCTGGGGTTAGACAGGCAAGTCCGGGGATGACTGGGAAAGAGAAACAACATTTTGACACAACCCCTGTAATTTTAGGTTTTCCAAACTGCGTGTGTTCTAAATTTGAGCCTTCAGAAAGGGCACATCCTCAGGCTTTGGGGATGGGAAGAGGCTCTTATTTTCTTCATGCTGAAGCTACATTTGTCATCCAAGTCAATATTCACTGGGTTAGTTGTTGAGCAAGAGCAATCATGATCCTATCATCCTGTAACTTAGTATTCAGGGTGTCAATGTGGAAGAAGGGAAAACAGGATTCTGGTTCATGTGCTATTTAATACTACATACTTATACTTCAAAAAAAAAAAAAAATCCTGCAATATAATGTGTTTAGGATACTCCTGGAAGTGTGAATGTAGTTTCAGATGCCTTCAGGCTGAGAAGGGGTTTTGCCTGGGGACTTCCCACATGATGGGTAAGTCTGCTGAACCTGTAAGTATTGAACAAATCGGGGGTTATTGCCACTGCTTTTTTACCACTGTGGTTTTGTGGTGCTCTTCCATTAGGTACAATTTGGAAATGCCTGCTAAAACTAGTGGGAGGGGCAGAGATGTGTGGATTTCCAGGGACTTGGCCAAAGGGAGAACTCTGGTTGCCTATGGATACTGACATCTCCTGAACTAGGTGACAGTTGAATACAGTTTTTAAAGATCTAAACTATGGACTTAAATGGGATTTAGGCTACTTTAGTTGCTAAATCTGTTTGTGGATTTATTCTTGAGTGTCTTTTGAAAGGTTACTCATCAGTTCAGTGGAAGAGTAACAAAAAGAACATGGGATTTTTGACTTCTATCCTCATATTCAGACAATGCTACATCATGTGTTTGACAGAGGATAATGACCTTCAAAAAGTTTTCCATCATTTTAGAACCTTTCTCAAAATTAGAACAGTGGTCTGAGCTCAGCCTTGACAACTTCTGAAAAATCTCTCCAGGGTTCAGTTCTAAATGTCATCAGTGTGGACATGTCTGGTTTGAAAGTTTAAATTCTGCAATGATGAGAAAATCTGCTTGAACTTAATGGCATGGAAGCTTTATTTTTCCTTCTCTGTCTTGGAAATGTTCAGGACTGCGTTACACCAGCACTCTGGAAACAAAACTGCTTAAATCCGCTCTGACTTTTCATGTTGTCTGTATGGTAATAATTGTGGCTAATGGGAAGATAGCTTCTACAATTATTATAATCAATAGATCAGGAATGCAAAGATAAAGCAAATTAGGAGTAATCTGTTCTCTGTTTCTTCTAACTCAGCTCATAAACCGAGAGGACAGTCATTGCAAGTGCTGACCTAGCTTTTCATTCAAATCAAGCTTTTGTGTCATTTACTAGTAAGGTCAGCAGGGTTAAGTCCGTCAGTTGCTGTTGTTGTTTTTCCACTTCTCTGGAGTATCTCTAATTTTTCTTTCATCTGAAATAGCTCCAAATATCTCGTATGTTTTTGACTGGAGAACAGTATGGTTGGGTAACGCGGCTTCCATCAGACATGTGGGTCAGACGAAGCAGGGACTGTCCCCACAGCCTGGTGGGGACAGGGAGGTGTGGGGAGACGGGCTACAGATGTTTTGCTGGCAGTTATGCCAATGATTTAGTAGCCTGTGTTGGGCAAGCTGTTTAACCCATCTTTGCTTCAAGTATTCATCACCTGAATGGGCTTGAAATTGCTTTTCTCTTGCTGACAAAGTGCTGCTTGAAAAATACCTGTGCTATAGCCTGAAGGATATTTGGGATGGATTATCAACTCGTGTGCAACTGAGGGACGCTTGGCACAAACAGGCATGTATGTGGTCATGTTGCGTTCACTGATTTTTAACTCCACGAGGAACCCCAAGGTTGACTGTTTGCTCTGAAGTCTACCTTTGATAAAGGGAAGTAGTGTTGGATTCCAGCTCGGCTGAAGGTCATTAGCATTCTCCTGCTGTATTACATGCAGATTTTCCTGGCTCACAAGAATAGCATTACATGGAGTATTCATCCTATATCAGCAAAAGAAATGCACGCATGCAGAGATATAGCCAGGGTTTATAGGCTTATTAGAAGATGTATAAACAGTCCTCTCCTCCACCTCCTCTGTCCTTACTTCCCGCTGACATTCCCCCTGGCTGTGTTTTCCCTTCCTCACCCTTATGTACTTTCAACAGATTGGAGTGAGAGGGTTGTTTTTACTTTAAATAACTTAAAATCAGCAGCATAGTCTTTGATCTCTCACCATCCTGTATTGGCTGACCCTTGGGTGCACTGAGAGTATGTGGGGGTAAATACAAGCTCAGTTCTGTAGCTTGGATCAGGAATTCAAATGCCAGGTGGCAAAATTCCTCATGGTGAGGGGATGTGGATACAGCCGTCCTTCAAACAGGAAAGGCTGAGCAGCCAAAATTGTATCAAATGTGACATAGGCATACATGTTGAAGTTTCCCCTGTATTTGTTCAGGAACTTCTGTACTGTGCAGCATATGTAAACTGAGCCCTGTTGGCACCAGGGTAACTTGGCTTTGTATGGGGTGGTGCGAAGGATGTTGGGGGGAACACGGGGACATGGACTAATCTTCTCTGCCCCCCCCCCCTTAATTAATCTCTGTTTTCCTATTTAAATTGGGGGTGGGGGGGTAGCAATGCTTCTGCTGATGTAGTGAGATGTCTGCAGAGAAATCCCTGTTGATTAAGAACAGAGAAGTCCATTTCAATTATAGGCCATTGAATGTGGTCATCCAAATATAGTCTCAATGGTACCAGCGATTGGCTGGTTGATTGCGTGTAGTCTGCACTAAATGGGACAACACCCCCACAACCCCATGTGGTGTGGTGCTGCTAAAGCTGAATGCATGGCAAGGAATCCTCCATGTTTCTGGAGATATTTTCACTGCAATCATTGCCCCTTTGTTTTGAAAATCTATTGCTGGCTCAAACCACCTTTGATGCTGTGCTTTGGATGTTGCAAAATAGGTTGCATCAAGTGAAGCAGAAATCTAGAGTAAGAAACTGTGAGATGCCTTACTGAATACCAGGCTGTTCTCAGGGCAATGGTAAGGCAACTGAAAGCAGTACTCTATGAATGAGGGTCGTCTTCCTGCACGAATCTTTATTTCTATTGACTAGTGTCCAGCCTGCATTAGAAAGATAGTGAGGTGCACAGATACCATGGTGATTGACATGCTCTGAAGTGTCAAAGACTTGAATGAGGCAGGAAGATACAGGTGGGAAGGGAAGTTACTTAAAGGTCATTGAAGTTATTTTCTTGCACCTTTTTCCATTTTTGTAGGTCTTGTAGAGTTTGCAAGACATGGGCAGCTGGCATCTTTGATAGTGCTGGGTGGATAAACAGATCACAAATGAATTGCAAGCAGTAAAGTCTTAGGCTTTATGCCTCTTTTGGCATTGAGTAGCTCCTTAAGTTCAAGCCACTTAAAGACCAGTCAACAATGTGTCAATGCTGATGGAAGCAATGACACCATCTCAGGCTGTGGCATCCCTCTGTGATGTCAACTGTTGTCTGAATTTTTTTCTCCTCTTAATTTTTTTTTGGTAAATATCCCCATTGTGCACACTGACTCACGCTTTGTATTAATGAGAAATGTAAGGCTTTAAAAAAACAATTGCACTGTAGCCTCATTACTATGAAAAATCCATTACGTGGAAGTCATTTGTCAAAGCCAACTGTTTAGTTGCTGTAATTTACATATTTATCAAGTTTGATTGGAATGTAATGACTTTGACTTTCTTCATTTTTTTTAACCTTTCTAACCCTCTTTCCAGAAGAGGGTTTTTTTTTTCTTTATGGCAAAGGGCAAAACATAATTCAATTTACATTCACTAATAAATATATGTATTAACGTTTCAAATAATTTCAATATTTTTTAATGTTGGAAATGAGTTACACATCCATGTTTTTGCATGGAAATTGACGTGGGATCTTATCAGTCCATGAAGTTTTTGTCTCTACCAAGGGATCTGGCTGGCAAAGAATAGACAGCACAACACTCTGTAAATGAGATAATGAGTGTCAAGATATGCAGTTAATATTGGATCTCCATAATTCTTGTAGTTGAAGGATCAGACACGCATGGGTTTCCAGCATAATCACATGATTTATTATGGATGATTACTTTCATTTGCATCTGATGCTGGGAGGTTTGTGACACAGCACCAACTAGAAGCATTATATTCCCTTGAATACAGGGCTGGAGACCCAGGAGGCTGCTGAGGACACTGATCCACACAAGCATCTTACACCCCAGTGAGCTGTTACAAGACAGACAGGCAGAGGTGACAAGAGCTTGCTGTAGCAGCTGATACTGGGAGTTGTTAAAGCTAAGCAATGTGGCACTGCTTGTTTGCAACTGGCCTCAAGTGAAGAAATCTCTTCCCCCTGCTATGGAAAAGGCTGGAAAATATGATACAGTGGCTGCAAGAATGACAGGTGAAGAGCGGAATGCCAGCTCTCATCTGAGCATTGAAACTTTCTCTATAAAAAGATTGTAAGGACATGAGAATTGAGCAGATCTGTGCTGTGCCTGTGTGTAAGGGTTCATCTGAAGGGGTCAGTTAGTTCCTCTGGAATATTCTATGGCCTGAGCAAAAGCTAAAACAATGCATACAAAATTAAGGCATTTTAAAAAATATAAACACCAAGGGGAAGAGACAAGTGAGAAATAGATTGAAATTCAGCAAAAGAAATTGCTGGCTGAATACCAAGAAAAATATCCTCAGGGTGAGACAATGGAATAGTTTTCCACAGAAATTGGGTGCTGGCCAGATGCGGATGGTCTAGATAAGCTAAAAGGTCCTTGCCAGATCAAATGTGAAAGGCAACAGAGATATTTTAGTGACTAACTTTGAGAGGCAGTGAATATCAAACAGCAGGTGGCCAGCCACAAATACAACCTACGTGACAAAAAATGATGTGCTACAGAAGCTGTGGCATCCAGTTCATCAGCCTCTTTTCTGTCCTCTGCTGCTTCACAGCATCTCCCACTTGACATTCCTATCTTTGACGTGTCCCATCCTTTAAATAAATGATGACTGAGAGTGATCCCCTTGAGCTTCAACTTGGAGAGTGTTTTTATTAATTTATTTCTTGCTGTGCTAGATTTCTCCCCCTCCACTTTTAAAGGCTCCTTTGACTTTAATTAAAATTCTCCATAGGCTTATTGCCTTGAGAGACTGAGTGTGCGTGTGTGTATAAATTGGTTTTAACAGTTTGCTGGCTAGATACGGTTTACAAAGCTCACACAGCCTTCCAGTGTGCGTGTATGCAGAAAACAAAATGTGTTTTCACATACGCACCATGCTATATTGATTGACTGCGCCTCTGAAATTTATTGCTAACTAATGATGGGACAAAAAGGACAATTAGGATTGGTAGACACTTGTCTGCACGTGAAGTTAACGTGGTGTTTACAGAGATCTTGGAGAAGAATCATGCCTGTGAGAGGAAGTGTTCTTGTTTTGATGTAAGGCAGGGGACAGATGCAGCAGGTTGGTTAGAGTGGGAGAAGGTTTTATGTGTCCAGGTGGAATTTAAACAGCTTTGCAATAATTGTTTTTGCAACAGAGGGGAAAATGTCATAAGCAGCATCTGAATAAGAATGGCAGCTTACTTAATTCTTGGCCCTTAATGAGGACGGAAAGTGCTCTACCTCTGGGCATGCATCTCACCATTTGCTTTTGAAGGAAAGGACAAGGGTGTGACAGGACTCTCTCCTGTCAGACTGTGGGGTATGTGGTATAGGTCAAATATTCTTAGTACACTTCTGTCTGAGGTCGTGTCTGTGACACTTGCTGATGCTGGAGTCATAGTCAAAAGTGAGGGGAATACATACACCTAAGCAAAGCCGCTTTAGAACTGTTGAGACTCCTCCCGAGCCACAGACTCCCTGACATCATGTCCCTGTGATTAAAAACAAACGCAGGGGCTTGTCAGTGTGTCCAGGAAAGGTCACCCCACTTCTTTTTTGAAAAGGGGACACTTTCCACCCCATCATTGCCATCCCTCTTACAATAAAAGAATCTGTTTTCATCCTGATTCAAAACCAATGTCTAACATGACAGTAAAGAAGGATTTGCTTCTGGCTGGTTTAGGTACATGTGAGTGTTTCAGCCCTGAGGGTAGTCTGCATCCCCCATCTTGCTGAGGTATTTCAAAGTTTGAATTTGGTGCATAAGAACCTCTACTGACTATCTTAATTTTTGCTGCTGCATGTTCAGGTCCAAATTCTGATTTCGGACAAGCTGTGAATGTGAAGAGAGGCTATTCACTGGTGTCTTTTCTTGTCTTGTGGGCTCAAGCCTCTCTCCGAAGAGAGTGTTGGTGCTTCCTGGAGAGGTCAGTGTCACATTCTGAGGAGCACTGCTCTTCATGAATCTCATTTCAGCAGGTTGCTTTTTATTGACCGCTAGCTCAGCTACTGAAGAACACACTGTCATAGTTCAGTAAAGGCCAAAACCTCTTGCAGAATACCTTGCACGTCCTGCCTGGGATCACTGCTTTCAAGCCAGGTCTTGTACACTGAAGGCTTTATTCTGCTTAACTCTGTCAGTCCCTCTCCTTCCTCCCAGGGAGGGTCCGATGCGGGGGTGGGGGGGTAAGAAAAAATCATCTCCTGTGTCCTTGTAATTGAGCATGGGGTGTCCCCACTTTATAATGAGTGTTTTGGGAAGAATAAGAGAGAAGGGTTCATGTTGTTCAAGTCAGTGTCTAGAAGGTGGAATACAGGAGATGAATCCAGTGACAGTGTTAGTTGTATTGCTTCACTGCTCCCTCAGATTTGAGCCTTTAGGCTAGCTAGCTGAAACCTTGGTGCCTTTTCACTTTTTCTTTTCCCCTCCCAGAATGAGACTTGGCCCTAGTTAGAACAAGGTACTTGAGTAGGTATCTATCCAGCTGTGTCCACCATTTCATGCCTCTCCACCTTTTTTTCGCTTCTGATCCTGTTGCGCTTTTTGTGTTTCTTAAGTGAAGAATATGAGGCATAGCTCTAGTGAGTAGAGGTTTTCCAGTTACAGCTTCCCAGAAACATCTTTCCTGATTTCTGCATGTTGTCTTGCAGCTAGTTCCTTCTCTGATATTTTATCCATTGGCCTTGATAGGTTAGAGGTGCTGGACTGGAAGATTCTGGAGTTGCATCTCATGGCAGCTACAGATGTCCTTTTCAGCACTGCCTTCCCTGGAAGGATCCATGATGAGTGCAAGGATGTGGCTCTGCGTCTCAGAAAAACTAGAAGAGTTTCGAGTATAGCTGTACTGGGACTCTCAGTTCTGTTCTGAAGCACACATGGTTTGGCTTAATTTTTATATGGGAAAATCTAAGCACTGAAGTTAATCACAGGCAAATCCACAGCAAAACGGGAAAGAACAGAACAAAGGTGTCCTGGCTGCTCCTGTAGCTGCTGGACTACTCTGTGAGTGGTTGGTAATTCCCTCTTTGCTATCTTGGCTGAAATTCTGACATAAATTATTCTCTTATCTTTCAGCCCATGCATACTTGCAGCAAACGAATGTAGCCTTAGCCTTCTCCACTGCAGAGGGCTGATAGAGAGTTGCTTTATAACAGGCCCTAGCAATATCTTTTGAATCCCTGGATTTTAAAGACAAACTGAAAAGATACCCATGTAACTGTAGTATTGCAGGTAGAAATGTCTTGCATTTGAATATTTTATTTCTATCCTTTTGTATAAAGTAAAGGCTATTGGGATGGTGAGCATTTCTAGAGAGATGATAGCTATGGAAAGAGAGAGAGCAAGATAAGTACCAGTTAGTATCGATTCCTTCCCTAAAGATGAGGCCCGCTTCCTTTGTGGCCGCAGGCAGCTCCTTAGCGTTTCCACCTTATCTTCACTGATGTGGGGTTGTGGAGCTCAGTTAAGGGAAGCCCGTGGAATGGCTGAAGATCTTTATTATTGTAACTGGTGGTAACTGGAGAAGTGCTGCTACATACATAAGCTACTGCATTTCTACCTGTTCTAAAATTTTTAGAGAGATAAATAGGGTGTGTTATGGTTTATTCAGTTTGTAATTTAATGTCGACCATTGCAAGAAAAAAAAAATGAGTACTGTAGATCAGAGTTCATGTACTCAAATACAGATGGGTGAGTTCTGGCTCTACGGAATTTAAGGAAATAGCATTGAAAGACACTCAAATAAAATGAAGACTTTTAGCAATTTGTGGCTAGAATGTTTTTGTCTTGGTGCTTTTTTTCTTTTCCCTGCAGGTAAACTTTACTTTCTTGTTCTATATCATCTGAAGGGCACATGCATTTTCTGGGATTTTGGGAATGATTTCTGGGGTTCTGGGATTAGACATCAAATTTAACAAGATGATATATAGCTTTGAGGAGACACATTTGATGTACCACTTAGCCTTCCCATAATTTACTGCCTGCCTCTGGTCTCTGGAGGGCAAGGGGTTTATCTACACTCCAACCTGACTTTATAAATAGCAAAGAAGGAGAGGGAAAAAGAAAGCAGGCTGGGGACCCGCCTGCTAAACTGTTATGATATGATGGTGGTGCAGGTAGGTGACATTAAATGCTGCTGTCTGCATCCTTAATTGTGAGTTGTCATCACCTTGGTCATTTGAGGATGATAATGTGCTGTTCATATTCCAGATTTCTATTCTTATTCATAGGACTATATGTTCCAATGTTCAAAAGCATATGTAGAATTTAAAAACAAAACCTCAGGTTTTTTTGGGAGTGTTTTTTTTGGTGGAGATGAGGAGGGAGGAAAGATGTGAGTGTACCTTGACTGGTTTTGCATGCGGCTAATTTTCCTGCCTCAGAAGTGTAGCAAGCTGCCATTATCAGAAAGCCCAAATGGAAAAATGGTTGCTTCCAAGATGTAATGAAGATTAAAAACAAACAAGTGGGGCTGGAAGGTAAGGGGGATCTTGCACTATAGTCATTTGCCATTTCCGATTTTGCAAAATAGCTCTGCAGTGTCGTTTGATCTATACTTCAGCATAATTTTACCACGTGATATTTCTGGCCTTTTGCTTTACAGTCAGATCCCTTTGCTGGGCTCTTAGGTTGAAAATGCAGTCAAGTATTAACATTTAGGTAACCTCCCACTGCATGGAACCCCTCCAAAATACCCTGCAATTGAGGGAGGGAAGGGGAAGGAGGGGATGGAAAACAAGAGCCAGATAGAATTAGTGCCTGCTCTGGGATTTAAATAGGTCAACTCATTTCAATAAATAGAAGTTAGGCTGTTGGTATATGCCCATCTACTTAAACTGTCATAGAAGTTAGCTTAGCTGCATTCTAGCAGAGATTGTTGGCTGTTAAAGAGACACGAAAGGCGTTGTTACAGAGGACTTAAAGAGGGAGGAGGAAGGAGGGACAGGCAAGGAGATCATACAAGTATTACACTTTCAGATTCCTGGTGGCACTGACAAGTGTTGATAACTCTTTCAGAATCTACCTTCAGAACACTGAATCCCACTTTCCTACCCTGCCCCTGCGTTTGTCCCTATAGGATGCTTGCATATGGCCTAAGCCTAAGTGTTCCTTTTTTCCCTTTTCTGCTGGAATATATTTAATTTGCTTTGAACAAGAGCAAACTCAAATCCCAGGGCCTCTGAATAAGGGGGAGTTATGGAGGGGGAATACAATGAATGTCTTAATCCTGTGTCACCCTGTCTTTGAGACACTGTGCTACATTAAATTGATTTTGCAAATGAAAGCTAAAAGCTAAGCAAAAGCCACCAATCTATTTTGCCTAAAGATGATTTTAGTGCTCTTTATGTTCCCCTAAATGACAAACCAATTTGTTACCTGCCTACATAAACATTTGCCTATATTAGCACCAGAAATGTTTTATTTTTATTAGCCCAAACTTTATCTTTTTATGAAGACACAGGGGCCCAATAAAATTAGTGTGCAAATATAATACCCAATTTGCATTTTTCCATGGTCAGCAGAAAAGCTGAGCAAAATCAATTTGATATTAGGTCAGCATATACATCAATAAAGCATATGCACACACAGGACCATTGTAATGGTCTCTGTAATTTCTATGCTGCCAGAGTAAAGAGATTAAATAATATTAAATGCTCCAAAATAGCTTTGCTTTTAAGAGGAATGTAAAAAGAAAGAGAGACTTTGGCATAAAATGGGCAATAAAGGATAACAGTTGCACAATCTCCAACTTTAAAACATTGTGACGATCTCAGAGGCAGGCTTCTGCTAAACGGCCCCAATTCAGCAAAGCTCTTATGCCAACACTTGTGTTTAAGCACATTTTTAAACACAATAGAAGTCCGTCAAACCAATCACATATTTAAGCACCTGACAGGGCCAGAACCTGAATGAAAATCCAGAATTTGAGAGGTTTGGATCCAGTTTTGAGCATTACATGCGGGACCGTTGTTAGGTAGAAGGTCCGTGCCTAAGTGAGGCTTTGCTAAACAAAACCCCTCTGTGCTCCAGATGGGACTATCTAAACATGGTGGTGGGTGAGGTGAGTCAAGGAGCAATGAGGGCACCTTACAGCAGTGCCCCTCCTGCGCAGATCCGACCTCCCATGGATTCTGCATGGGAGCCAAGACACTCCTGCCTCCCTTCCCAGGTAAAAGTACATAGGAATAGGTGTCTGACTTTCAAAAGCCGTAGTCCAGTCTTTGCTCATCTCTCTGTGGTACAACTGGCATCTTTTTTACCTTCTGTGCCCCTTAGTTTCTTTGTACTGCTCAAGCCAACTATAAGAAAGCAAGAAAGAAAAGCTTGTGTTTATCTGACCTCGCCAAGCCCAGTGGGATTTGGTAGTGACCAAAAATGGTGTTCTTTTGCACTCTGTGTTGCTGAGATGTGCAGTCTTACCTGAAATGACATTTGTGACCAGTAGTAACAAAAATAAATGGAATTAGGTGCTAATCTGGTCTCTTAGGAAAAGCTAGAGTACAGTAAATGCTGCTTGGATTTGATTTGCTAAAGCAGGTTCATGTGGTAGAGACTAGGCAGTCAGGACAGCAACGACATCAGTATTCGCTTTCGATGCAGATGTTACAGTTCTGTTGGATGCAGACAAGCCAAGACAGCACAGTGAAGTGTAATGCAATAGAGTTTTTTATATTTCCTCCGTGGAGTCTTTAACTCACAGGTTTCTGAATATAAAATGTTGGCAACAGTCCACCTTATACTGCAAAGTACCTGGGAAAGGAAGACAAAGTGGAATTTATTTGCGATGGACACACATATTTCATGAAAATATATGTGGGTATTTAAACCAAATGATATTTTGGGCATATGTTTTTAGGGTGATGGTTTTCCGTTTCTTCTGATTAAAGCCTTCTGGTCTTCTACAGATGGGTTGAAATGGGGGAGGGGAGAAAGGCAAGCTTTTCCTAGTACCTTGCCCCAACATTGAAGTCCTCTGCAAAGGAGTGGAATTTATTTCCAAGTTCTCCTGATGGGTGCCAGTTAAAGGCTTTCTGAAGTAGACTTCTAGGGTCAGACTTGCTGAGACTGATTAGTACTCCATGAGCATTAGTACTGATTTGTGAACTTGCATCATTACCACACCGTGGCTGCAAGACTTAAAGAAACCACAAATCTGCAATATCTCTGCAGCGTGTTTCTGGACTGATGTGGTAGCAGGAAAGATCCTGGATGCTGAGTAAAGTTCTACCTCAGTTCTGTTACAGCACTTCATTTTGGTAGTACAAATGGGATTCCATAAATTGAATATTTCTGCATGAAACTTCTAGATGCTTATTATTAAGCTACTACATACAAATACTGTCGTTTTCATGTTTTTATAGTAGCATAAAAATGAAAATTAAATGAAAATGGCTAAGTGAATTTTCTGCCTTCCCATGAGTGTTTAGATTTTGATCTGACTGTCTTTTTTTAGGTAGAAAATGTTTTCTCTGAGACTTTGTTTTAGTTGCACTAGTGTAATATGTAACCAAGAGTGGAAATCGCTGTTTCCCGGGTGAGAGCTGAGGGACTACTGCCAGTGGGATTGCTTTAAGTTGTTGGTTTGTATATTAGAGGGGAAGGAACATGAGTTGAGGGCCAAACAATGTGAGTTATATTCAGAGTGAGACATTTGAGTTGCTTGCTTGTAGCTAACTGGGTTTCTTTTCAGTATGACATTCGCTTGGTGTTTATCACCATTGTGGTAGCTTTAGAGCTAGAACAGATTTTGAGGTTAGTGCTGTTTATTCTGACTAGCACCTTAGATCTTCACAGCTTTGCAAAGGGAATTCTCTCCGCAGCAGAGCGACAGGATGGTGGTGGGTGAGTAGCAGGCTATGAGGGCGTAACACGTAGTGGCAGATTGTTTAGGTCCCAGTTGGATTCTTAAGTCAAGGGAAATATTATCAATGGTGATGGTAGTGTAGCCTTCAGTGGGAAAAGAAGTAGTTTAGTTTAAATCTTCAAGAAACTTTCTGGAAGAGAAAATTAAAAATAAATAATTCCAGAAATCTTTAAATTTCTTCCCTTGGAAAACTTCTTTGTCAAATAGTTTGGTTTCTAAGATTCACTGCTATGGCACTTGGAAGGCTAGAAGGGGTACCACAATAGACTATTTCTCTGCATTTCCATTATTGGCAAAGGTGTGGCTAAATGGAGCATGCCTTTCTGTCATTTTGCTTAAGTGCGTTTGGCATCTACTGAGCAAAGCTACACACTTCTAATCTTTTTAATTTTGATTGATCTTTTCAATCCTGAACTAGAAAGTAGGATGCATTTTCAATGGAACATTTAAATTAAAATATGAAATGGTGTTTTGTAGTTGTTGTATCCATTATTGGTTTGGTTGGTTAACCTTGGCCAGCTGTCAGATGCCCACCCAGCTGCTCCCTCTTCTGCAGGACAGGGGGAGAAAATAAAATGAAAAAGCTTGTGGGTCAAGATAAAGACAGGGATGTCACTAACCAATTACCATCGTGGGCAAAGCAGACTTGACTTGGGGGAAAATTAATTCAATTTATTGCAAAGTAAAATAGAATTTTATAGTGAGAATCAGAGAGAAAAATTAAAACAACACGTTTCCCCCCCACCCCATTTTCCCAGGACCGATTTTACTCCCAACTCCTCTACCGGCCCTCCCAATGGTGCCGGGGATGGGTAACGAGGTTGTGGTCAGTCCGAAACTCTTCCTCTCTGCTCCTTCTTCCTCACGCTTTCCCCTGCTCCAGCCTGGGCCCTTCTTGTGGTCCCTCAGGAGAATCTGGTGCGGCCTCCATAGGCTGCAGTGTGGATGTTTGCTCAGCCTGGTCTCTCCACGGGGCTGCAGGGGAGTCCCTGCCCTGGCAGCTGGAGCACTTCCTCCCCTCCTCCTCCGACCCTGGTGCTCACAAGGCTGTTTCTCACTTTTTTCCCTCTCACCCCTCTGCCTGGGGGGTATTTTTGCCCTTCCTTAAAAGCACTTTCAAGGAGGCACCACCACCTGCGGGGCTCAGCTGTGCCCTGCGGTGGGGCTGTTGTG
The DNA here is from genome assembly GCF_964195595.1 of Calonectris borealis. Lineage (NCBI taxonomy): Eukaryota > Metazoa > Chordata > Aves > Procellariiformes > Procellariidae > Calonectris > Calonectris borealis. The sequence goes on from NC_134319.1 coordinate 9,140,463, forward strand.
GAGCCGGCTGGAACCGGCCGCGACCGGCACGGGGCAGCCCGGCCTCTCCTCAGAGCTCAGGCCTGCAGCCCCCTTTGCTGGCACCTGGGCACGGACACCTGATACAATTGGTAAAGAAAAAAGAACACAAAGCTTTTTTTTTTTTTTAAATCCTGAGTACTACAGCCTGACATAGTTATCCTTTCTTTCTTTTTTCTTTCATTCTTTCATTTTTAGGCTATACATATAAAACTACAGAGAGAGAAAACAGCTCTGTGTTGCTCTTTGGGCTTAGGGGAGTGTTTGGAGGTGTGTGCGTATATATACACACTTGCCATTCCTTTTATCAGGATGTTATGGAGACCAAGACAAGGGTGTGAGGCTGAATATATGACCTCAAAGACCACTCGTGGGATGTCTGGATAAATGGGTTATAATGTGCTGGTGCTGGGTTAGGGTCCAGGCTGGGAGCCCAGCCTGTAAATAATGCATGCCTGCACCAGCTGGGTTCAAAGTCCCCATCTCAAACTCTTAGGTGTTAACGGTGTTAAGTATGAACTAGTCTTTGGTTCATATTGGAAGCCCTTGGTGCACCTTCTCCTGTAGGCTGGTTAATGGGCAACCGTGTTGCCTCATATGTCCCCCTTTTACCAGTGTTTTCAGGGGAGCTGAACTGTGATTGAAGAGGACCTGCAGAACTGAAAGCTTGTCTGCTTGTCTGCCCATATGTTCACAGAGCCTTGTACTTAGGCAGGGGCTCTAGTCACCAAAGCAACTTTTACCAGATTCACCCACATTTAGAAGACACTACTGAATTAGAAAATTAGGCTTTGTAAGCTGCATTAGAGATATATGCTTTTCCAAAATGTTAACAGAAACATTTAAGAAATGTTTGTTTGCTCTTGCAGATGCACACATTCTGAAATCCAAACACTGAAAATGCCTCTTTAAAAAAAGTTAATGGGTCACATTATTGCATCCAGCCCAAATGCCAGAAAGAAATACACATGTGCAGAGTCACACATGCTGTGTGTTTTATTGTTTCTGTATGAATAATGGAGGATATTGCTTAAAGAAAAAGATTTATAAATTGTTGGGCTTGACAAACTTGGAGAAAATGTCTGCTACATAAAGATGGACAGCCAGCTGTGCCTGTGCTCATTTTGAGCTCTGCATGTCTAGGAGGCTGGGTACTATGGAAGGGTCTGTACATTGCAAGGTTGTGCATTCACACTTGGCAGCAAATGTACTGGGCTGGAAAGTGAGTGATGCACTGGGGATTGTAAGCCAAGGCGGAGTGAAATTGCTTGGCTCTGAGTGCAGGGTGGTAATTTGGTGCTCTTCCATCCCCCAAGGAAGCAGGCAAGGGAGGTCCTGGTTTGCACCCAGTGCCACATCTCCCACTGACTCCATGCAGCTTTGCACTGAGCCCTAAATTGGGAAAGTTCTCTTCAGTTCCAGAGGAGAATGAACTGACTAATGATTTTAATAACTGTTATGAAGGTTAAGCATAAATAACAAAAATGTTGTAATTAAAAACAAACAAAACCAAACCCACAAAAAACCTCTGAGTAATTCTCTGTCCAAAAGATTTCCTAACCAAGGAGCTGTTCCAGCTCCAAACAGTGGCAGTCATGCTGCTGAGCATCACTTCTGTGTTGAGCCACTGCCCCTTTAATGTAATGCTGTTTTTCCAAAAGAGGAGGAAAACTCCTTTCCTCTTGCAAAAGTGATCCCAGCCTTCTCCTTTTGCTCATTAAAATTTGCTTGCTGATTTATCTCCTTCCTCCCACACTACTTAATGTTAATGCAAATGATGTGGGGTGGTCATCAACTTCTAGCTGACGGTGTTGTGTTCTTTTTTGCTGCCTCCCACTTTTCTTCTACAGACAGAATTGACCCCACCAGATGCTACGTTTGTCAGAGACATTCTTTCTTATATTTCTTTGCCTCTGGGGCTCAAAAACACCAGAGTGGTGAAGCTGGAGTATGAAAGAACAAATGAATGGCTGAGTTACAGGGTGAGCAGCTGTAGGACATTTAGAGAGGCTAAGGAAATAAAAAAGAAACCTGCTGAGATTGTCTCCTGAGAACAACCAAAAATATATCGATTATTCCTGTGGTGCTGTTAGGTGTGATTTATCGTTGGGGAAACTGAGCATTTCTAAGAATTCAGGAAATTAAAAAAATAACTCAGGTATGGTCTCAAGGACTCCCAAACATCTTTGAAATTAAAAGTCTGTCTGGGTATATATGTAATGCATCTACCTAATTAAAAAAAAAAGAGCTTGGATTTAGTTTCCAGTCTCCTTTCAGTGTGTAAACTTTTTATTTCAAAACAAAGATTAAAACTCTCTAGCAATTGGATCCTGCTGTGTTTAGTATTACCCCTGCTGTGTGTGTTCAGATCTAGATAAGACATCTAACTGAGGTCCTGACCTCTTATGGTCTTCAAAATTCCCACAACCCATTTTGAAAGAGCGTAATTTTTATTTTCTGTTTATTAAATGCAGTCACTGCACAGAGAAAGCATCCTGCTTGACCCATGCAGTTAATGGCTGAAGCAAGTGGCCAGAGTAGTGTGGTTTCAATACTCTGAGGGATTAACCTATGTTGAGTTCAGTGTAGCTGGAATATAAGCCTCCCTTCCACCTATCTGTATCTTGAAGGGGACCCAGCACATTTTCATGCCCTCACTGAAGATGGCTGCTGGATTTAATCCTGGTCTCTTTTCCCATACTTTATTGTTTTTGAACATCTCCTTTCAGTCAGGGTAGATGCAGTCCCAAATAGTTGAGAGATAAAAACCCAAATAACTCCCAAAATCCCCCAGAGCAAAGCCCAATAAATGTCATTGGTTAGCACTTTACCGTTGTTTGGCACTGTTAAGGCTTGTATCAAGTGTAATGCAGGGTGCAGTTGGCTTTATGTTGTAAATGGACCCCCACTGTTCTTCTTGTCTCCCCAGGGGGACATTTATCACAAGTGAGAGAGCAATTACAGTGCAGTTAAACTCACTGTAGTAAATCTTGGTTTTTAAAAAGAGAGCTAACTTTATTGTTGCAGGTTTGGCTGCATGTCATTAGTTTTGCAGCCCTTGTGCATTCTGCTATATGGCCTGGTACAGAGACCCAGTGATGCTGCCTCCTTTAATTATAGATTGTGCTTATTTATAATGTATGACCAATTTTAATAAAAGGATATGCTTTAATATTAATGGCCCTTTGTGTCCTACATATGGGACCCAGTTTAAGGATCTTTATCTCTCTCTTTCCCTCTGTCCCCTGCCACCCCCTTCTGCTGCAGTGAACCTGCGTCCAGGGGCTGAACAGAAAGTGGTGTTCATCACTGCACGAGTCCACCCTGGGGAAACACCATCTTCCTTCGTGTGCCAAGGTGAGTGTCTGCATGAAGATGGCAGATTTGATGAGATCCGATTTCCTATCGATGCAGGTATTGGGTTTGCATAGCTTTGGATCTGATAGAAGGCTGAGTTCACACGACAGTTTTTTCCACAGTGAGGATATTAGCAGAATCTCTCACTTCTACCCAGCTGCCTGTCGTCTTGGAGGCAGTAGGAATATATTACCTGTGAATCTTGTGAATGTTTGCTGAACTTGGTCAGAATTGGACAGTGGGCTCTGAAGCTATTCAGGAAGATTTGACAGTCACTCTCGTACATATGCAATGTGATCATGTGAGGCTCCTTTTCTTAGGAAAACAGGCTGGAAAAGCTCTAGGAGTGGTTCTCTGTTAAGTGCTTATGTTTTCTTGCTGCCTACTATCTTCAGCTTCTTTTCCACCACAAAGCAATGACCCTAGTTCTCCAGTTTAATTCTAAGAGGCCTCTATTTGTCTGAAGCTGCAGCTCCCAGTGGCTGACAGCTGTTCTCTGCACAAAGCATTCCTGCTAAAAATAGAAAGCAAATTGCCCAGCTCGTATTTATAAAGAGTTGTAAATCTCAGGCTTGTGGGTACAAATAAATAAATAATCCTGGCATGTGTTCGTATAACTTCATTGTATAAGTCTGAAATATTGCACTTATGGTATGTGACTTTCTGCAGTGGTAAATTGTTGATGGTGTAAATCAACGTAACTTCCCTGAAGCCAAGGCAATATGCTAATTTACTACATCAGCTTGGATCTGGCCCTGCCTAGCCAATGAGTTGCATCAATCAAGCATATGCAGACTTTATTACGTTGGCTGCTTGTAATGCCGCAGATTGGTTTGCGACTAGCCCTGTTGGTACCTAAAGGCCTCGGTGGGAGAGGTCTGGCACAATTCCACGGTCTTCTCTATGTGCTCCTCATCCTGGCAAGGTCCTGTGTCTGGCATCTCTCTAAGGCAAAAGGTCAACAGCTGTCACTTCTGCTGTCCTAGCCCGGTGGGCTAACAGGACACTGGGCCTCTTCCTGCCGGCCCTGGAGTAGCAAAGGTAAAACCCTTCCTTTAATGAAATGGTGCTTCAGACTGAGAGCAGAAAAACACAGCGAGCTTCCCATCTCCTGTGGTGGCATAGGCAATGCAGGGCATTATAGTACACATGATGTTTGTTAATGAATATGGATTTTTAATTGGATGCTTTGATTCTGTTTGTAGCTGCTGGCATAGCCCTGTGAAATGAGGGCTGAGGCATGCTGCTGAGGTGGTACTTTGTAAATGACATTGTTTTATTTTGATAATGGAGAGTTTATTCAGAAGGGAAAAAAAAAAGGGGGAATGAGAAAAAGCGGGTGGCATGCTTAGCCTGATGAAACAAATGGATGGAAGTCATGCTCTGATTGTCTCAGAGAAACTGCATGTTTTGTAGGAAAAATTAAAACAAAAAGAGAGGGGGGAAAATAAGAAAAAGAAAAAGGAGGGGTGAGTCTTGGAGAAGCACATCAGAAACTTGCTGTGACTGCAGTTATAATGCATGCTTGACTCGCTTGGAAATGCACAGATCTGAAGGCACTGAACTCCGCTGTGCATTGAGCCATTCTGCCCAGTGCAGATGAATCTGCCTTGTGTGTATAATTAGTGTCAAGACAAGCAGAAATAGCAAACATTTCAAGGCCATTGCTGCGTTGTTTCTAGCATTGCCAAATGTGAAAATGGGTGCTTGTTCCATCTTTGGAAACTTTTGTGTGGGAGGGTCAAAAGAAGGGATAAAAAGGATCCCTTTGGCAGTCAAGTGAGGGCACAATGAGGAATTTTGTTTCTGGAGTCTTGGGAAGCATTTTGGCAGAGTTAGGCGTTGCAGATTTAATATCCAAATGCCAGCCCAGTGCATATGGAACATGTCAGGATTTTTTTTTTGGTAGAGAGATTTCTTCTTGAATGTTTGATTATGCTCACCACGTGAAGTATTAAGATATGGAAGCTAATCCCAAAGATTCCCCAGGTGCAAGCAGCATCTCGTATATGGAAGAGCAGAATTGTGACTGCCGAGGCCTGGAGAATCAGCCCACAGGGGAATAGATAATGAGTTACAAGCTTTCTTTTTCTGTTCTTCAATTTTTTTTTTCCTTGGGTTTCATTCAGTTCAGGCTCTGTCTTCCTCTTTAAAGCTCTAAGCTCATAACTAACTCCTTACTCATTTTCCTACCTGTCTTGAGCTAGCCCAGTCTCTTCCTACCCTCTTTGGCCTGTTCTCTGCTAAGGATATATAGCTATGTGTAGTCCAAACACCAGCTTCCTGGGGCTTGACAGAAGCTCCATATTACATCTTCCTTTTTTTTTGATTCGGCAAGATACCCTGATGAGAAGCAAGTTGTCAAGCCTTGATACATCAGGGTATATTTGGTCCTGTCTGTTGGTCCTTTGTCCTTCACTTTACCCACAGATTAAATCTAAGCAAGGATCTTTGTGTTCCTGTGGGAGAAAACCATAAGGTCATCTCCCCACTCAGAGATGTATTGTTTCTGTGTCATCCTTCTTCATATTCCATTACGAAGAATCCCCTGAAAACTGAATTTGGGATACAAATACCCTGTATTTCTGCAGATGTACAAGTATTGTAAACTTGGATACACACTTCTGTCTCCTTACAGCTGTGGAGCGCTTGCAGCAGCAGCAGCCAGACCTCCCTAGAATCATTAGGCACCTCATCCAGCAGTTAAAAACAAGTGCTATAATATTTCACACATGGTGCAGCTGCTGAGCTGTAGCTCACTTCCTTAAAAGGCAGACAAAACCCCAGAGGGTCTCTTCATAGAAAGATGGATTAAGAACCTTTTGTTTCTGTTTTGGTCTTTTAAGAGTTATTATGAAGCTTCAGGTTAGCCTTTTTAGGAAGTTTTTCCTGATAATTCTTTACTGCTTGTTGTGAAGTTCAGGGTCAGAGATGAAGAGTTAGTCACCAGGGAGTATATTTGCATGAGTACCTCTTACATCCAAAGGTAGGATGGTGCTCTCCTCCTCAGGCTGTGACGGTCGTCATGAGCATTGATGCTTGTGTCATGTTTGGGGATGAGTGAGTAGGAGTAGGGTTTAGGATAAGAGGACTCTGTTTTCACTTTGCTCTTATAGACCATTTTCTAACCGACTGGAATCACTGCCACTCCTGGACGGCTTTTATAGTGCAACACAAAACAGTATAAATTCATCTTACAGCTTGAACTCATCTCTCATGGGCTGTTCAGATTTCTGAGGGATTATTCTGAAGTTGTGGTTTTAAATTCTTTTCCTTTCTTAGATAATTTTCCTCATTTTGCTCCCCCCATCCCCAGTATTTTTATTTAAGAAAACATATGTTATTTTGTCTTCCATGTTATACTGTTAAGGCAAGTAAATTATTAACTCTTACAGATAGGGTCAGATGTCAGATAATCCCTCTATACGTATATAGTGTGCACAAATATGTGTGCGTAAAATCTGTACAAGTCCCTACCCTCTAAACACTGGTGATAAGCCAGCTTTCCAAAGGCTTGGATTTTATCCAAGATGTGGCATTAGAGTATTTTTTTCCCCAGTATTCTTATAGTCTTATTCTCCTTCCTTTGGCTGCTAGATTTTCATTTCTTTGTGGGAGATAAGCAACTGTCCCTCATTATTCATGTGTGCGGAAAGTTGTAGGAGACGTGTGGTGACTACCATGTTTAAGTTTGTCCTGTATGCTTTGGCGTTTGCCAGCAGTCAGTAATTGCAAGCTTAAGCATGCCTAGATGTACTTAGACATGTACTTTCCTTATAGACTTAGCATGTTCTATTAGTAGGATGTCATTTGTTGTCTCTTTATATTTGGCAGTGTGGCATCCACCATGCCATCTAAATGTAAAAATGAACATTTGTACCCTAAGTGTTTTACTTTAATATAGTTTGCCAGGCTGGGAGCCCAGAATGGAAGACCCTGTGCGAGAGGGGAGGGAGAGGGATCCCACAGCTGGGTTTGCAGATGCTGAGCATCTTGTGCTAAGTGTAATTTGACCTGAAGCTGACCTTGAAGCTTATGGGCTGAATAGGGAACAGCCACTTAAAAGAAAATATAAGGAAAACAGACATCTGGGACTGTTATCCACAAGAAATGGAGCAAAAATGACTTTTCAATCAATCTTTTTTTATTACAGCTGCTAAATGAATGCTTCCTCTCGCTTCACCTTAAATCAGATGATATGAAATGAAAAACCAGAGTACGCCGGGCAATGTCTCTTGGTTTTCTGTTAACATTCTTGGTCTGTGTTTTTAGCCTCCACCCTCTTGCCAGCAGAGGGCAGGAAAAAAATCTGAACGCTTTTCTACAAATTTTGATTCGAAGTTTAAAGAATGGGGTAGAAGAGGACAGACTGCCTGAAAACAAGTCTCCCACCAGCTGTCTCAGGAGTCCTGCTGTGGCACAATGACTCACTGGGCTAGTGGGTAACTGAACTTGCTCTCTGTGCGACCAAAGTGCTCCACATGCTGTGAAGGATTTTGTTCCTGGACAGATTCCAAGATGGCCTCTTAAAAGTGGTGGCAGTTTTCTAGTTCACTTCATGGAGGCAGTGCTTTCAAATTCTTTGAATTTGATCCTGCAAAATCCCTGAAGGAGTTAGTAAGAGAGTGAAGTTGCTACAACATGAGTGTGGCTTGGTGGTGTTTTTTGTTGGTGTTTTTTTTTGTTTGGGGTTTTTTTTTTTTTGCTTGTGGGAAAGGCAGTTGTATGTGTGAGAAGGGTCATTTTGAAACTTGGAATTTTAGCCAACCTCTGTCTTTTATTATGACGAAGGAGGAGGAATAAACTGTTGGGGTTAAAAGCTGCTTTTCCGCTTCCTTCACTAAGCGTAAATCTTTTGAGCATTAGGGCATAAGTGATAGTAACTGAAAGACAGGACAGGGCATGTTTTAAATGCAAGAGCAAATGCAGCTAATGAAGCCCTGACATATAAAAAGAACCTTTCTGAAGTAACAGAGGTGATGACTTTGCTTAGCTGTTTCCAGGGGATAAATTTCTCCTAAAGAAATGAAACTGAGTTCTGTAGGCATTGGTATAGGATGCTTTTGGTAACAGCAGCTGTACTGGAGAAAAACACTGAACCCAGAAAATGCCCCTTGTGGTAATGATGGGGCCCTCAGAAGCTCGATGGCATCATCTGCCAGACTTCATATTGGACTGAATTTGCATCTGAATAAATGCATAGGTTGCATCAGTTCTGACCTCGCTTAATCTGTTGTACGCTTCCTTCTAGCACGCCAAATCATCTTCGCTTCTCAGCTATACTTCCTACCAGAGGAGGAAACAAAATAGGATTCCATGGAGAGTGGGGACATATACACACATGTTTATTATATTACTGTAAAGTCTCAGTTCTGTCTTCTCTGCCAAAGAAGAGACTGGAAGCAAATGCTTAGGCTCTCTTGGCTACTTCTAGACTCAAAGTGAATGCCTCCACACGTATAAAGGCTTAGTTTGTCGTTCATCTTTGGATGCAGGAGGATGCTCTGCCTTGGCTATGCAGCAGGCCTGTGAGTGCTCTCTGATGCAGGAATGCCCTTTGCGGGGGCCGTTGGCAGTGTTTCAGTTTGTGGGCTGCATTGCTAATACTGTAAAGAACTGAACTAAACATAAGCTCCGCTTTAAGAGAGTTTTATACTCTCTTGCCACCCCAAAGGTACAAAGAGACAGAGCTTCCATTCCCTTTCAATACTTGTTGTATACTTCGCAAACCACCTCTTCTGACTGCAATCCATAGGAAAATGCACCTGATATTGCACAGTGCCACCTTAGATGTAACTGCTCTCGGTCAAAAAAAGGGCAAAATCTTTCTATAAAATGAACGGTATTCTGCATGCATAAGATGATATGCGTAAGTTGTGGCAGGAGAGGATGGGAACACTCTCCTGTTCATTTAGCCACAGCTTAGCACTTACAAGCAGTGAGGGAACATGGTGAACAGAAGCTGCAGTTCATGGTCTCTTTTATAGGGGTTCAGGAAACCAAATAATGAGAAGCAGACAAAGACAACAGAATTCAACAGCTGAACCATAAAATGAGCTGCAAGGCTCTCTTAAAGTTGTTAGACTGCATTCATCCTTCTCACTAAGTTTTTTTTTTTTCTTTAAGTGCACAGCTCCTAAGCTTTAATACAAAGGGAAACACACTCTCCTTGACTTCTAAAGCAACATGAAAAACACTATTGTCTGTCCCTTGTAAATCTCCTGGATGGGTTTTAGTGTGAAGTATCCCAGGAGAGAGACAGGTTGTTCTAAGAATATAAAACATCCATATTGGAGTAATGGAAATAAAAGCTTCTCTTAAAATTGTGTTGATGTAAATAGACCATTAGAAGAATTTCTGCTACCCGAAGTGACATTAGCTGTTACAAGATACCACAGGTTTCGAATCAATTCACTATGGTGTCAGGCAGGTATGAGAGGTTATATACCTAGTTTTCTGAGCTGGAGGAAATTTATAACGAGGTTAAATTTCTCAGGCTATAGTTATGTGATTCACTCTTTTACCACGTATGTGTTCTGGAAGTGCCAGTGAACCCCTGCACAGAAAAGAAGGTGCGATGGTGGCAGGGGTGGGTAGAGGGGCTGTGCAGAGGCTGGGGTCTGCAGTCTGCAAAGGGAAGAAAGAATCCCCAGAGCTCTGGAGACCTGGGCTGCCTCTGAGGGAGGAGTTGTCATCTGTGGAGAAGGCTGTTGCATGGCTGAGAGACCCCTTCCCACCAATGGCAGAAGTTACTGCTTCATCTTTTCCATCCTATCAGTAGTAGCAGGAATGGAAAATTGGACTCGCCAGGCAGGCTCACCTCCCAAGCCTAGCGCTGCATGCTCGCCTTCCATCTTCCAGTAGGAGGAATGGAACAGTCCTAACTCCTCATCCCTGGGACAACAAGGTCAGCTTTGCCTACGCAGCTAAGAAATGTCAAGTGGCTTTGTTTGATTCAGTTTGCCCTTTGCCCAGGGCAGGCCTTTGACTACCTCTGCTTAACTAATCCTCTTTACAATAATCGGAGATCTAAAGGAGCCCTTGGTCTTCAAGAGGGAGAATTGAGAAAGGCTTCACTGTACAACAGCAGGCAAATTTGCTTTGTCTCCGGGTGGGATTGCCCAATTAATCTCTTAAACATTCTGGTTTTGCAATGTTTCTTGACTGCTCATACTTTTGAAAAACATTAGCTTAAAGATCATTTCCTTCCAGCCCTAACCAACCTACCTCTAGGGCAAAGCACATCATCTTTGTAACAGCATACTGTGGCACTTTGCTAATGTCTGAGGATAGGAAAAAGAGAAAATATTGATTCAGCAGAACTCCGTGGTCACTGGGCTTTCCTTAACATGGCCTGTTTTTCCCACTGGAAATTGCAGTCCAAGTGGATTTTGAAGATATGTATCCATGTCTTCCCAGTTATCAATTAGGTCAGAGCCATTTTCTGTGTGTATTGCACTGTATGGCCATAGGCAGCAAGTCCTGCACTTCTAGGGAGCGATATTATGCCCATGCAACAGATCTTCTCTGGGCCTACGTGGGAGAGCAGGCCTTTTGGAAGTGTTAGCTAATACATTGCTTGTGGCACGGCCTGCTGAGTCTGTGGCTGTGCAGCAGTATGACTGGCCAAGAGCATCTGGAGTATTGTGAATGCAGGTTTCCTCAAACTGGACTTCGCATGCTTGGGTCAAACAGTGCTGGAGCATCTTGTTGCTAGTGGGGAAATCCCAGGCAGAAATCTTGAAGTCCTGTCTCAGCTGAATTAGACCAGGGCATGAATATGCAAAAATCAGAACAGGGCTGTAAAGACCACAGGAAGTTTGGGGTTGTCTTTAGATCTCATTTGCATGGCTCTGTTGTTAATGAAAAAAGAAACGGCTCCTAGTAAGTGACCATCATTAGTTTCAAGGAATCTAAGTTGTGAGATGAAGCTCTTTCTGTAAGTGCAGCAGTGTGTGAGATCTGTACTGATCAAGCTGCAGGTGTTGTAGTAGTATGTCAGGCTTCACAATTAGGAATCTCTTCTAGTTTTTTATACTTTTCTTCAAGCCTTTTCCATTCTCCTTCAGTAGTGTCCCAGCTCTTCCTCACAACTGATATTAATCTTGCTGGTCTATTGTTTCCAGCTTTGTCTTCTGACCCTTTGTTCTTTGCCTGCCCTGGCTCGGTTCAGCTGAATTGATTTTTTTTTTTTTTTTGTTGTTGTTGTTTTCATTTTGCTTCCAGTTCTTTTATCTTTGAGGTGCCCTGCGCTTGCCTTTTTGCTCCTTCTGCATTGCTATAGCTGCTGCTCTGAGGAGCCAGCATTCATGTGTGACTAGGACTTGGCTGCTGGAAACTTTTCTATGACACAAGGGCACCTGGGTGAAATTCTTCCTCTGCCCCTGCGCAGATTGCTCATGTGCTCTGTGTGTGTCTGCCGCAAGGTATTGTGTACATGTTTATAAGAGGCATGTCTCCTTGACTTCTGCAGTTTACAGAGAAAAGGGCTTAAAGCTTGTTTGGAGGGTAAGAAGAAGTGACTTGGGATGAAAGCAGGCATTGCCCCAGACAACAGCCCTTTAGAAGTTGTCTTTGCTCTTTCAGTGCAGTCCTTCTTCTCTGGACTCTGAGGATGGAGAGGCGGGGTAATGGGCCACATGCCCCAGCCAAAAGGGGACACAAATTCCTTTTTGAGTCCTGCTTAATTTTATCTAGGAAGAAATGTAGGCACAAATTGCTTTGCTGGGACCCTAATGCATGGGCAAACATCTATTGAACACTTTGTAGACAGGAAGTGTGGATTTAGGGTGGTTTTGAACAGTGGCATACAGCTGTCTAAAATGTTACCCTCCCCAGGAAGGTTGGTTCCTTAGTGACAGAGGTGGCCCTTAAGTGACGATTTCCAGATGTGCCTCATAGTGTTAGTTGAAGGGTCAAATTACTTATTACATGTTCAGCAAATGGTAATAGATCCCTGGTATCCATGCTCTGATTTGAAGGTTATGGTTTTAGTCTTTACTGCTGCTAAATGTAGAAGATAATTGGAGATGGATGAAAAATAATTAATTTTTTTTTAATGCCACAGGTTTTCAAAGAGAATGCTTTATTTGAAATTTCATACAAGCTCACTTTTATTTTTCTCTTATTTTCCCTTTCTCTCTTTCTTTCTTGTCTCCCCATTTTTTTGTTGCTTTATCACTGAAGGAAAAAAACATGGGGGGGAGGAGGAAGAAACAAAGACTGAAACGCTGTTTCAGTGTTCAGTTAAAACAGGAGGAAAGGAAAAGTCTGTAGGTCATCTTATGACAAAGTTTCTTCAAAATTTTCAAAGTTTACTTCAAAATTTTCAACCAGTGGTACAGCATGTAGGCAACATATTACAAAGCTGGAGTCTGCCTTATGTTATGGTCAAGTATAAGCCAGGTCTTTGGGTGAATACAGAACAGATGTGGCACAGACAATGACAACAAGGCAAGTTCTTGTTCACCAGGGCCTCCACCTACCCGAAAGGAGCTATTTCTAACATCACTGAAAGATTTCAGTTTTTATGGTTATTAAATGTCTACTGCCATGGTGGCTTTTGTATGGCACTAATCACCATTGCAGCCAATCCCCTTACAAACACCAGTGCTTGGTGTCATAACAGCAAAGTGAGAACAGGAGGGTGGCTAATTCCCTGGTACAGGAGAAGCCATTCAGCCTTGCTGAGCTTTAACCATCTCCTGTCAAACAGGAGACAGTCTGTTGCAGAATCAAGAGCGGAGCTGAAAAAGGCTGCAACCCAGCCTTCTCCCAGGTACCACCTTTCCAAAGTTGGGTCTGTCTCTTACTCCTGGGGAGGAGCAGGGAACAGCAAGATGTACTGTCCTGGGTCAGAACTGGAAACCCCTTGGAACTGAACCCCTAATTCACTGCAGGCAGATTGCCTGCCCTGCACTGGAGACAGCAGCTGGGAAGCATAACAGACCCCTCTAGTGGCTTTGAAATAAACCCTTACTTTTGCAGTGTGTGTGTCAGTCTGGGGTCTCTGTTTGTCCAACGTGTTCAGTGGCACCTCTCCCTTCCGATGTCTGTATCTTTCATGCAGTAAAAGAGGCTGTTTATTAAAGTTAAATTTACCTTTAAGATGTTAAAATTCAGTCTGACTATTTAAGGTAGAAAGTTAGACAGTCTTTGCCCCTGGTTACATGTGAACTCTGTTTTTTCTTCTTCCTGGCAATGTTCCTAATGGCCAAGGATATGAGGGAAACAGCACCTTGACGTTAGCTTCTGTGGTCACAGTGCTGCCAGAGTTTAAACCCATTGCTGCAAAGTGCTTGGGGAGAGCTTCTGTCTGAGGGCTGGCTGGCACTTGAGAGTTCATTTGCATCTGAGGCAGGCGGTGAATGTAGAGTGCAATAGAAAATTTCTTGAGCAATTCTTATTCTGGAACAAGAGCATCTTATTCCTTCTTAGTTTAATATGCTTCAAAGTAGATTCTGCAATAAGACTGTCTCCAAACAGAATTCTTTACGTTTTTTTTCTTCCTAAAACAGCAACAACAAAACCCCTCAGTGCTTAGAGGAGCCCTGAAAGTTATATCCTTCTAACTTCCTCCCTTGTGTTCTTCAGATGGGAACATGTATGTTATACCCTCCTGGAGAATTTCACCTCTTTACAAGCAGAGATGTCAGTTGCTTGTGGTGGCCCTACTCATGTGAGGACAGTTTGCTCTCTGAATATTCCCTCTTCAGTGCTAATTACCATCACATTTAGGATCTGCAGTGTAGCTCCATTTTCACAACAAAATTTTCTCTGGAGAGGAGGTGGGGGCTTACGACATATTCTGTCATAGCCTGTCTTAGCAGCCAAGAGCATATCTGCACTGACAGGGAGTGGCCCTAATTTATTTCTGTGGAGTTTATTCTTGCCTGGATGTCATGCAGTGTAAATAAAAGAACAGATCCGTCTCCACTAGTGAGGGGCAGAGCAGAGCTTTTGCAATTTTTTTCCTCAGGTAGAGACATGGTAAGTTGTGTTTTTTCTTTAAGACAAAAAAATAAACTCCAGAAAAAAAGCTTTTTCCTGCTGGAGCCTAGTACAAGTAGCTATCCAAGAAGTTCCCTCCAGCACCACTGGAAGTAACTTGCAGATATACAACTTTCATCTCGGATTCAAGGGGAGAAAATTCAGATGCAGCCAGCATCTTCTTGGCCATCGGATCCTCCCAGAGGATTAGGTATTTGTTTAATAAATCACTCCTCTTTTTTTTTTCCCCTCTTTTTTTTTTTTATCCAGTCTGGTCAGCTCATGAGTCGCCCAGAAGTAGTTCAGGTGTTCCATACAGTCCTTGCTTTCATTGTCTGCCAAGATTGAAGTTACAGACTTCGCTGTGCGAATGGACTTCTGTATTTCATTTCAGTTTTGACTAGTCTTTGACGCTGATTAGAACTGCTCAGCCTCTACTACCAACTTGCATGTATCAAGGGAGAAATGGATACAGATCTACTTTTGTCTCACATGCTGTTGGTTTTGCTCGTGCGTACTTTTAGATGTCTTTCTGAGGTGCAAACTCAGAGCAAGCAGAGAGCTCACACTATCTTCAGGGGAAAGGTAGCCATCTCTTGGGAAGAGCAGGGTAGCTGTGATGCCACTCTCGCCTTTCTCATGACCAGAAGGCGACCGCAGGAAAGTGTACAGTAGCTCTTTGTTGAATTAACAGGACTCTTTCTTGTTTCTGGAATCTGATGGTTGTCCATTTTAGAAGTTCTGCTTTACTGGGTGACACCAGCATTGCATAGTGCCTGTGGACTTTATGCCCCACTTTACTACAGGAGTCTTACAAGTGACTTTGCCTGAGTGGAAACAGGTGAGCTGCCTTGCACCTTTTTAGTTGATTTGAATGGAAGGACAGGAAAATCCTATAAAAGTGAGGCAGTATAAACTGCAAACCTAGTAAAGTGGAAATCAATGAAGAAGCCAAAAGGTGCCATTACAGCTGGCTTAGTGTAAGTTTTCACATATCAAGAGTAACCAGAAAACGATCACTTCACTTGTCCCCACAGGGGAAATGAGGGCAAATAGTTGTGCAGGTTTCCTATAAGGGCAGGCTGTCAGCTGCCATTGTTAGAGTCTGAGGAATGTATGTATGTGCCATCTTTGTATAGGAATGGCAAAGCAGCAGCTCCAGTAGAGGTGAGCAGCTGTGGTTCAGTCCTGAGAAGTGGACATCTCAGCTCTTCTCTTCAGTTGAGTGGACTAAACTTCTGAGCTGGAGCACAGGAAAATGCAATGTGTGTTTCTCCCCGAGCTCCTCTCAGCTCAGATTCCCACTTTGTTCTGAATCCCACGTGTATCTTCTTGAGAGGCCCAGAGTGTTAGGGAACCACGTCACCTGTGGGGGCATCTCCTTCCCCATATGCTCTTGCTCCTTTCCAGTAATACATGTTCTACTTTCATACTGGCAGTGGGTCACACTAGGAGTCTGTCTAGCTGAGTAGCCCACTTGTGACAGTGGCCAATAGCAAGTGCCTACAGGTTATTAAAAGTCAAGGCAAATTAATAGCGATGCTCCCCAATATACTCTTGCAACACTCTGCAGCTGAAGGAGACTGGAAAGGATAGTTGTGAATGGCTGACCTTCTGCAGTGCCCCTCTGGTCTCTGTATCACACAGCTTTGTGTGCCTGCCTGGTTCATACCTGTTGCTTCTGGGTCCGTGTTTGACTGAGCAACACACTTGCAGATGTTGGAAACCATTTTTAGAATATGTTCAAAAATACACATTTTTCATTTTGTCCCTACTATTATTTATGTAATGCCCTTTTTTTCCCCCCTGTGTATTAGATTTTCATACGTAAATGTATTCTCTGTCTCCCTCCAGAGAAATTTACCTTTTGCCTGCTTGGTTTATAACATATTCTTTGCTTGGGCTGATCTATCCATCTTAAGACTTCTATAATTCTTATTGCTACCACAGTTAATGCCATAAGACTAAGAGCACAATGTAGCTGCTTGCTTGTGCTTACTGAACATGCAAAACAGCACTATATGACAAGGCCCCAAGGGAGGTATTAGGTAAAACTAGTCCATCCCTCCATTCCCAGTGCCTACCTTTGTTAAACTAAGCACACTGAAAACCCAAAGGTTCCTGGTCCCCACAGAAAGGTCCTGCTGCCAGATTGTGAAAAGGTAACTGTGGGCATAGGGAGTGCTCGGAGTCCTGGTGAGACAATTCAGCAAAAGGCTTGAAAGGAGAAGTGGTGTCGTCTTTGGCTGTTCCTTGTAATACAGCAACTTTTAGTGGTTTCCCAAGTAGAACAAAGTCTGCTTAGTCCTCCCTGTGTCTATAAAAGAGTTTCTTTTTATCACTTATAAAGCTCTGCTGGGAATCTTTTCCCTGGTGCAGCAACTTTGGAAACTTTACACTTGTGGTGCAGTCTCCTTGCTTGCCCTGGAAGGGTTTCGGACCGACACGTGTCCAGTTGTCATGGAGGGGAAGAGAACAGTCATCTTCCAGGCTCTGGGGAGCTCATCCTGGTCCTAGGTGGAGCAGCAATAACATAATGATCTAGATTCTTTTTCCCTGGAAGACTCTTATAGCTCTAAATAGAAAACTGGAGAATGAAGTGATTTTCTGTTTCTATTTTTTTCCGCTCTTTGCTAGTGCTGTGTGAGTCATTGGTGTACAGCTGAAACTCCCCTTCAGGGCCATGGTGAAAAGACTGATGTTTTGTAAGTCGATAAGGATAGCAGGAAACAATGCAAGGACGCCTGAGTTAATTCTGCCAAGGTACATGCCTGCTTAACTCTGGTTCATGCATTCAGGATCTTTCTACTCTTGTGTCTATTTTTCCCCCCTTTGCAATCAAGCCACTTTTCTGGGTTGTAACCCTCTTGTCTTGCACATCAGGGAAGGTAGGATCTGCATATTTCTGTTCAATTCTAAGGCTTAAATCTTAGCTGTATTTAACATTAGTTAATTCTGTAAAAATTGTGGGCCGTAATCCAGCAAATGTTTTTAGAGCTGTCTGGAGGACTCGCACTCATGGGAAGGAGACACTTTGAATAATAATGACCAAACCCATCATCTTCTGAAGCAACATCTTTAGAATGATTCTGATAAATCCCAAGTAATTCATTAATAAAGCGAGATCATCTGATCCCCACAGTGTTTCTCCAGGAACTCTTTTGTTTCTTCCCAGGAGGAAAAGAGAGGCATCACCTAGGGGGTATTGGTAGGCTCATTTTGATGCAAAGAGAACTCCAAGCTCCTTACAGCATATTAGGAAAATTAAGGAAAACAAAGCCAACCAGCAAAACCACCCACTCACTCTGTGCTGTGCACTGAATTTATGAACCCTTCGGGCAATCCTGCAGCAGCTGTATACTCCTGCCGATACGTCCTCACTTTGACATGTTCTTTCAAGTCAATTCCACAGGTCTTCGCTGCTGCGTCAGTTCTACTGGAGAACTGTATGACTGCCCTCCGGGTCTGGGGGAGATTAGTTTTTAGTTAAGCAAGCTACATTAGCCATCAGGGTAATAAAGTGGCTGAGGTATGGGCTCATCACTGCAAAGGTCAGGAGGCAGTCTGCTCTCCTCTGTTCAATCTTGCACTTTTTACCAGACAAATCTAGTCTTGGCCTCATTCTACTCCCCTACATTGGTCTAATTTTTTGAAGCTAGTGGGGATCTCATTGCTGTAAGGAACAGGAGAGCCAGATACCATGAAATAATGGGAGAGATTAACCTGGTGCACCACCTGGACTTATAGTGAGTACCAGGTGCTGCTGGAGAGAGTCTACGAGTCCCATGTGCTCAGGGCTGCAGTGGGATGAGGTAGATGGTACCACTATTGCCCTACTGCTTCTCTGATCAAGTGTTCAGGCAGTCTGCTGCTGCCAGCAGTTTGAAGCTGTTGAGAATCTAGCTTTTTCTTGTTGTTCTATGTCTTTTTTCTGAAGTCTGAAAATCAATCCAAATCAATGGCATCGAAATGAGTCCTGAGGCCATAAATTGCTGGTTCCAACAAATGAGAGAAAGGGTCAAACTGCTAGGTTCCTTGGGGTCTCCAGCTGTTAAACTGCCAAAGCATCAGAGCAAATCTTAAGGCATGCTAGAAGACACTTTTATCAAAACAACATTACATACATATGATCTAGGCAGTCTTTTGTAATGAGACAATTCTTGCAGTCTCATCTCATCATCTACTAAGGTCTAAGGTCTGTTTAGTAATGTTATTTTTTCAGGCAGGACCAGGTGCTGGCTAGAGTAAAATATCTGGAGAACTTTCAAGTAGGAGCTAGACTTGCCCTCACAAAATGCTTAATTGTCTCTTTTTTGGTTGACAATTTTAACAGGCAAAATTAAAATACCACATTTTACCCTCCCCGGGTGATCCGGTAAGGTACTGAGTACCACCTATGGTTTGTGGAACAGTTTTAGTGGTCCTTGATTTTGTTTGGAAGAAAAGAAGACAACAGAGCTGAGAGTACTCAAGCCTGCATTTCCAAAGTGACCAGCAGTACTGGTTGTCTCTGTTACTAAAAGGCTTTCCATCTTGACCTCTACAGGGCTGGTTTTTAGAAAGTGCTTATGTTTGGGGCAGAAGGGTGAGGGAATGGACTGTCAGTGGCACAGATCTCCTCTAGTGGTGGCTGGGTAAGAATAGAAAAGTTTCAGAATTTGCTCAACACCTAGCAAACCCTTGTGGCCGCTTGCCACATTTTCAAGTGCAGTCAGCACCAATGAGCTTCATGAGTTTGTTTGAAAAATCCATCTGCTGGTTTTGGCCCCAAAGATGTTAGCTTTGTTACCCTGCAAATCTGGCCATTGCTATCTCAAGCTGAATATACTAAAATAGCAGACTCTGGTAGCAACCTGCCAAAAATCAGCAGTGCTAGAGACCAAGATCAGGCATTCTGGCTCCTGGTCCCACACCCTAGTCACTGGGAATGCCAACTTTAATTATGTTTTACTGGCAATGTATATCTATATCTTTTCAGTACTGAATCAGGATGTTGTGCTCTAGCCCAGCACCAGCAGTCACATATCCTCCAAAGCAGATGTGAATCTTTTTATGAGGAAAAAACCACAGCTCATAAAAATACATAGGAAATCCCAAACACTCATCACTTACCAACTTTTTGCACTGAATTGATTCTACTTCTAGACTGCTGATTTGTGGCTGACTCTGTTCCAGTCATATCCATTTCTCTACATAGTCTACCTGCTTGAAACACATCTGGAGCACCATGGTCTGGAACTCTTTGGGGTTTTGAGGCAACGTTTGCATGGTCTAAATGTAGACATCCAGCAAAAAGTGGGATAGTCAGTGCACATGAAAGGTAGATGGTGTAAATGTACCTCCTTTGTGTGAAATCAAGGAATATAAATGTAAGGAAATACATTTACAGGGTGTTTTCCATCCCAGTCTGTCCTATCCATTCTTAATCAGCAGATGCATTAAAATGGGCAAGAAGGTCTGCCTAGTGGCATCATATGATCCATCTTATTACCCAGTAGTCCTAGAATGTTTTACTACGGCAAGATGTTCCTGAATCCTCCTGGAATTTGCAATCTTAATGTTATTTGGGGCTGTAATGGCAGAAATGTCTCCTGTATCCATACAACAGTGTGAGAAGGTTTTTTATAACTTTATTAGGTGTTCTGGAAAGCAGTTGAAATGTTTGGGTACCAGAATGGCCAGAGTCTTATTTAATTATAGAGCTGTGATGCAGTAACACAACTGCTACTCACTGTCCTCACAAACTATGGTCTGCTGATCTGTCTAGAGAGGCCTGCCACACACTTGTGGTCCTCCAGCAGAGACTTCAGTCCCCTCAGTTAGATCATTACATGCAAAAGAATATATCTGAGAAACCTGGAGGGGTGGGGTGGAGGTGACGGGTTGGGATGCCCTGATGCAGGTCAGAGACTGACAGAGCCATCTTTCTCTCTCATGCTGGCAGAATCCATTTGGGATGCCCTTGACTGTTGTTCCCATCTCTTGCTTCCTTCACATGGATTTGTGTTTCAGCCATACTGAATGCCAGATTAATTATTTGTGGAACCCTATGCTAACTGGAGGAGAGAGGGAGGGAGAGGTCAGGAACAATAATTTTTTAAATGTTCTTTAAATCAGTTACTGTCTGTGCTTACTATGCACGTTAAAAGTTGCATTAAAATCTATAGTGCCTTGCTTTGCCATTTTAAGTATTTGTTGCTAGTCATTATCAATTCCTTTGCATGCAGCCCCTACAGCAGGAGCACGGTTTTCTCTGGAGCTGACATTAGCACTGTTTCACTGGGCTGGCAAAATGCAGTGAGCTAGTGCGTTCCCTGGGAGACTGGCTGTTTTCCATTTATTTCACTGCTCTGGAAACAGGCTTAGCTGTAATGGCCTAACATATCTTAAAACAGGGAAATTATTAATTCAAGTCAGTGAGCATATTTTCATTTTAAAAGAGTAACAAATTAAATAAACTCCATGCATTTTGCATTTGAGACTTCAGTGTTTCATCTGCTGTAATCTAATTCACCCATTCATTTCCTGCACATTCATTTTATCCCATTATTTGAGATTTCCTTTGCTTTTAATCCTGTGCTTTGAAGAGACATAGAGTTACAGCAGAGAATAGATGAGAGAGTAAACAGTAAATAAAAGAACAAATATGTCATAATATAGTTTGATGTGCTCCTAATCAATCTGCTTATCACAGCTGAATCGTTAAAGTTAGGTGTGCAATTTTTCTGTCTCAAGTTGATTAAAATTTATTTAAATATAGGTGAAGTGGGGCCATGTGTACAATCCACCAGGGACTTAGCTGTTCCTTTTTTTTTTTTTTTTTTAACAATAGCAGTGATGGTTGCAGAGAAAAAATAACTGAAATGACCACAGGGACTTCTTGGGGTGCTTTTAATCAAGCACACTCAAGTAACGAGATCTTACTTAGCACTGAAATATTTACTTGTCTAGTTAAGGACACTTTAGATGAACCGTAACCAGGAATGTATCTGGTTCACCTACTGCATCCCCTTCCTAACGCTGTCGTACCTTCCTTGGTTGGCTCCTATCTGTTTTGTCATGGGTAATTGTGTTGTTTAGCTGTTGTCTTCCTTGAGAGCTTCCTGTCCATGGGAACCACTGGGAAAAATTGTTAACTTCTCTGCATTTTCTAAGAACTTGATTGTTTTTCATCATGTGGCACCTGCAGGCCTGTGCAGGCCCCCTCTGAGCCTATCCTGGGGGAAGGGTAGATGAAATTTGAGCATCAGCATAGAGGAAACAGGAGGAGCAGAGGCTGAGCTGAAAAGTAGGATCAGATGAATACTTGCTAAGGTTTTGTGCAATACTGCATCCATCTCTGAGTGCAATTCCCTTGCACTTTTGTGTGTACTGAGGATGGCCAGAGAAGGGAGTTAATGAAAAACAGCCGGTGTTCTGGATCTTCCTACTCTCACTTAATTGCAGTAACTACTCAGAGGCAGGCATATGCATGTAGATATACATCAGGTTTGGCAACTGAAAACTGTTGACTGATATACTTCAGGCAACAAATTTTCCTTCATCTATCACTGTAACTAGGTGCCTGTTTTAGTTTTGCAGTGCTCCTTCATCACCCATATTATTTTTATAATTTTGATGAAATAAACTTTGTTTTTGCTGTGGATTCCAAAGGGACCTTTGGAAAGACAAGGAAACCAATTAATAAAGCATTCCAAATCCATAAATTCCTTCTGTATTGATGTTAGAATCAATGTGCGCCCCCTTGTGTGCCCCCCCAATAAACATGTTTCTAAAAAGCGTAAAAAAACCAACCAACCAAAACAAAACAAACAGTTGAGTCTGGCAGTCTGTTTTTACACATTAAGAGGAGAAGCAGCACTGTAAGAAGGAGCGGAGTCAGCATCTGCAATGATCTTGTGCTTATGGATCACTCTATGCAATGATCTTTTGTAGGGATAATTTCAGTGACAGCATGATCTTAGAGCATGTCAATAACCCTGCTGTGAGTCAGCTCTGCTCATTTATCACCATTCACATGCTTTTCTTTTTTTTCTTGCTGTTGTGTTGAATATTGGAAACACTTCAGGCTAAGACATTATTGGATCATTTCTATATATTGGCCTGTGCTGGGGGCTGCACTGAAAGCACAGGTATGCATTCTGTAGAGACCACGCTGGAAGGGCATTGCCTGTGCTGAGTAGGGTTCAGTGTCAGTGTGACAATTTTCCCACCCTGCTGGGATGGAGAAGAGTGTCCATCTGTCTTTTTCATGTTTTGTATTGTTTTGGGTTTTTTTTCTGCAGCCCCACGAGAAAGGGCAAAGACTGAACAGACGAGGGCCCCTTTGCCAAAAGAGGGTTCCTTCACAGACAAGTGGCGGCACAGCAGTGGCTTGCTGGTTTTTACTGCTTGTGCTGTACTTCTTCTGCGGAGATAGAATATTGTAGCTGCTCGGCCCTATCGTTTGGTATTTTTTTTAACCATCACATTAAATAACCTCTCTAAAAAGGCCAACCCCACATTTTTTGCTTTCCTACTTTCCACAGAAGTGTGAGTATAGTGTCTTTCACATTGGTTTCAGTCTCCTGTAACAGAACATTTCAATAGTTTTATATAATCATAAGCATTCAGGACTCCCTTGTATTTGTTTTCCAATTAATATATCCCATTGTTGTTAGAGCCTAATTGTTACATTCTCTTTAACCTGCAGGCTATGGTGAGCTGACTGCAGGATACCAACAGCTATTCAGTGTTAGGAAATGGGTCTGAAGATATAAATCACTTCTTTCTTGGCATATACTAGACACAGTGCAGGATATGTTCGCATTAGCAGGTGCCATATTGCATTAGGATCTGTGGTGATTAGATTTTCAGTAATAAGAACAGGGCAAATGTATTATATAGTTATACAATTAAACATATTGTCAGACCGAGAGTGAGAGGATGTGGTAATGGAGAAACATGGGATAAGACAGGCTTTTCTTTGAAAGGAGCAAATGTGCAGAGGTCATATTAGAGACAGCAGGAAGTTTAAACAGAGCTTAAGGCAGTTACTTGAGGAAACGCGCAGACAGAACAGTGGAAATAATGTGAGCAGAGAAGATGTCTTTGACATGTTATGGGAGAAGGAAGGATCAACTTGCTTGTGAAGCACCTGTAGATAGTTTGAGATGGATTAGGGCGGGCAGAGAGATGCCACAGGACCTGGTGTTGGAGTAGGTGAAAGGTGCTGAGCTGCAGAAGGCAAGAGAAATTTGAGAAAGTGTGTTTAGCCTTGAGAAAGAATAATGACAAAGAAGTGACTCAGAGTAAAGGAGATTTGGTCCTGATTTAGCACAGTTTCAGTGAAGCTGTGCTACCAAGAAAGACTGGTAAAAAAACTGCTAAAATTTTTGGAGCCCTTGTGACTGTGTATCTAATGACTTGCAGTTGTCAGTGTTTCCATCCTTTTGATTCTTTCTTTCCTTTCCCTCACAACTATCAAAAGCTCCTTAAGTTAATGTAAAGACTTTAGTTGATTTTTAGTGGACTATGGATAAGCCTTTTCTTATGTCATGGCTGAATGCTGATTTCTGAGCTGTTCCGGTTCCAGGCAGCATCTGTAACTGCACATTATTATTTGAAAAACAATGATTTTAATTACTTTCCAGAAAGGATGATACAAAAATAATCTATATTGCTTTGCTTCTTTTAATTGGAGAACTTTTCCATACTGTAATGTGCCTGAGCAGGCCCATTCCATCATGTTCTCCATTTTATTTTCAAGTAACTTGAAGAGCTAATACTTAGTTATTGGACTATTTTCCTTGATCTCCAGCCACAGAGATTTGTTTTTAAATAATACTTGTCTTATTTTTCATAGCTGATGTGACTAATTCAGATTGGATTATTTCATTTGACCCAAACTGGCGCTGCGGTTCGAAGATCCAACCAATCTGTGGGCAGCCCTTTTTTTCTTTAATAGCAGACTAATTGGCAGACCAATTAATCTGCTCATCTGTGAAGAGAAAATTTATAGCAATAAGTAGTTCTATTTCCAGAAGTCATTCTCTAAAGTAACATTACAGTGGCCTTGTTTACTTCATGCCCTGCAACACGATCCAGTGCTTCAACAGTAGCACAGGTCAATTAGTGGACAAATTAAGCAATTATTAGCCACTAACAAGGGTGACTGGCATCATTACCCTTCCTGTTTACCAGCAAACTGTTATTTTAATACAAAGATCAACAAATAAATTAGGGCATCTGTTGTATTGCCATGTCTGCCTTGATATAAATGATATTAAATGGGCTTTGGTTGCTGCCAAATTCTTAACCCTGGCCTAATGAGATACACTGATATGTCTCTTGCTGATTATAGAAGCTGTAAAATTTAGTTTGTATTGATTTATTAACAGGATGACCAAGTTCTTTGTGATGGTATTTTTTTAATAGTCTGATATCTGTCTTTTTACTTTAAATGTTATTGATCCAGAGACTATTGGGTTCCTCTGAAAGACAAAGCTATTTGTTAGTTGTATTGATTATTTGGATGCTTACAATAATTTTATGGTGAAATTTGTACATGTAGATGTATGCTTTCATCCGATGCTTCCCTTATGTTCCTTGGAACTGCCTTTACTTCCAGGTTAAAATTCTGTGAGTCAGCTATTTTTAACTCTTGCTTTGTATTTTATCATGGGGTAAGACTTCTTTGGATTTAATTAACTGTCTCCAAAATAAGAAAATACAGTAAATCTCTTTGGATTGGGTGAACTTGGCTGCAGTACCCCCCAATAGATTGTGGCACATTGGGAAATGCTGGGTCTCGTTTGCCACCAAGCTGCTGGATGCCCAAGGTCAGTCTCCTCCCTTTGGTCTGGTGTGCCTGGTGCAACAGTGAATCATGCAGAGCAGAGGCTCACCCATTACGTGTTTATACACAGCCTTCCATAATTATGGCTTCATAGCATGTTCTTGGTTAGGGAATAATAATTCCCTGCATGAAGCTGAAAACGGTAGCTTCTAGTTGCCAAGATGCCTTTGCCAAGTTCTGTGAGTGATGCTCTATCAATAACAGGAGCAAAATGAGCAGAACCTGGACAAGCCTCTTCCCTGGCGCAGTTACAGCCAGAGCAAAGCTCTGAGCGTTTGGGCTCCTGTGTTACCTCCTGAATGAAAAGCAGTCATGTTATGCCCGAGGTATTTGTGGTCCTCCCTGCTGCATGAAGAGCTGTCACAAGTACACGCTTGGTACACTGCCAGATCTCATGTCAAAACTGTTCACCAAGGTCTTTGGTGAAGTGGTGATCGTGTACACAATGTGATATTTATGCCACTTCTATTGTGGCTGCTTTGAAAGATCGTACCTGACCTAGGATAAAATATGTTCTGGACATACTGATTTCTGAATAGTTAACTCTTCCAAGTATTTTGGAAAACACAAACTGATGTGATGTTTTGAGTCTAGTTGCAAGCTCTTTAAAACTAAACCCAGCGTAGTGTCTTGAGAAGCCATGGACTGAGTGTGGGATTGTATCCCTTTAAGTAGTTTTGAGCCCACCAGGTGTGTGTACTGTGGATTATGTTTTAGACACTGCCAGAAAACAGTTAAAGCAGCAGTTTAACATAGCTAAGCCTTTCATGTTTGCATACAGTTAGGAAACCTGGTTATTCAGGATCCAACTGTGTCCCTGTCGTTTCTTCGTGTTCTTGCTGTTGTATAATGAACAAAAGACACAACAACAGCCAAAAAGCAGATCGATGTTCAGTTTCCTGCATTGGAAGGAGGTAATTGCAGAAACATTTCCTGAGCAATATAATTATGTATATGCTAATTTGCCTCAGAAATTCAGGTTTAGTCTCTTCTCAAGTGGAAGACCTGGTTACAGAAAGGGACTTTCTCTTCTTCAGAATTAGTCATTAATAGATGAAAAAATTGCTGATGTTTAGAGTCAATTATACCTTGATCATCTTGGACATTTTAGAAGCCTAATTTTTCCCCACGTGCCTCAGCAAATTAAAATTCATTCCAACAGCAGCATAGGTTCAGATTTGTTAGTATTTAAAATACAGAATGGGCCTTAGGAAATAGGTTAAATGAAGGAGTTGTACAGAATGTGAGAGTTTGGTCCCATCTTTAATGTATTTTTCAGCCAAGCTATAAACAAGTGTATTTAACCTGGCACGTACCCGGGTTTTAGTTTGTTTGTTTTTAAAGATTTTGATTGCATCACAAAAAATCAGGTCTAAAGTCAGCTAGTTAGCCCATGCCATCTCTTCTATGCTGAATTGTTGCTTGCTATATCTATTCCCTAGGGCTTTGCCCTGTCCAGTGTTAAACGTTTCTGATGACGGGATTCCACTCTTCCCCTGGAGAGACAATTCCACAGTCTAATAGAGCTTGCCATTAGTGAAATTTTACTGATGATCAGCCTTAATTTTTCTCTGCTTAATTTTATCCTGTTACTAGAGCGTAATGATTGATTTATTCTGGGGAAATTCAGTAAATGGTTCCTGCATCACAGGATGGACCTTACAATAAATAGCAAATTGTCATGACCTATCTGTGGGTGTCCTGAGATTACACAGGAACTCAATTTATCTCGACATTCATTCCCTGGAAGCTATTTCTGTCTGTACCAACTCAGTGGAGGAATAAGCAATGAATTTAACTGCGAGACTGCTTGCCTCCTGCCCCAGCACCAGCCTTGGAGCAAGGAGATGTTTAGTTGCTCCCTCAGCACAAGGCCCAGAGGCAGGAGGTCCTGCGGGGCCTGGTGCTGTGACTGTGCCCGAAGGAAGGACATTTAGGATCTGGTTCCCCTGTCACTTGCCTTGGTTCCACATTAAAGGAGCTTCACTGATGAGGTGGAGTTACTCCTGGTTTTTATGGGTGTAAAGTAGGTGAAGAATCTGACCTTATAAATTCCAGTCTGTCAATCCCACAGTTTCCCTGTGCCTGGTACAGAGTTTATGTAACTCTCCCAATTTTAGCGAGGCATTTTATACCTCTTTATACATGCAGATGATCTGAACTCTGTGTTCATATGTCAAGGGTAGGTCTGGGTATATGCTCAAACAAATCTGAGGTGTCTCAGCTCAACAAATTGCCACTTGTTAGCTGAGCTGCAGTGTGTGCCCATGTATGCATGCTGGGTACATAAGGTAGGCTTAAACTAGGCTAGGCTTAAACTAGTAGGTTTTACTTCATTTCACCACTTAAGAGGAGAAATGTTGTCTTATTGTGGCTCAGCTGATGAGCAGTAACTTCTCCCTCTGTAGAAACTTGGCTGTGTCTGATAATGTAGCCATATTGTACTTGTATTATGGGGATGGACTAAGGTATTTGACCTTCAAGTTCTTATTTCTGGAGTTTTTAGAAGGTGGCAGGTGCTAGTGGTTTGTTCTTTTGGAAGCAGGAGCAGTGCCAGGAACCAAGAGCAATAATCATTCTAATCTTTTATATGTGACATTTCAGATAGATACCTGGAAATCAGTGATGTTATAAACCCCCCTCTTCAAACTCTTCTTTCATTTTTCCCAGGTATAATTGATTTCCTTGTGAGCCAGCATCCTATTGCGAAAGTACTGAGAGACCACCTGGTCTTCAAGATTGCACCCATGCTCAATCCTGATGGCGTATACCTAGGAAATTACAGGTATGGTGTGGAGTATGAATCTGTGTTCTGTTATATCTACCTTATACACCCTGCACTGTTTCGTCACTGAATCTTGTATGGCTTGTTTCAGTTCATTCCTTTTAAACTGGAGGTGCTCATGTGGCTGTATGCTTCCTGAAGTTCCTGTCGAAGAAGGGGGCTCAATGGCAAATTTGCTTGCTTCAGGAGGTAGAGAGCAACTCTCCAAGATAGCAGGGTATCTGCTCTGCAAGCCTCCTCTAGGTGTGTGGCAGGTAAAGTCAGCTTAGAGTTAGACCTTAGCTGTGTTTTATGAATGCATTCATTATGCTGCTCATCAGCCTTTATGTAAATGCATCAGTCAATCACAGTTCCCTTCAACTACCCAGATCATCCATTAAAGTCACAGATTTCAGTCTATTATTGTACTGTAATAGATAGGGATACATAGAATGGAATAATCATTCCACCCTATGCTAATTTTGCTTCATTTTAGTATTTGAATTACTACTTTACCACCTCCTCTGTTGAGAACGTATTCAGATAATCTTTTGTTTTCCCTGAAATTGTTTGCTCTTAATGCATTTATTTACAAAATAAATGTGCTGCTGGAGGTGATAATGAAAAGCAGTTGATTAGTTGATGATTTGTTTGTGGGGGCAATTACATGTACCACATAGTTCTCTGGAGAAGCCCCTGAGAAATGTAATAATACTGTATGTGGTTTTGCTTACAGCGCAAGACTAAATAACACAATACACTCTGTAGCCAGGCTACCTTGAGCTTTGATCTAATTAGGCATTGCATTGCTAAGCAGAATAAGACTGCGTTATTGTGTGGATGAGGAGACCACTGAGGAAGAAGCTAGAAGTTGTAGAAAATGGTGCTGCTGCCCCTGTTCTTTGTTTTGATATGTGCTGCTTAGCCCTCTTGTTCTTTGCTACTTACTAAACTGAAATAGCAGGGAATTGTGTAGGTGATTTCAGCAGTGCTTATATACGTGTTTTATAAGTAAAACTTCTGAGGACACATGGTCTCCTTCCAGCTACACTGATACTCCCTCAACTCTTGGCAAATCCAAAACCAGGGAGTGATATTGCAGTAGTCTGACAGCACTAGGAATTTATCATAAAGGTTACGTCACCTTACAGGAATGAAGCCCTAAAACGGCTCTAGGATCTGATACTACATTGCTTTACTCTGTCCAGGTGCCCTGCATGTAGGCAACTCCTGTTGCAATTAAGTAGCTTTCGTTTTCCCCCATAAATTCACTTGCCCTGTAGGTTTTTCGCCTGCAGTATTATTTACACCTTTTGAGAGGCACGCAGCTTTACAGACATGCATATGGCTCATAACTTGAAAAGCCTTTTGGGAACCCAGGTATTATGAAAGGGCATGTGAATTCATTTGGAATTGCTGAGCCTGATGGTATGCTGTTGTTACAGCTTTTCATAATATGCAGAATTTTCAACCCTCCTGAACTAAAGAGACTTTTAATGAGGTAGTTGGAAAAGCATTTGATTTTCTTGCAATTCTTCACTTTATTTACAAAAGGCCTAATGTAACTAATAACTTAAAAATGAGGGTAATAAGCAAAATGCTACCTATTATCTTGAGAAGAATATTAAAAAGCCTAGTAATGTGCCGGCGTTGTAGTTAACTAGTGCTGAGTGAATAATTTACAGCAAACACTTTATTTCCAGCTCATACAAAATCCACAAGCACATCACAATTTATTTGCTTGAATTTACTGGATGAATTTTAAAAAAAATCTCAAAGGATCAATTGCTAGTATTTGAAAATTTAACTCTGAGGCTTCTCTGTGATTGGCTAGATAAGTCTGTTTCATCTCTTTTGGTCTTTGTTCAGATTGGCACGTAAATAGGACTTTCAGAAGTCTTCCACATAGCATAGTATAACACAGATATATTGGCTGGGGACAATCCCCCTGCTTTTGCAAACAAGGTCTGTGGTGCCATATGCAGCAAGAGCAGTTTTAGGTATTTGAACTTCCTGTTCTCTCCCTCTTTCTCAAAGCAGCAGCTAGTGACTATTTCTTTGGTTCATTGAAGGTTCACATTCAGAGCTATGCAAGCTAAGATAATGAAATGGGTAATTAAACCTCATGCTTGAGTTTGTAAATTGATCTCCTGCCAGTGTGAGAGAGATATTTTTACCCCACCAGTACACAGCTTTGTACGATTGGCAAAGTATACTGTCGGATGCACTTCGCTGTCCTCTGAAATCCCAGGCGCAGTGGGCACCATTAAAAGCCTGAGTATGTCAGCAGTTCTCCTAAGAAAGGATGGGATATACTAGTTCTCCTGTGATCAAAACAGAAACTAACCACTCATTTACCCAGGATGATATGGTAACAGTTGGCTGATGGGATTTTTTTCATTGTCATTTTTGGGGATACAGGACTTTCACCAAGGGTTTGGGTCCTGTGCTCTTTTCCAAAATCATTGTTCCTTTGTTCTGAGTGCTTGTGAACTGAGGTTTAGGAGTTTAAGCCAAAACTGCAACAATAATGCCAAGAATTGTCTATTATCTATAAACGGTTGCTCATTCTCAAGAGAACAGGCCAAATGGGTTGTGACTCTAAAGGGACTTTCTTGCGGTAAAATGTTCATAACCAGCAACAAGTGAGTTTAATGTCACAGCTATAAAGCACAAGTGCTCACGGCACAGACACATCTGTGAGGAAGGTTGTTATATGTTGCGTGTACATTCAGGCGGCTTTAAAATAAAATAAATGGTCATGGAAATGAACGTCAATGCCCAGTGTATCAGGATGCATGGAAACAAGGTGCTAAACTTTACTGATATATTCAAGTATATGCAAGAGTTTAAGTAGTGTATTTGTGGACTCATGCAGTTAGGAATAAAAAGACAAGATGCCTTATGGGATTTAAAGGGGTGGTTAAGCATCCCCTCTAATTTAGAATGTTTGGAAGGTCTATACGCAATTTTAAAAAATATTTTCTAAAAATAAATGGACAAAAGTTGCAATATGATTGTAATCTTAATGCATAAATCTTTTAATAGAAAGTGAACTAGTACAGTTCCATCTCTTAATAGCTATTACTTACGTACATAAACCGAGAGAGTTGGTGAAATTACCTCTACTAGACTTTATTTCCAGTGAAATTTCTGACTGACTGTTTAAAAGTCAGAACATTTAATATTTGCTTTCACGTGTTTCTTTCTGAAAAGAGCTGAGAAATGAAAAATCATGGGCAAAACACACTACAAGAGATCAGAGTTGTCTGGGTACAAGAGTTGGAGGGGTAGGTGCAGAGAAGTGGAGCCCTCAGTGCAAATTCATCTGCAAGCCAAAGTACCTACTGGCTAATTGGGATTGCTCCTGCTTGCAGTGCTAGCTGTTGTTTGCTGGTTTGCTAGCATCGTACCCTTCTGTGAAGATGACTACTACACTGCACTGTTTCTTCAGTGAAAAAAACCTCCATAGTCCTTTTCTTGCCGCATGAGTATACCCAGTTCTTTCTAACATACAGGATAATGATAGGTATCTGCTGTTTACTGTGGTCAAGGATGTAGGGTCTCTCCCAAAACAGGAAGACGGGCTTCATCCCTTTCTTGAAGTCTTTAAAGCCTGGTATTACTGTACTTCTAAGTGTAAATGGCTTTGCTGTTACAGTGTGTAGAAAGTGTTATGCCACATGGGCTTGTTAATTAAATTGCCCAGGAAGATGCCATTGTCTGACCTAGCTAAAATAGTGAGTCTTCAGCATCATTTGCCCTCTGTTCTGGCTGGTAACTTGTCCCCAGCTCTCACCTGAATTGAAAGACCCCTTTTGCTGGGGATGGTGCATGACTTATCTTTAGCTTCATGAAAGAAGATGGCAAAAAATAAAAATATTTGTGAGTTTCTCCATAACACTAATGTCACCCTCTCTGATGGATTAAACTGTGAAAAAGTGTTAGGAAATAAAGGAAAACTAGTACTGGGAAGAGAGATTTTTTGACTTTTCTCTTTCTGTTTGCAGTATAACATTATCATCTTTTGAACCTATTCCCATCCCCAGGGAGGTGGGGTTAGACTAAGGAAAAAAAATGTGTTCTTGATTTAAAAGTCGTGCATCCCCAGGCTTGGCCTGAACTTTCCTTTATTGAGAGCTTGTTCTTAAGCTGGCATTCTGCAGCTAAATGCTGAAATGTGTCCCTGCAGGCGAGATGACTGTACCACACCATCTTAGATTAGTTCCAATTTGTCAGCCTTACCTTCCGGAGATGAAACCTTATACTGGCACCAAAAGTGATGTGTTTCTTAGTCTGGGCAGCTCTTCACTGAGGTATCCCAGAAATGCCATGCAAGGCAGTTGAAATACCCCAACCGTTCTATAAAGGTTTTGTTGCATGACCCAGTAAGGCTTCCTGTTCCTTGCCGTTTCTGTGTTGCCTTCAGTTGGTTAGCTGTGACAGTATCAGCCCTCAGTAAATTAAAGCCATGAATTAGCTGAAATGTTCTGAACTGTCATCACTACAATAGCTACCATATCCTTCTAGCTTGGTTGTAGGGACTGCAAGAATTCGTGTGAATGGGGAGAAGAGGGCACATACTGATTCTAATCCTTTCTTGTTTCCCTGTCAGGTACGATATTTTTGAAGTCAACCCAATCTTTACTGCTTGCTTGTGTGAGGGGTTAACAAAGCAATTTGTTGGACGGAAAGGAGGCCAGTCCTACTCAGACTGGGAAGCCAAATTCACCATAAACAGTGTCAAAGTCCATATTGCAATGAAAGCTATGTTGGGATGAAGTGTTTTGGACAAATGGTGTATTTTTGCCCCAGAAACCTAGTTTTGTAAGGACTGAAATGGTTTGTGGAAGTGAGTTGAATTTGGCAAGTTGTTTCAAGTGAAAAAAGGGAGCTGGGAAGGCTTGAGAAACATTTAAAATTATTCATATCTGCATTTTATAAAGGACAATCTTCTCTTGTTTTTGTTTGTTAATGGCATGAGCTGTTTAAAAACTGGCCTTTTTTAAAGATCCCTTTTGAAGAGTCTGAAATACAAACAGAAAACTAGGCTTTGGACCAGATGAAATATTTCAGATTTATCCTGAATAGGTTTTTGTGGACTTTAATTCTGTGACTCTAGAAATAGTCAAAGTTCAACATTTGCATTCACATGTAATTTATGAGGGGTCTTTTGACAGTAAAAGCATATGTGGACTTTATCCAAATTATTTTAGCTCTAAATCAGAGCTATGTGTTGTAACACTGAGGAGTGCTGATTTTGGTCTTTGATAATATCACTTGGGGGGATATACCTATACCTACATACATACATGTGTATACGTATGTTTACAGTGACACACATAACCTCATGTTATGTGGTTCTTCATATCCCCTGTCCAGTTGTGAGACATGGCTACTCATGTGCATACTGTCATTTGCATTATATCTCTTGATTATTTTTCACTTATTTTTCTGATGGGGAAGGTTTTTTCTTCATTTATTCTTCATTTATTGCATGTGAAATTCATGCATTGCCTTGAATTGAAAAACAGAGTATCCATCTCAGATGACAAGATGAAGCTCTCGATGGAGTTTATTTTTCCTAATTAGGTGTTTGTCATTGTGTATTCTATATAACAACGTATAAGTAAACAACCATGGACCTTTTGAATAAATTTATTGGTTTTATTTATGTTACTGGGCATAAAAAAGTCTATAATTACCAGGTACAGCCGCAATATAACTGGTATTTAATGACAATTACTTTTTGTTACCATAGAAATGAGTCCAAAGTAGTTACCTATAATTTCTCATTCCCAAACCTCACACATGTTGTATTGCAGTATTACCATAGTAATTGCCTATTAGTCATCATAAAATAAGCAGTTACCCAGAAGATATCAGGATAGTGTGAAATTTCTCATCTCCTTCAAAACTTGCAGCACATGCCGCTTCTCGTCTTCCTTTAGTGGGATTTTTGCCTGAATGACAAGAATGTCCATTGTACATTAACCCAAGGGAAAAAGGGATGTGATTGAGAGAGAATTGTACTCTAAAAATACACCAAGTCAGGAAAAGTATGTTCCATCCCCTGAAAATATAGAACTATTTCTTATTATTGAAAAACAGGGATTTTTCAATCCCACGAAATGGAGGTTTGTTCCTTGCCATGAATTTCCTATTTTTTTTTTTCCAATTCAGTTGTGACCAAAGCAGAGGCTAAACATCTTAGGGGGTCTGTGAGAACAGCCGTGCTGTGTCATACTTCACAAGCCCAGTATCCGCTAATGCAGCAGTGGACAGTGCCACTCTCCTTGTAAGAGCAGGAGATGCTCGTAAGATGCTTTCCCCCAAGTACTCTTCCAGTGATTTTTTTTTTTTCAGGCATCTCCTGAACTCATGGGATTTCTGCTCAGTAGTGTGCAGAACTACTCAGATTTCTGCTCAGTAATGTGCAGTGGATTTGTCTTCCCAATACTTGTCCAGTTTGCCCTCAGATGGTAAGCGTTAGCTCTCTGTCTCCTCTGGCCTGAGGCTGTTCAGCTGCTGCCCCAGTGCAGGAAGCACCACCACTTTAGCCTGCTGTGAGCTTCATGGATTTCTCCTCAGTGGCCCCTCTGGCACCTTGTTTGTCATCTTAATTTAGATTGCATGTTACTGAGGCCAGTGAGTCTCTCTCTGTGCATGCTTAGATTGCATTTAGTATTAGCTGGGGGTTGGTGACTCATGTGGAGGCAAATGATGTTCTGCTTTGTAGGCGGAACTACAGGAGAGGCAGGCCATAGGTGCCGAGTGCGTTACTGACCGCCTGGTAGAGTGGTGGCAACTGAGCTCTTCTCTTCTCCTCACTTTCCAGTCACAAAATTGGAAATCCAAGGTGGCTTTCCAATGCTTCAGTGTCTTTTGCCAGCCTGTTGGATTAAAAACCTAGCTGTGGCCAGGACCAACCACATAATGGGGAAACCTGGTAATGGGGAAACAACAAACAGAAGGAGACCTGCCAAGTGAGGGAATGGCCATTTCCTTGTATCGCCTTCTCCCATGCGGCTGGGGGAGGTGAGGCATGGCAGAACCTTTCTCCTTCCCCAGCTCTTGCTTGGCATTGAGGACAGGTCAGGAATTTTCTGTGCTGTCTTCCTCCCACGTCCTGCGCGTATTTGCGTCTGGTTTGGATCTCCCAGCTCATGCAGTGTACCAGGTTGGGGCCCTGGAAAGCAAAGCCCAGGGTGGATCTGCAGCTGTGACACAGGTGTGCTCTGGGCAGCAGCAATGGAAAAGACCAGGGAGGCAAGCAAGCAGCAGAGGTTTTCTCTGGCCCTTACATCCATCTGGCTCATAGCACTGCCATTCCTTTCCTGCTTGGAAGTTTTCTTTCCATTGTGGCTTTTATTGCCCAGAGAGAGCTGTGATCGTAAGACAGTTACAGTGGTTGCTGTTTTGCTCACCATTACTTAAAAAAAGCTTCCTTGTAAAAAAAAAAAAAAAGTTGTCAGCCTTTATCTTAAAACAAATACTAGGTTTGCAAAAGGGTTCCTATCTACTGCCATTGAAAATGCTCTTTATATTGATGTGGTAACTGCTCATTTAAACCATATTACAGCTCCTGAGTATTTTTCAGTTGCTATTGATGTGACAAATTCTCTTGCACAGAGGACTGCACCAATCAATAGAGTCAGTATATGTGCTTTAACAACAAAGCCACATGCCTTGGGGTTCCAGTTGAATCTGAACCTTTTAGTAGCATTAAATAAAGCTATATTTATTTTGCTTTTGGTGCAAGAAAAAAAAAACCCGAACCCAACCTAATTTAATACAACTTGTTGGAAGGGTTTGAAGGCAGCATTATGGGGCCATTTTCAGATGTGATGAATATGTAACTAGTGTCAGAGCTGTTATTTTGTTGTTGTAAGCGAACCCTTCTCTTTTAGTTAGATTGATCTGGGACTACAGAGTAGCCTTTTATTTTTAGACGAGCAGGGAGAGAAGTCATAATGAGAAATATTGAAATCATAGCATTTTTATATCTGCCATTATTCCACTGAGAATGAGACATGATGTCCTTAAAGAGACAGGGCTATTTATTTTCCATTTAAATAGCACCATTTGTGATTATTACCTTTGAGCCATTATGCAGAGAATAAGCATCCAACTCATGAATCCCAGCCAAGTGAATCAAAGTTTTGTACCTAAGTGCCATTTATGTCTGTGCGTTGCTGTAGGAGCCTATTCTTGACCTTCACTGACTTTATTTTTTGATGTTTTTGTCTTCTAGAATGTATTTGTTATTAATAGGGGTCTTAATGTCAGTTTGGTTGAAATGTTTGTTTCCCTTCCTCCCCTCCTGAATAGCTGATCTTGGCTCTCAATAATCCCATCTGGGTTTCTTAGCTTCACTTTCAGTTAAGTAACTAAACATATTGGGCTTTCTTCTCTTTTTTTTTCTTTCCTCTTTTTTAAGTCTGGCTTATATCTCTGGTGATTTGAATTCTTGTTCATAGCAGCAAACAAAGGACCAAAGTCTCCAGTGGGTTTTTTGTTTGGTTTTGTGTTTTGTTTTGTTTGTTTGTTTTTTAATTCTGCAAATGACTTAGTAAACTTCATCCAATTTGCTGTAGACCTTTATTTTGGTTTACCTATCTGCAATTTAGGAATAATTAGGTCTCATGTATCTTAAATTAGCTGTAGAGCTACATTTACTAGAGTGTGTTTAAAAAAAAAAAAAAACAAAAACAAAACAAACAAAAAAAAACCCCACCACACCACAAACAACCCCCAAAACCCCAAAACAAAGCAACAAAAACAAAAATGCAAAACAAACAAACAAAAAACCAAAAAAAACCCCCAAAACCACACACAAAAAACCAAACCAACCAACCAACCCCCCAAAACCCCATGATGCATTCCTTGGCTTTGAGGCACTATGCAGGAACCAAGCAGTATTGTTTAGAAAAATGATATCTTTATACCCATGTGTCGTGGTTTATCCCCAGCCGGCCACTGAGCACCATGCAGCCGCTCGCTCACCCCCCCCCCGGGTGGGATGGGGGAGAGAATCAGAAGGGTAAAAGTGAGAAAAACTCGCGGGTTGAGATAAAGACAGTTTAATAGGGAAAGCAGAAGCCGCGCACGCAAGCAAAGCAAAACAAGGAATTCATTCACCACTTCCATCGGCAGGCAGGTGTTCAGCCATTGCCAGGAAAGCAGGGCTCCATCACACGTAACGGTTACTTGGGAAGACAAACGCCATCACTCCGAACACCCCTCCTCCTTCTTCTTCACCAGCCTTATATGCTGAGCATGACGTCATATGGTATGGAATAGCCCACTGGCCAGCTGGGCCAGCCGTCCCAGCCATGCTCCCTCCCAGCCCCCTGCACACCTGGCAGGGCATGGGAAGATGAAAAGTCCTTGACTAGCGTAAACATTACCTAGCAACAACCAAAACATCAGCGTGTCATCAACATTATTCTCACACTACATCCAAAACACAGCACTATACCAGTTAATAGGAAGAAAATCAACTCCATCCCAGCCAAAACCAGGACACCATGCAATCAAAGCAATGCTTTATTCTTAGTTGTGCAAGTGAGAGAAGGGAGAAACATGCTGAGTTGGTCTCTGTCTAATGTCATAACGAGCTGAGCTCTACTTCTCGAACAGCAGTTGCCAGGCCGCAATCCATGGCATTTAAGAACTGATACAAAAGACTGGAGGGCTGCTCTGAAAAGGCCATTTGCCAGACACAGGAAGTTATGGCTGTGACACAACCCAAGAAACATGCCGTGTATTTGCAAATGCCATCTGCTGGTACAGTTTATTGAGCTATTTCCAGCGACAGGTGCAAGACATGCCTGTAACTGGCTTTTTTTATTGGTGGTCTTCAGGCAGCTGCACATATTGTTGGCTTCTAACATGCGTTGCACCTAGCTGCACCAAAGCTGCAAATGCACCAAAGCGATCCTCCCACCCTAGCAGTTGCCATAAAGATGCTGTCCCAAAGTGCCTTGAAGGAGGGGAGGTGTCAGCACAGTATCAAGGGGCAGGAGAGGTCTCCATGGGGCACTTATCCCAAAAGGAGATGGTCTGTGGTAGGAAAGTGTTTGCGTAGCTGTCAGCAATGGGGGTGATCCATCTTCCAATTCCCAAGGCTTTGTCTCCTCCCTTCCCCCAAATGAAATTAGTGATACTGCTGCCTTGGTGAAGGTCTAGTTCAGGGAAGTGCTCAGAAATGTCTCTTGCAATAAGGGCTGTGACTCAGGAGTGTGTGTTGATTCTCTGTGGGCTTTCTTCCCCTCCTGCCCTTGCCTTTTGTTTAGTTTTCCCTCCTTAACACAATTACTGAACCAACCAAAAGGTTTGGTTCCTTGCAGAAATCAGGAGCCAGCCAAAGCTTAGTGTGAACTGTGCTGCCTTTGTCCGCATTATATTTGCGTTGCCAGCAGCATCACTGAGTTGTCGACTCATTTGGGAGCAAATCCCGGAACCTGAAGTGTTGATGAGGTTGAGCTCAGCTCCAGCCCTGCCTGAATTCTCCTGCCCTGGGATGTAAGAGCTGCATCCAGTCCTGCGGACACTCACGCAATTGAGGTTATAAACAGGGATTCAGGCTGTCCTTGTGCTATCAGTTATTGAGTGGGGCTGTTCCCTAACTAGACTCCTCCATTCTTCCCCATCTTCGGGAGTTACTTTGGAAGAGATTTCTCTGTCTTGAATGCCAGCTAGCGTGGAGTTACTGTTGACAGTACTCTCCTGACTTCCTGGAGAAAAGAAGGCTCCAGGGAGACCTTATTGCTGCCTTTTAATACTTAAAGGGGGCTTATAAGAAAGAAAGGCTGTTTAATAGGGCCTGTAGCTATAGGACAAGGGGTAATGGTTTTAAACTAAAAGAGGGTAGATTCAGACTAGATATAAAGAAGAAATTTTTTACAATGAGGGTGGTGAAACACTGGAACAGGTTGCCCCGAGAGGTGGTGGATGCCCCATCCCTGGAAACATTCAAGGTCAGGTTGGACGGGGCTCTGAGTGACCTGATCTAGTTGAAGATGTCTCTGCCCACGGCTTTAAAGGTCCTTTCCAATGCAAACCATTCTATGATTCTATGACCCTTGAGAAGAACCGAAACCCTCCTGTCTGTGGGTCCAGGGGGCAGAGCCAGGCTACTTTTGTATTTTAGCTTTACAGGTTACGCTTCAGTGCTGGTTCGTGCCAGCAGGGTTTGTCTATGCAACAATTAAGCGAAAAATGGAAACTATAAGTTAAGAGGAGAAATATTTTCCTTAACTGTAGAAATGACCAATTAGAGATCAAATTCTGCCTTAATGAGAGCACCTATTGTTCCTTCTAGGTGAACAACCTAAAGAGGGAGAGAGAGGAAGGTGTTTTGCCTGCTATCTGTGAGCATAGGAAGGCTCAGCATGTGATTAGTGTGTATCCCAGTTTTGGATTGTTCCATCCCAAACAGCATCTCAGAATCTTTTCCAATGTAACTAACATTCCTTTCCCCAGTCCACCCCCCATTTCAGCAACATCTGCTCACCTAGACCTACAGATTCATCAGCTGTCAGGGAAGGCAGCTGAGGGATTAATTCTTTCTGAAGAGCGTTCTGGACAGAGATCCTGGGCTTTTCTGAAGTTGCACCCATTACACAAGATCACCAGCAACTAGTGATCACTCCCGTGGTCTCTGCAAGAGTCTTCTTCCTTGTAGTCAAGTTTTATCATTTTATACAAGGCGAGGGGTTCAGTACTTGCCCTCAGTTCACCGCAGAAAGATTTATCACTTATCAGTAGAAAAGTCCTGTCTTCCTGTTCCAACTGCCGCTATGTGGGTGGGGAGAAGGAAATCCCATCCAAGTTATTAGGAAAACAATAGCAGCCTAAGGGAATGTTTGTTTAGGTTGCTTTTTTGTTGTTTTCTTTTCCTGGGTGACAGCTGTTCTTTTTTTTTTCCTTTTTTTTTTTTTTTTTTAATTGCAGCACTTAAAATGATGGCAGCTTGCTGTATAATTTATAATATTAGTCCTAAGGGCAGTGTCGTGTAACATGAAAACAATCCTGAGACAAATCTAAATAATAAACATCCATTATCTAAAACAATATTGTATTAATAAAACAACATTAAATAATCTGAGGATGTACATCACTTCTGGGGAGTGTAAAGGCAGACATCTGCCCAGAGCTCCTACTCACATGTCTTGGTCAGTACATTGGCTCCCAGATACCGTAATCTCTTTGGGATTTTGGAAGAGCCTTGTTTTCATTCTTTGCAGTAAGTGGTTCAGAGTTGTGATGTTTCCTCTTCTCTCTTTGGAGAAGAGACCTTTTTTCCTTGGGTTAATTCTCATAGGTGAAGTCTCCCAAAAGAAACATGGCTAAGTGTTGAGTTTCAGGAGCTTGTAAGGTGTTGAGCTCTTAAAAACTAGTCCTGGTGCTCATTTGAAAATTTAGGTTGTGGCTGTAAAGGAAACTTTTTATTTAGCTACTAGTACACAAGCCTTTTCTGCTGAAGTGGAGGGAGATTGGAGTCTGCTGTTTCACAGCTGCTTTAAGCTAAGGAAAGTGTGTGCCGGTACCCAAAGGGGCAGTTCAGTTCTGTTTTCCCTCCTGGCTGTGCATCCCTGCCATCTCCTTTTTGCCAGGACTGGTGCTTGTGTGACAGTGCTGTGAGCCAGAAAAGGACCGATCCTGCAGAAAACCAGCCTGACAAAACAGTTCTCGCATGGCTTCCTGTGCAGCCAGAAAAATGGGACCAAGACAGGAGGGAGGAATGAGCAGAGAAGGATCCCTTTTTAGTGGCAGCTTGAGTGTAGATGGGCTTAAAGCAATTTTGAAGCCAGAGCCCACATTTAGCTGGCTGTTGTGCAGTTATTCCAGGGATTTTGGAAATGAAAGAGAGTGTTAACCAGTGATTTCTTGGATGGTTGTTGGTGTGTTCAAATGCAACCATGCGTATATGATCTCTTTCTTAGGATTCTTATTTGCTAAAATCAGTAAATGATTATTTATACTACAAGCTGGGTGACTCGACACGTCCATTCAGGAAAACAGGGGCTTTATGGTGTCAGAGGCTGGTAATGAGCTATTTCCGTGCAACTGTTCTACCCCATTACGTACACATGGTGAAAAACTGTCCACAAAATCCTTTTCTCTCTCCACTCCCTATAAATACAGAAGCCATCATAGCTCTGTTGACACAGCAGAGGGGGCAATGAATCTCATAGCAGATTACTCCTCTGCTGCCCCTGGCGCCAGGCGGAGGGGGGATGTCAGGGTAGTCTGGGAGGAGGTAGATGTGACAGCTGATTGGCACCTGATGGCTTTGCCTGGTTGGTGCCTAAGAGCTGGAGGAAGAACGCTCTGCCGACATGGAGGAGTTGGGATCAGAAAAGGGATGTGACATTTCTGGACACACAGTGTCAAGCCACAAAAACATTAGCTGTCTCTGCCAGTGTGAGTGGGACAGGTATTCTGCCTTTTCTTCCCCTCCCAGACTGGGAAG
Source organism: Calonectris borealis (assembly GCF_964195595.1). NCBI lineage: Eukaryota > Metazoa > Chordata > Aves > Procellariiformes > Procellariidae > Calonectris > Calonectris borealis. Next base: position 9,181,908 of record NC_134319.1, read on the forward strand.
GATGTATATTAATAGAAGTATATGCGACTTAACGTGCAGCTACTCAGTGTTAACCCAGGTCCCCAGGGAAGAGAAGTGCTTATTTCAGGTTGCGCAGATCATAAACCTGCTGCCTTGTGTGGTGCGTGTGCTCTGAATACTAATGCTCTCTTTCCCTTTTCTTTACTGACATGGTCATTGAGCTGATGAATTGTATAGATTATACAATGATAATGGATGGGGAAGGGGAATTTCATCTGTCTCTTTAACCAAAATATGAACAGTAAATCCTGCCTGTTTGCAGAGAACAGCTGGATTTCTAATAACACTGGAATCATGTTGTGGTGGTGGGGGGTGGATTTAGCTGCCCCCTCCCTTTCATAACTGCCATTCAGACATCCAAATGCTTGCAAAAGGACTGGAGCTTTCCAGCACCCTGAGGCTAATGCAGCAGTTATCCTGGGAGCCTGCCATCTCTGTTGGATCTAGGAAAAGCCTGAAGCCCTCTATGGAGCCTCCGCACCATGCCCAGGAGAAGAAAGGGAGGCAGGGGCTTTGCATTTGATTCTCCAAGTAACAGCTGGGTGAGAGAATGGGTTTTTCTTGTAAACAAGACCAGTCTCTATTCACAGAGTGGGCTGAGCTGTGATCTGATTGATCTGATCCTGTGCAAAGCAGCAAGTGAGCTGCATTGTGGAAGGGCTTGTGGTAAGGTTGTGTGTATCTTTGGGAATCTCAAAAACTGAAAGAAGGATGTCACAGAAATGTGCAAAGCCTCTCAGGCTGGTCACATTTTGTATTATTAATAATAAATTTTGTATCTTAATTTGAATTGGAACAGGTTAGCAAGGGAGCCTGAATGTTCAGATGATTGATAATGCATTGACACTGCAGTGTTGACCAGAAGCCACAATCCTATTCTGCTAGGTGCTGTACAAGTACATCATAAATGATCCTCACTTTCCCAAAGTGCTTTCAGAGCTAAAAGAGTGTGGCACAGCAGGTGGACAAGGCAATCAAGCAAGCTGTTATAGCAGGGGAAGACAGAGTACTAAATATAATAGGATGAATAGTGTTAGGTTTTTTACTTTTTTATGTTTTTTTTCCAACCCACAGCACCCCCCCCCCCCCACCCCCCCCCCGGTTGGTGGCAGGAAACACAATAGCTAACTACACAATCAGGCTGAATAACCTTCATATATCAACTGATAGTAGGACTACTCTAAATTTGGTGAACCCAGGGAAGGAGCTTTCAGTGAAAAAATACATTTGCAAAGGAAGGTTGACCCAAAAGGTGTGTTTCTTCAGAATGGATTACTTTTAGATGTTCTTCTGTTCTCCTATTCTTTACTCCTTGGGCAAAACTGTGGAGCTCCACTCAGCTCCCAGTTTAAGCATCATTTAAATTCTAGCACTAGGATTTTCATTATTCTGTTGCAGCTGAGCAGTATTATGGTTCTACCCATTGTTTTACATCTGGATTAAATTGTCATTTTGTGCATCTGGAGGTAGGTTTGTTCAGTAGGTTTTGGAAATCCACAGATGTTTAAGGCCCATCTTTTCCCAATCTTTTGGCAATGCTTGCTAGTGAGGGAGCTACACAGTGAGAATATCTATTCCACGCAAGCACTCCCAGCAAGTTTTGTACCCTAGCAGTTGTCCTTGGATAGATCTTCTGTCTGCTCTTCCAAGACTGAAAAGAATCAATTGACAAACTGCCAGTCTCTCTCCTTTACTTCCTACTAAGCCTTTGCTAATCTTCTGTACATTTTCAGCTGCTGAAATCTTTTTTGTTTTTAATTCTTCCAGTAGGGTTTACTTTTACTCCTGCTGTTGACATGCAAGGAGGAACTGATGCTGGCATAGGTTTGTTCTTGACATCTCCATCTTGCTGATGCTTTGCTAACTAGTGTAAAAGAAAGACAGGTCGTATCTAGGAGATATGCATTTGTTGGTATGGGTGAGAGGCAAGTGCAATCCTAGCAGACAGTTATTATTCCTTACATTGGTCACCTTTTCAATTACAGATCTGATCTGCTAAAGTCTTGTCATTCTCATTCTAGTTTCTGTTAATGAAATGCATTTAGCTGTCAGCTCTTGTTAACAGTAACAACACAGCCAAGGATTCATAAATTCCCATGGAAGTCAAATGACTGCTACCTTAGAAGAACTCAGTCAAGTCCTTTTTCATCTTGAAGCTGGAGGAGGAGACAACCACAGCTTTCTTGATCCAGCCAACCAGAATATTTTGCACAATGAATCTATCTCAGACTTTTATTTCTGATTCCTGTCTAAAAAGGTCTAGATAAATATTCTGTTTCTAAGAACCCTGGGTTTTTGAGTCCATGTCATCACTCAGTTGTGCTCTTTGTATCTTGGATCTATCTCAAATTATTATTTGTTACCTGGAATATTCAGAAATTCAACTTTTTGAAAGCCAGTCAGACAAGTGCAGTCCATAGATCTGTGAACAGTTGTGTTTGGCACAGGTTCGACCCATTCTGAAGAACTACAAGAATGAGAAGAGAATTAGAAAAACTGCCGTGTGACGAGACGGTCTTGGAGCTTAGTTTGTTTAGATTAACAGACATCAGGCAAAGGAATGAATGACATGATCTGAGACCATATGTGGGGATTCATCAGTCCATGATCTGAGTCTGAGAATGTACATAAGGAATATACTAACATGGAGTAACATGAAGGTTACTTTTCAGTAGGAGGGCGTAAAAGAGCAGAATGACTTGACAGTGATGTTCAAGAAATAAAGATTCAAGTCCTTGAGGGGATGGTTAAAGGCTGTGGTGTATCTTCCTGATGGACTGTTCTGAAATAAAAATATTTTCCTAAAAGAACTGTTTGGGGTTTTGTTTGTTTGTTTTGTTGGGGTTTTTTTTGTTTGTTTGTTTGTTTTTTTTGGTGAATGGGAATGGCTTCAAGGGAGGTCTGTCTTTGTGAATGGTGGATCAGCACCAATGATCACAGTAGGCTCATTCTGGCTTTAAAATGTATGATTTTCAAACTATTGTACAGTGCTGATAGTTTTTTGTTTTGTTTTGTTTTTTTTGCAAGAAGCCCATATACCTGATGATGTCTTGGTCTTTCTTAGAATTATAGGTAGGTTTGACTGGAAAAATTGGGCACACTGCATATAAACTTAAATCATTCAATCTAATTGAAGTATTCTATGAGTTCTGGAGAGAATTTCTCCCTTTCAGATGACAAATTCCATTAGAATCAGTGGAAGCTAGAGGATTTTTCTTTCAACTGTCCAGTGTAGAGGGGTTTACGGTTTGGTATCGTGTAAGCTTAATAGGATAAAGAAGAAACATCACAAAATAAAACTTCATAATTTCTCAGAAAATTCAGTTAACTTTTGCTGATGCTTCCCTGAACACTTGCCTTAAACAGAAGCTGTTGGACTGAAGCTGTATAAGCCCTGTAGTTGTTCCAGGTCTGCAAAAGCAGGAGGAAGGTCAGCTTTGACCATTTGATCATTGCTGTGGCATGATCAGAAATGGTTTGTACCTGCATATTCCTCAATTACAGTTAAGTTCATTACAGACATGGTGCTTTGTTTTAAGTCAAACATATTTTTTTTTTTTTTATTGAAAAGGTACAATCTCTAACCTGTAAAATAAAAGGCTGGAACATAGAACTGGGAACAACTAATTAAGTTGGAAACACACCATAACTAAGTGCTGGCATGAGCAAAGAAAATAGTGTGGCCACATTCTTTATAAATGGATCTCTCAGATAGTCCACATCTCTCTTATTTAGTCCTGGAAACAATACTGTGTTTTCCTGTGTCTGGGGACATAAATGGTATTAAACTCTGAGCTCTTAAATGGTCTCAGTGTGACTTTGACCAGTGGTCAAGGTGAAAGCTGGTATTTAGTTCTGTCAAGAACAGAATATTTTGTCTTGGGCATCTTAAAGTGATCACCTAAACTTCTCCCTGCATATGTGTTCATACTACCATTTAATTACCTGAAGAAGTTATCTTGCAAATTAGGATTACTGCCAACAATACATCGATAAAATACAGTAGAAATGCCAAGTGGTCATTTACATGATTGGAACTACTTTAATATAACTGGTTGATATAAAGAGCTTTGTTTTATACCACTTCGTGTTTCTTAATCAGTACTTCAAGAAAACTGCAAGGGAGATGGAGTCTGGGCATCAGTTCAGTGCTCTTCACATGCTCCCGTGCCTTTCTCACTGCGTTGAAGCAGGATGGTGCGCAGGTACCCAGCTGGACAGTCCTGTTCTACTCATGAGAAAAACCTTAGGTCTGCACTGGATTTGGAGGCTTGTGCTCAGGTTTTCATAAACAGCTGGTGGTTCTCAGGTGCTGAAGTTTTAGTTGCTGACACTGAGATATGTCAAAGGCTTCTGGAGTCCAGATGAAGTGTGTTTAGCAGTTTTTAAAAATACAGGCCCTTCTATAGCATGTCTCAAATCAGATGCCTAAGTAGTTAGTCAATCTTGAAATTTTTGGCTTTGGAATTTAAACTGTAGCTCCCCATTGGTCCCATGGACAGGCTCTACAGTTATTTCTGTTGCAAATGGAATAGAGAGGGAAATGGATTTTCAGATGTATGAAGCTTTCTCTTTTGATTCCTGTTTTATTGCTTGTTTCCATTTAGATGCACATGTATTGGTGGCCTCTTTGGCATTTCTCATCTCCCACAAGCCAGACACCTGGTTCTGACCCACAAGTGGTGATAACAGCTTGACATCCTAACACAGTTACTGCCACCGGATTTTGTTCCTTTGCACGAATGAGTCCAAAAGGACAAGCGTGCCTAAACCAGCTGCAAGTAAAATTTCCCAAGGGATGCCTGCAGGCATAAATGCATCAGTGTTGGGACTAGAGCAGCTGCCTCTGTCCTGTTAGCTAAGGATCTGTTTTGGGGCAGGATGGGGCATCTCAGGACACACAGCATATGAGGAATGGAATTTGGAGGAGAGTGTTCAGCTGAAGGACAGAATTATGTCTTGCTGTACTCTCTCTCTCTTTTTCTTTTCCTTTTTTTTTTTTTTCTCTTGAGACTGTTAAACTTCTCCCAGGAACAGCCTGGAATCCTGAGCTTCTATATGTTTGTTTAAAAAAAAGAAAAAGAAAAAAGGAAAAAAGGCAGAAATATTTGGCATCTATAGTTTGAAATGTTTCCGTTTGTCTAAAATTTTGTTTGTTGAATAGGACTTTTCTGGGTGCTTATGGATTATGAATTAAAAAAAGAAAAAACCAAAACCAAAAACCAGCAAAGGGCTTTCTGGTAAAGGGCAGATTTCTACAACTAGTTTTGTAGTTCTCCTTCTGCACATCAGTGTATGTAGGTTTACATGAAGACGTATTTGTGGAAGCAGTTGATGCCATTGCAAATAAGATCCTGGTTGTCTCTGCAAGAAATTTAGATCTGTAAGTAACAAGAAGATAACAGGTGCATGTTTCAAGGCTCCACTGGAGACTACTTCCAGTCACCCTAAAAGATCAACATGCTTTGAGTTGTTTTCAGAACTCTCTTTATCACAAATAAAAAAAAACCACAAAACCAAAACAAAACAAAACAACCAAAAAATCTTTCAGAGGGGGTATCATTAAATGGGCATTTGACTATATAACACACCTTTGTAACTACAGTATGTAGGAGTCTCAGTCTTCTCATTTCCTGAAATTTTAGTATAGAACAGGTCTTTAGTATACAGACCTGAACAGGAAGGAAAGTGCTGTCATCTGCTTTTTTGTCTCTTTAAAATACCGAATTGTCTGCCCAGAGATGAGGAGCGAAGGTCTGGCTTTAGTGCTGTAATACCTAATTGAATTATGAGCCTAGGTGAAGTCCTGAGAGAGGACTTAGCGCAAATTCTCATACTGATTTTGGCACTTAAATTACCTTTCAACCAATGGCACTTGCTTTAATTTGAGTACCTGGACTGCAGCTACTCTGGGGCATATTTTTAAACGTAATCTGTGCCTAATTCCCATTGATTCCAGCAACATGTCATGGGACAGAACCTGCTCACAAGAAATTAAAAATTAGCTACTTTATAACCGGCAGACAAGGAGCTGATGTCTACCACCCACAGGACATACCAAATGTGAGCTCCAGGAGAAAATGACAGAAGATTGCCATTAGTGAGAATTTCTGTGGCAATCCTTGACTTGAGAGGAGACAGAGTTCAGGAGACTTTTCAGGATGACTGTGGGGAGCAGTATCATATTAACATTTCATACTCTGTTTTATGCCTGGGCATAAACAGAGCCAGAGTGTAAGAGCTAAAATCTGTGCTTCGCGTGGCTGACCATTTGCTAAAGAGGAGAGGGGCCTTCTCTCTCTCCTTGCTTGCTAGTCTGTGTTGGTGTGATGTGCTTGCTGGTTTCTTATACCAGGCTGACGTGCCATTGCCATTATTGTGTTTGCCACTATTTGATGTGGAAATACTGAGTGGAGTAACTGTTAGATACCTTTTATTAGCCTGGGCTTGTGTGACATCTCCTGAGAGTTCAGGGAAGCTTGTGGGCTACACTGAGATGAGTGTGGAAAAGAGAAGCAAAAATCTGTCTGAGGTCTGGAAAACATATCTTGCAGTGCAAGATAAAGGAGATAATTCTATTTAATATAGGAAGCTGATACCACCATCATGCACGCATTCAGTCAGAGAGGCAAGCAGGTGCTGAAAACTTTAGCAGAAAAGGATATGACAAAAATATTTGGAGAGTGAAACTTTTGAATAGGAAAGTAAATGTTTCGAATGGGAAAACAAGTTACCAAGGCAAGTAGCAGATTGTTATCTCATGAGGCCTGCAGATGAACTTCTGCATGTTATCTGCATGAGGCCTGCAGATGAACTTCTTCCTCTCATGGGTATGTCTGTAGAAGCTTAGTGTCGTCGAATGGTCCACTGTTTAAAAAAGTCAGCCTAGATGAATTAAGGGTCTCCCCTGGCTTTTCAGTCCCCTGTGACTATTCTGAAGTTCATCACAATTTTCAGGGCTCCTCTAAATCTTGTTTTCTGGTCCAGTTTTGCATGGCTTTCTAAAAATCTACAGGAGCGTGCTCTACTCCCCAAAAGATCAACAACATTTTGCCGCGCTTGGCACCCTGCTGACCAGGGCTTCCTTCTACACAGAAACACATTAAGTAGAAATAGAAAACTTATTGAGAGAATGATACAAAATTGCAGATGCAATAATTATACTTGCTCATGTCAGAGCACTGTTATAAGAAATAATAATGAAACAACATTTACTTTATCCTTTTTCAGGGTCCAATAAAGGATAATGTGACCATATTCAAAAAGAATCTTTTTTTAATGTTCCATATTGCCGTTGTTAACATCCTTTTTTCATTTCTTATTTTATAAACCTTTTAATTGAAAGGGGGGGGAGAAGCATAAGAAGGACACATTTTGGAGAAACAACAACTAAGAAAAGTTTCCTCCTAAGTATTATTGGTTCCACTACAATATCAAGAATGCTGCTGCCACTCTGTATTGCAGCGCCTTGGATTAGAGATTTCATTAAAATCTTTTGCTGATGGTCTTTTACACAAAGTTTTTCTGTGGAAGTCTCATTTCATCCAATTAACTTTTCTGTATCTTTGAAGTTCAGCCAAGATCGGCAAGACAGTGACTGCTGCGTCCTGGGAATCAACATATAGTGGCACAGAAGTCACGTAGGGTAACAAAGCTCATATTTTTTTTATTGCAGAAGAGGTAGGGAGGATTTGAGAACCCTTCAGCTTTGGACACCTTTTGCCATTCTTGAGGTTCATTGATTTGAGTGCTGTGGGAAGGGACTAGCCACTTTGGGTGCTTTTTTGGTGGTCTTTTGCTGTGCACATGAATTCAGTTGCCAGAACTTTGCAGCTATTAATGTGCTTTTAGATTTATTCACTATGCAGCAGTGTTTTGTGTGCTTGCATTTTCAAAAGGGGTGAAAGTATCCTTGTATACAAATTCCTTGGATATAAGCAGCATCCAATGGAGAACAGAACTGATGCAAGAGAAGACAAGTCAGTGAACCAAAGCTGCTCTTGTCTCCCCCAAAGGGCAGACTCCCAAAAGTTAACCTAATTAAGGAGGGCACTTAAGCCATAGGGTTAACAGCTGTTCGAGAGGCAACAGAGACCTCCTTTAGGAGATTAGGTTAGACTTTAGCAATAGTTCCTCGTGGGAGTATACAGGAAAATTGCTGTGCACGTGTGCATGTGTGTGCATAGAATTCGGAACAAAGGGTTTAGATGCAGCAGCACCAACAAGGATGGAAATAGGTCAGTCAGTCGTTTAAGTGCTCTCTATGTGTTCCTTCTGTGTGACAGCTCTGAGTAGCAGTTGGAAGACAGCCTGGGATTTCATTTAGAAGTGTGAACCAGAAGAAAAAGAAAAAGAGAAAGGGAGGGGGTCATTTTGCTTGCTTTGATGCCCACGTGTCCCATTCTCAATTATCCCTCTCTTCCACTCTCACGGGGATGCAGCAAGATGCCTACAAATGAGCCATGAGAGAAATGTTTGGATGCTCCATTTGGAAAACTCAGTGAAAAAAACTCTGCATCTCTTTGGTTGTAAAACTTGACTTGAAATTTCTTGAGGACAAAGTTTCCCTTGGGGTTTTAGCATTTTGAAAAACCTGAAGGACTTTGTGTACCTGATTAGTGGATTACTATCTTCATGTTGTCAGATCTTGCCCTATATATTCTGTGGACTTTGCTTAGTAGGTATAACACCACATACACTTTAAATACCTTTTTGAATAATACAAGTTGGATTAATTTGTTTAGCTCTTAGCCATCTAAAAGTTAGTCATCTACTCTAGACTGGTGGCTTAGAGCTGTCTGTGGTCAGTGGGGCATTCCCAGAAAGTGATTTGTATCATCTAGAGTAAGTGGGCTAAGCTGCCATATGGACGGATCTCTCTTACCCTGTTCACTCGTGGGAGTTGAGAGGGCTGGGTTTAAAGTGAGATTTATCTTGCCTTTCTTCAGCTGTTTAACATGAGTCAGAAGATCTGCTCTCTGGCTGCCATAAATTTACTGATATCCATGCCTACAGTTATCAGCAGAGTTGTACCAATTTACATTGAGTGTGGATCTGGCCCACTGGATTTTTTTTTTTTTTATTTATTCTTTTAAAAAAGTATAGTAGTACTAGATATTGCTATCACTAGCTAGACTCTAGTTCTGTCTCAGTAACCATACATGAATGGTCATCTGATTCCTTATTAGCACTGAAGTGTTTTCTAAGAACATGAGAATTGCTATAGAAGACTAAACCAACAGTCTATTTGGTAAAGTATCTTGTTTGTGACGAGCTAGTGCCGTATGCTGGCATTGATGCTGGTCTCAATAATGTGTTAAGTATCTTGGGTTTTTTTTCTTCCTCTATGGCTTCCTCCTTCCGTCTTCCTTTCTTTTAATTTTGAGATATTTCCAAACACAACTTTACCTGTTTGTCACATTTTTTGCATGGGAATCCTGTATGTGTTTTGATGAATACTACATTTGTGGGCTGAGTTTGGATGATGCTCTAGAAATAGATCCAGAAGCCAAACTTTGTGATTGCTCCCATTCTCCATATGTCATAAACAGTGATACAGTAATCTCTGGCCACTCTGAATCTGGTCTTCTGGCTAGGCACTCTCTGCTTTTTGTGACTAGTTGTGTGCTCAGCTTCTCCTCCCTTCCTCCCTTCCTCCCTTCCCTTTTATTCTCACCCTGTTTTTCATCACTCCCTTATCTTTTAGTCTCCTCAGTTTCTTATCCTGATAACTGATCTACTGCTTTTATACATCTTCCCCACCACCTGTCTCCTTGAATTGTGAATCTAACACATTTGCTGCCGTTTTTCATAGCGCTTTTGCATCATTCCTCTTTCCCCACGACTGTCTAGTCTTATTTAATGTGTACATTCCATTGTGTCCAGGGCTGGCTATTACTCTGTGTAGTAATCCCTTCAGTCCCTTAAGTTTAAAAGTTTCTCTTCTTTTCAAAATTTCTTGTCATCTGCTCAAACATTAGAGCAAGCAGCATGGCACAGTGGAGAAAGAAGCCAACAGGGCTAAAGAGATTTTGTGATGTCAGGTTTTGTCTCAAAATGTCCCTTTCTTGCAACAGGGGATTAATAAAAGTCAAATGCCCCCTGTTTGCAGTAGGACTTTGGGGTTTTGCAATGTTAATTTTTTTTTTTTCCAGTTTGGGCAAACTGTGAGCCAGGTTAATGATCCTAGTTTGTTGAGCAGTATAACCACAGAGATGGCTGCAGAGTGCGTTTTGTGCCAGTGCGGAGAATGCCGGTGTTGGCAAATTGAAGTCATGACTTATAATTCAAGGGGTGGGGGGAGGTCAGAAGGGCTATGAACACAAATTTGGAGAGAGACTTTTTTGTTTGAGAATTGTCTCAATTATTGTGCTGATTGCCTCAGGTAAGCCTTCCAGTTTTCAGTGATGTGCTTGTGTATTGTTCGTTACTGGGAAGCAGTTTCAAATATTTCTGAAGGAGAAAAAAGTCAGTAATTGGCCTTTTTCTGCTTTACATCTATCTCTGAATCCCCATCTGATAGTCATCTTGTCAAAACTGTCAAGAGAAGTAAAAAGCAAACAACCTTTTTGGCCCAAATAATATATTTGTTTATATATTTATAGTTATATGTTAATATATTTAGTTTTCCTGTTAAGCTTGAATATTGCATTCTCAGGAGTGGGAAGGTATCTGTAGTGCTTTGGTCAAGCAGAGCTCTTTGTGTTTATTCATTTCCCCCTCATATACACCAGTTAAGCTGTTCTGGTATATTGGAGAGAGAAACATCAACACTAATTTGTTTTTAGCTTGGCTAAAGTTGCTCGTCCCGGTCTAAGGCAAGTTGCTTTTTCATATCTGAAGCTAATTTTGCTAACCTGGCATATTTAGCTGTCCTGTGTCCACTTCGTGAATGTCATTTGCTGTTTTTTCCTGCTTCAATAATTACCCATGAGAAAACATGAGTAAATTTGGAACTAGGGTTCTCTTCAGATAAATAAGGCTTATTGAGATATCTCAATTCCTTATACTGGTATCTTGGATCTTAAATATTCGAATGAAATTCTTGTGAGGATATGTGGTTTTTACACACGTTACTTATGGCTGAAGGTCTGCCTGGACTTTCTGTGGGAATGACCTTGCTCAGAATAGTGGTATTTCCTTTCCTGGCTGTAACCCAGAAGCATGGAAGGATGCGTGCAGTTAAAATTAACCAAATATTTTGCTGCTGCTTCCAGGGAGGGAGGCAATTTGTTTACTTTTTGCAGAGTCCTGATTTCTATTTATGACTGTGTCAGACAAATCCAGAATGATCTTGGATGATTCACTCAATCTCCCTCTGTTTCTCAGGCGTCTTAGTTGTAAAGTGAGACTAATACTATGCACCTGCCTCACTGAAGCATTGGAGGATGTTTCATTAATGTTTGCGAAATGCTCCAAGAACCTCAGTGAAAAGCAAACGGTAGATGTCTGAATTTTAGGGGATTTGATTTAGTTTTTGAAGTACAAAGTCTTTGGTTCTGGAAACCAAGAAAACTCTGTAGAATTGTAAAGTCTGAATGCAAAATCTCCATCCCTAATTACAGGTTATGTGGAATTGTTCATAGTTCGACCTGAGTTTCACTGTATTAATGTTGGATACTTAGAAATAAACGAAATAGCATGTCATGCTATGAAACAGCCTACCTGTTTGATAAGGTATTGCATTCTTGTGACCTAAGGGGCATACAACACATCAGTATACCTGTAACTAAAGCGTGGATCTTTACGAGGGTGGGGAAAACAGACAGAGCAAGCTGCTGGGCATGATTACAATAGCCAGAATGGTTGCCATGCATTTATGCTTTCTACCTGACTGGGATTTAATGCAGGATGAATTTCTCTTAAGATAATTTGACCTTTTCTAGATACATTTAAATTCTTTTTTTTCTTTTCTTCCCCCTCTCCTACAGACAAATGTTTCTTCAGAATTTTGTTATATGTAGTGTGTTAGAACATGTTATTTTTGCCTCTGGCACTAACATATGGATTTTCTATTTGTGTGACAAACAAGATAGCAGTTTACTTAGGAATTTTTGTTCCACCTGTTGCTCAAGATCCCCAGCTTTAAATCTCACTCTTTAGTTGGAATTGTTTTCAGGCATCTACTGTGACACTTGATGTTACAAAAAATGTAAAAATTCAGCGTGAGCTGCATAATTTCAAGTGGCTGTCCAGATATCAGATCTTTCTTTTCTGTGGATTTTTCTATCACCTTGCATTGTGCTAAACAATAATACTAATCCATTCAATCACCTTGAATATTTTGTTAATCTGTACTTATCCTGTGAGACTATCTTCAGTATTTAGACAGGAAATGCAATCTAAGACCAGGGAAATACGAAGTGATTGTGATGTTCTTTTTCTTTTGAAGGAAGCATTTGATGTCATCTCTCTTAAATGCACATGCTTTCCGATTTGGTCTCATGTTATTGATAATCATGGACTATTTCTGTGCACTGCTTTTTTTTAGGAGCCATTACAAAACAATCTCATGAATCTTGCTGTCTTTCCTGCGTGGCAGTGGTATTAGCATATTTGTTTCTTTGCTGTGTGGCAATGACATTAACATGTTATTTTTGTATTTAACCTGCTTCGTTGGGATGTTTTGCTCAGAATGTTGTGTGGTGTTTTATCCTATGTGTTTTATGGGTTTTACTATGATGTTATTTACCTCGGTTCATGTATCTTTCATTCCGTTATTATCGTATGTTCAGAAAATAGATGGAATAAATGGAAAAAGGCACCTGTGTCCTTCATTTGAAAAAAACATAGGTTTGCATGAGAAGTTAGTCAGAAACCATGTAGGAATATGGCCTAATTTTTGAAAGGATACTTTGAAAAAAAATTGTGTTAACTTCCTCCACCTGGATTTTCATCTTCTCTCTCATAATTTCTAATCCTGTTGCCAAAACTGCTTTCTCAACTTTAAAATCTTTCTGGAATTAAGTGGCTTCTGGATCTTGACAATGCAACATTTTGATGCATGTGTTTGTCACATCCTGATTAGATTGGTATAACTCCTGCTCTCTCAGGTCCCTCTCAAAACTCAATTCATAAACCAGAGTTTCATACAAGATGCTACCACTAGGGTGATGAAACAGAGAAATTCAATAATACCACACATAGGTTATCCATTTTCCAGAGACTGATGGGAGAGATTGGATTTTCAGAGCTCTTCTGGGCTGTTTTGTTTTGGTTTTTTCTTTGCTTCTGTTCTTGTCTTCCGGGCTTCAATAAATTTTATTTTAAAGTGGAGAAAGTAATTTTCATCTCCTCTTTTCCTGGCCATGAAATTATTCTTTCCATGTGCTTCCATTACAGGTGAGCCACTTAATTTTGTAAGCCTCAAATTTGCTTACTTCCATCTTTCTCTTTCAAGCACATGCATGGTCACGGTGTGACCCATTTCACTACTGTCAAAGTTTGGTTTATTTTATTCTGCCCTGTGAGTTTCAGATAAGGATACCACAATGTTCTTGGCAGGCATTCAGGCCAAGCCAATGTAGAGGAATGGTTTGATTTTGAAGGTAGTGAATTGCTCTTTTCTCGACATGGCTTCAGTAATCCCATTTCATGAGTCTTACAAACAAGATGCCTTGCATTTTTTTGTCAGGAGGCAAGAACAAGAGTCAGCTTCTGGAAGACTCGAAGGTGGGAGCACTAACTACCAAAATCAAAGAACTAAATCAGTCCACAGTGGAAGCCACACCACTCGGATCTTAGTCTTAGCTTGAACAAACCAGGTGTCAAGACTGTTGAATAGTTTTCTGTCTTGCCTGCCAAATATTGAAGTACTTCTCAGGGCAGAGTATAGCTGAAGGGACTAATTCTGGAACCCCATCAGGAAGATGACATTGTGGGACGAGTTGGGAAAACAAGGACTGGCACTTTGCTTCATCATATCAGAAGCAGTGGTTTTAGAGGCTTAAGGGTGTAGTCTGAACTAGTGTTACAAGTTTTTGTCAGCAATGCTTTGAAACAGACTTACGACGGGAGGCACTGGAGATGCTAAAGCAGTGAGCAACAATCAACGCAGTTAATCATTGCTTTACTACTCGGGGAAACAGCAAGCTAATGGGCAAATCAGCCTGGAAGATGAACTTTGTTTGTCCATTTACAGCTCAAATTAATGTCTACAAGAATCTGTAACAGAAGCAAGCCATCTCCCTAATCACTTCATGATCACTACAAGATCGCTGCACTGTCTGTCAACTAAAAGGTTTAGAAATGGGACCCCATCTCAGATGAGTATTTTGAGTTTAGTTCCATGTCAGCTTGGATGTGGGCAGAGGATGAATTCATGAAAAATAAAGGAGGAGAAAATATAAAATTCAAATAGACTTTGCAGGCTCATAAAGAGACTTAGCTCAGTGTGAGTTCTTTAGAAGCTATTTCTGTGGCTTTCTCTAGAAAGTTATTAGACTGTTCTTATTTTTCCAAAATCTGTTCACCCATTCCGAATTTTAACTGAGATTTTCAAAGGTCGTCTTTGTTAAGGAGAAAGCAACATTTGACAGAGCTGGCTTATTTTTTACAATCTTGGGGGGGTAGCAGTGTATGAAGACAATTGTTGTTACAGCCCCAGTGAATGAATCGGGCAAGCTTCATCTTTGCTTCTAACTTTCCTAAGGCTTTAAACAGTTTTTGAAACGTTCTCTTTGCTCCAGGCTCCCTGGTTCTCAGTCTCCCTGTGTGTCTAGAAGACACTGTCAATATCCCCCTCCCACCTCTATATTCTGAGGATGAATTGTTTCATGTTTGTTTATGCTAAGCCATAAAAGCTTGAAATTGAAATCTGTTTGCTCCTCCACTTCCCCCTCATATATGTTCTCATTCATTGTACATTTTTGCTCTAGGATTTTATCTCAAGGGTGCCGAACTGTGTGAGGCTGCAAATATGCATAAAGAAAAATAAGTCATTCCATGAGCCTGTGAAGTCTGCTGTCCCACAGCTGGGTTCTCTGGTGTCTACCGAGGTATGAGCAGTGATGGAAACTTTTCCTATATTTACACTTTCATAGAATTATAGGAAAAAGAGATTAATGTAGGTCTCTGGAAGTCTTCAGTCCAAGTCGCTTCTCAAAGCAGGGCTAACTTCAGTGTTACGTTGGTTACTTAAGGGTTTTTACAGTCAAGTTTGGAAAATCTCCATGGATAAAAAGTCATAATGTGGGAGTTTTTTTCCCCAGGTGGATTCTCTGTTGCCTGATAAAGATTGACATCATTATATAATCTTTTCAGTGGAGATGTTCATAGGAGCTCCCTGTTTCTCTTCTGCCTAGCTGCCTATATTCATAGAACATACAGGAACTGAAAATCTTTGAAGTTATTGTCAAATTTGATAGACCTTCACCACTTGACCCAAAAGTTACTGAAATGTAACACAGGCATAGGCACAAACAGCATGACCTAATCAGCCTTGTTTCCTTTAACTAAAAGGAGACACGTCAAATGGTAAGTCTTCCCCCTCCAGTGCTATAGGACAGGATTTAGGATGTTATGATGTGCTGTGATCTCTAAATTCCTCTCTGTTTTCAGCTGGACATGGTAGAGCTTAACCCTCTTAAAGTAACAGCCTTGGTTGAAATGAGTGCAGCATTCTCCTGCGTGGAGTCTGAATCCCGGGACAGGAGGAAGTGATTTCTAGTGCCAGGCATATCTGCTGGAATCTCTTTCAAGCAAAAAGACAAAAACTCACCAAAAACTCCTCTCAAACTTCCATTTTTCTGACATCTGTACGTTGCCGATTATCTGTGGGGGCTGCTTCTCATGGCACTGCCATCTCACTGTACTTCATCTCTCATCCATTTAGAGGTGCACAGGGAGCCTGATGAAGAGTAGAGCTGAGGCCTGGCTGAATTTACAAAAGAGCTTTAAGTGCATCTCCCTCCCTAAGCCTGACCTTTTCCCCTTATGCACACAGGCACACACTCATTTTGTATGTACATGTAAGCTTCTTTACCGTTATGTCCTTTTCTGTGAAATTGAGTAAAAATTGGCCAGTGGGTTTAAAAGTTAGATGGGGTACAGGTAGAGAAGGACAGACAAGCAAAACCACACTTTTGTGCATGATCAGTATGGTTATTCAAGCCTTTTTCTTAAGAAGGCAGACTGAAAAGTAGCACTTCTGTTGCTCTAGTGCAGATATGGTGAGGAAATGGAACTCTGACAACAACCAGCATGGAAAAGCAAAAGGTATTGAGTGCTGCAACATGCACAAGCACATGAGCATTTGTACTTTTTAACCATGAGACAACCTTGCACTGAATTTCCTTCCACTGCCGTGGCATCTTTCATTTCACATGTAATGTGCTTAAGGGAACAGGTATAACATTCACCATCTCAACAGAGGATGACATAGGCTGACTCTTGCACTTGTGGTGCTGATCGTGTCAGGTGTAAGAATTTCTCAGAGGTGCTACTGGAGTAAATATTATTTTCCCTATAAAACTTGGCTAAAGTAATATTGGGCTTGTGCTCTACCTACTCACTTTACTTTTTGAGCGACAATGGACAAGGTTGCCGGTGAACCAATATGTGGTTGAGCTCTTTTGTTTCAATTTGCTTACATTATTTTAATGTACCCGTGTATTTTACTGCTTTAATATTCATTAGTAATTTCTGGCTGATTGAAAGGAGGGTTCACTAGAAAAATAATGTAGACCATAATGCCAGAGAGATACAGTTAGACTGAAGGGTGCACTCTTGTCTTTGACAATTATGGAGCTCTCAGCCTTCTATAGTTAAGTTCAAAAGTGAAGTATCTAAGGATGAGAAGAGATGTATAAAGTCAAGTCCAGTGGCATGTCATAATTTCACAGTGGATGATGTCTCAAAGGATTGCATATGAAAATAAGATCAGTTCTGCATCGCAGGTTTAATTCAAGTAACTGGACTGACAAGAAATCTTTCATTCATGAATATTTAGGCAACACAGCTGCTTTTTTGATTAAGCAAGCTAAATGTATGGAGTGGGATAAGAAGGATGCTAAGATTAGCTTCCACCTGAACTCTTTCCTGGTCTGCCTGTATAACGGTTACCTGAAGATTTAGTTTGGCATGGTGTTTCATCCTCACCTCCTTTCTTCAACTGTTACATGTCTTCAGTAATTGTTGCATTCTGCTAAACATCACAGAAAAGGGTATGATAATAAAATTTTCTATTAACTAGTAGACAAAAATTGCTTTTCTGACCATTTTTACCCCCAAGTGCCTACTTTTGAGGGATAATAACAAAAAAAAGAAAATGCTCTGAATCCCTGAAGGTTTAAATTTTTCAGATTTAACATTCTCATCAGGATTCTCAAACTAATCTTTCATTGTACCATTATTCATTGCAATGAGATGTTTCAGTGCTCCGGAATCAAAATGTGTAGTTTCAGCTTGGCTTGGTATCAAATCACATTCTGCTGGTGCATTGCAGTGATTGATAGAAGTTACAGTTTGAGTGCTTTACATTCCCATTCTTCTGCATCGGACAAGCATCCGTATCGGACAACTGACCCATATCTCATGTGATGGCATCAAATCCCCTCAGACATTGTTTTGAGTTAGTAAGAGGAGATGTCATGGAGTATGATGAGAAATATATCTTTGCCAGGTAGCTTGCTTTGTAGGGCGTAGAGCATGCTTAACTGATGGGATTGGTGGAAAATATAAAGCGTAAGTGATTTGACGTAGAAATTGGTAATGGAACAGAGACCACCATGCTGTCAAATAGTTCCTCCTCTGCTGTGTTGTTTGGGCTGAGGCAATACCATGCAGTGAAGCTCAGATGGTAAAACTCTGCCCCTTAAATTAACAAGTGATTGGAAAAGATCTGAGCCTGATTTAACTCCCTTTGAAAGCATCTGGGCTTTTTGCTGATTGCAATCAGAGACAGATCAGGGCTTTATAGCTTGTCTGCCATCTTCTGAAATGTTATGTGACAAACAAGACACTGGTATTATTTCTGCTATGAAATGTTTGTATTTTATCATAGCAGTGAATATGGGAATAACATTTGCATTGTGCTCAGGGTTTCTTATGGACTTCCCGAAGATGAAATTGTCTGGTTTTTTGGTGTGGGTTTTTTTTTTTTTTGGGTGGGGGGTGGTTGTTTTTTTTTTTTAACTGACTTGGCCACATTGTCCCTTTGCTAATGCAGAGTAGTCAGCTGGCAGGTACTAAAACAATCTAATAGAATAAGGTTAATCTTCTCTCTTTAATTAGACAGCAATATGTAACACACCCAGTGGGCCAGATGACCTTGAAAATTAAAGTGGGAATAGAGACACATTTGAGAGGAAAATATCTTTAGTTACAGGAGGTTGAGGGTAGAAGAAGCAAGAGGAAATGTTCACTGATATTACAAAACAACCCCACACAATCTCCCTTCTCCACCCAAACCCTCAGAGAATTTCTCTCATAAAATGGACTGGGACATCTTACTGCTCTTACAGGCATTTCAGAAGTGTTTGTTAAGTGTGAAGTAGTGCAATCTTGTTGGAAGTGAACCTCACCAAAATTCAGGGTCTGTCAGAAAACATTTCTGCGATTCCATAAATCACCTAATCTCCATCTGTAGAGCCTAATATATCCCCATCACTGTAGCACCAAAGTACTTCATAATCCTTCTTGTATTTCCTTTCAAAACACCATGGAGGGTTGATAATGTAATTATTTTTACAGGAGAAGAACTGAGGCATTGCAATTTTTCCTTAGGTTGCATAAGAGGTCTTAGCAGTCTCATGTTGTCACCCTAAGTGAACCACTGGGTCATTTTCCCCTCTCCTGTAATATTATGAGACCTGGGGTTTTGTTCAGGACTTTCCATACAATTCTAAATTTTTCACTTAGTAGTGGTCAAGGGACTTTGTATTGGAGTGCCTGGCTAATGGACATATCCCTGACTCGACCTTTGATGAAAATTATGCATGCTAACTAATGAAGCAGGGGTAGGCTGCTTGCAGGCAATGTGTATGTGTTGAGTAACGCTGTGCAGAGACAATGAAAGAGGCCTTCTCTCCCACCAACCCAAAACAGATGGATACTTATGTATCCAAATAGTCATTTGCAAGCTGAATGAGTTACAGACATGGCAAGACTATGCAGGAATACAATCAATATTCTGGCTGTGTATGGGAGTGAGAAATACCTAAGCATGTTAGAGCCTGTCAGAAAACATAGCTATAAAAGGAAGCCAGCAATCGTGCTCTCTGGTGCTGGGCAGTTAAGCCTTGCTAGTTAGTATTCAGCCAGCAGTTTGCCAGTCCTGTGTTGCTTTTCTGTTTGCTGTCTCATCAGAATAGCGCATACCTTCCTGACAGTTTTGGTGTCAAGTCAAACACTCGCTTCAGGATATCAAAGAGGAAAAGGCCTTTGTGATGATGGAGATGGACTTCTTCTGGCTGAGTTTTGGCATGACCTATTGAGAATGTGTGTGCAGCATCACTGCCTTTGCATAAGTAATGTACTGAATGCAATAGTCTGGTAGCCTGTAATGTAGTGGAGTAATCATTTAATCCTATTCAGGGGAGTAAAGGCAATATCAGGTACAGTGCTAACTCTCACCACCATGTATTAGAGCAGATTCTCAGACACAGTTGAATGCAGGAATATTGGGATCCAAAGCCAAGCAAAATGGGTAAATTAAGGTATAACTGAAAAACACCCAAAACCCATTCATGATCCAGTAATAATTGAGGTTTTATACTAACCTCTGACTGTCCTAATTCCACAAACTTGGATGTTTCTAATATTCTGTCTACTCACATTGCCATTTTGGGGCCAGATTTGGAGAAGCCTTGAGTACAGTCAGCTTCAGCCCAAATCAGAGTAAGTTAGATGCCGAACATGTAACATGCTATATAAATCTATGTTCCCTTAAACAAAAATCCTGTCCTTGGCCTCTCAGATACGGAGGCCGAATTAGCGGGTGTCTCTTATGTAAGTCACTTTTTGTCCCAATTGCTCTTTTATGAATTGGGAATAATGTGGTCCCTTCTTGTACCAGTGCTGTTGGGAAAATTAGTCCATCAGTGTTTATAAAGCAGTTGTCTCCTGCAGTGCTAAGCACTTTAGAAAAGCCATGAAGAACTGAATAGCTCTGTCCTCAGAGCAGGCTTTGAGTAGCACGCAGTAAGCAGGAGCCTAGGGCTGCATATTGAACAATAAGGAAAAGCCAAAATATTGAATAATCTGCTCGTTAATGAACAGTGTTGATCCTGTGCACAGAATAAAGCAAGAGCCCTGTGGAAAAACACCCTGTGCTCCTGTAGTTAAAGGCTGTGTCATAATAATGACAGACACAGAGCTGAATGAAGGTTGTATGTATCTGTGCAGCTGTGGCGTATCCAAACTTTTAAGACCTCAACTTTGTGACATTAACGTTGGCTCCTTTGACTGCAGGCTTTCTGTCTGTAATAGTAAGATAGTAAGAGCTGAACCATCTTTTGGGGGTGTTCATATAATGCCGGTCTACAGGGAACATGACACTCCTTTCCTCTTGCCTGAAGGTAAGTAGGTTAAGCAAGACTGCCAGCTTCATCTGCCGAGAAGTATATGAAATATGTGTTGTAATGTGGGGGAATGTCGTTCTACAGCAGCTGGAGTATTCACTAATAATTGTGAGATGTGTTGTGTATCAGATTAGTTGCATAGTCTGAGGAGGGGCAGAAGTGGTAACAGAAGTATAATTTAAGATAAGCTGTGTCTCCAGAAATGCTTACCCGTGTATTAGCTGTTTTCTGTGAACCACTCTGGCGAGTTTACTTTCACCCAACCTCCACCTCCAGGAATGTAGAATGACAAAGAAATACAAATAGTTTAAAGAATGTCTGCCTGTCTGAAGGGAAAGGTTGTAAAGAGACAGGATTAGGGCATTGTGTGGAAGCATCAGGCAGACTGGGCAGGAGGGCCTAGAGGAGTTTGACCTGTTGACAGCACTCACAGAGGTGGGAGTCCAGTAAATTAAGCACACGTGAAGTTAAAATTCTTGTTCTCGGTGGTTTTCAGCTTGTGATCCATGAGTTGCAGGTGGCTTTTGGACTACATCAGGAAAGAAAGTTCATATAATACTGCATTATGCTCTATGTATGTGAAATTTCTGAAGGGTCAATGCCTGCAGTGGAAATTTTTTGGGATCCAAAAGTTGGAAAAAACCCACTGCCTGCTGTCTTCCTCTCATTAAGTCAATGATATGTTTGGTTTTGAAAAGGCCAAACAATGAATCAGGCTTTAAAAAGGAAGAACTGTAGGTGTTCTCAGTAACTTGGTTAAAGCATCTGGGTGTGCAGGATCGATGTGCCAGTGTGACTCAGCGTGCAGCTGGGAGTGGGAGTCCCAAGAACACCTTCCAGGGGCAGGACAGACAAGATCTGCTTTTGCAGAGCATTCACTCGGAGAGATCCGCACATGGGGCCAGACATGCACTTCCCATGGGACAACTTTGCTAAACTATGACTTGCCTCCCTGGGGATGCACTGGAAACCCTGTCCTTTGAAAAACTGAAAATTGGACTGGGCACTGTGCAGGAAAACATGTAGGGGGGGATGAGTCCTATGCTAGCTGCAAGGATGAGCAAGTGATAGGATCTTACTGTCTTACATCCCAGGCACACTCACAGGGCGTGATTCTCCTAACTGCAGGATGGGTTTTTATTTCCAGCATTCTGTTTCGTGCCCAGGAATCCTTTTGGCACTACTGAGGACCCGAGGTGTGTAGGGAGAGTTAAATACTGGAATTGAGATATATCCTGAAGATCAGAGAAGGGAGTCTGCTTGTGTCAGGTGGGGATGCGTGTAGTCCTTGGTGCGTATGTCTGTAACGCCTATTACCAGCTCTGAGAAACGCATGTATTCATCAGAAGGAGAAAATATCCCTTTGTGTTTATTCTTATTTAACATTGTTTACACAGAAAATGGAGAAACACATCTTTAACCGTCATGTACTATTTAAAATTATGTCAGTACACCATGCAGTGCTCATTCTGTAAACATCTACTCCACCATGTGGTCTCTGGGAGCTAATGCTGTTCTGCTCTGTATGGCCACTTGTGTTCTGCCTGGAGCACACTGCAGTGGTTATGTTAAATAGCCTTTGTGAAGGTTTCAGGAGCTCTAAATTAAAAATGCAGAAAGCTGGGGAAGGGGAGAAAGAGTTGGGAGGGGGGATTCTCTGTAGCTGGAGTGTTAGGATGTCTTGCTACCTAATTGCCTGAGAACATGTGAGCTTGAATGAATCCTCTTTAATGAATAATAGGCAAATGCATAAATCGCAAACCCCAAGCACCCAAACGATGAAAAGTACACTAATGAAGACTCTGACTTTGACGACAGCAGGTGTAGAGTTGATTTGTAAAATGTCGTGAATATAACAGGTTTAAAATGATATATTTATTAAAAGAAGCAAGTCTTCCATGTGTTCCCCTTGTATTCACTCTCATACTGCACACCTACTCTTCCTGCACGATACTGCAGGCTGCAGTCTCACAGCAGTTTCTTGCTATAACTCTTGCTTCGAAGAAGTGCAACAATAGAGACCAATTACCCTCTGTCTCTACTCTTATTGCAATAAGCCTGAGGGGGGAAAAAAGTGAGTGCACCCCCTCCCCCCACTACCTTTTCAATTTCAAATCCTAACCCTGTTGGTAATGCCATTTGTGGATTTGAACTCCCTGGCTTTGTGCGCAGTATTATCTGGAGATTCACCTGGTACTGATCCAATGAACCAACGCAACCTTACAAAGCTGAAGGGAAGAGTGTAGAGTTCTCTTTGTAATAAATCATATGCCATGAAAAAGGATTTCTTTAACTCCTTTCCTCCATTATTCTCCATATCTCACCTTGTGGAAATGGTTCTGTTAGTGAGAGACTTAGACTCACATGGTAGGAAAAACGAACAGGGGAGGGAGAACTGAAGTGAAAGGAAGGCAGAGTTCCTGGAGGTTTCTATAACTTGGAGATTCCAGAAAGAAGAGGCACAACTTGAATGAATAGGAAGCAGCCCTATAAATAAATCCAGCATAGGCCTTGGTACTAAACCTTCCTCAGTTATAGAAAGGGACAACTATGTTTTCATTAAAGCAGCTGCATAAGAAATCCTTAAAACCAGTGATGACTTAAGCCCCCAGAGGCAAGGAGGTTCTGTCCAGATAATTGCCCAGCAGAGCTGAATGCTCGTCTGAACATCTTTGGTTTTACTGAGTTGAGCTGGTAACCTCTTGAGATCTGGCTGTCTCCCAAGTAGGGAGGGATGAATACTGCAAAATGTTTCAGTTTCCATTTCAATTTTGAAACTCATTTGCTTTGACTGAATTTGTACTGTGTTTATGTAAATTTACAAACACTGTAATAAATTTATCTACTTATAGAAAACAGAAATTTTAGAAAAAGTCTGGAGAACATTTGTGAAACGCAAATTCTAATTCAACAAATATAATCACAGAACCTGATTTAAATGTACTTTCAATGACAAAGCAGAAATATAGTATGTAGTCTGTATATCTAGCAAACCCTAAGAAGCATGATCCAAAATTCAAACAATTGTTAACGGCTTACATATTTTAAATTACACACATGTCATTCAGTATGAATGAAGACCACAATCAGGTAATAGTAGCAGTTTGCTACTTTGCTTGCTACTTTTTTCTAATCTACGAGAGACTCTGCCAGCATGTCATTCTTATCTGGCTCCATGTCAATATTACCTGCCACATTTATAAGAGCATTCATGGGCATGGCCATTAAACCTCATGGAATGGGGTATTCTCCAGTGCCCTTACTCTGGAAATGTTCACCTGCTCCAACCCTTACTAAATTTTGTGTTTCCTTGCACCTCTTGAAGTCTGCAATGTCTTCTGTTTTGCTCTCCTCTATATCCCCTTTCAAAGATCATCCTTAAACAGTTCTTTGATATAATTTAGGGTTTTTTCCCCTTATTAATTTTGTACTGAACATACTAGTTTGTTTAATGCACAAAATAAACGTAATCTGTATAGGGCAGATTTGGAGGTCCTTTCTAAATCTGGGGAACATTTATAGTCACATGAGGAAGCGTACTGAAGCCAATGACCACGCCTGCAGTCTGAGTAAGAGATCTGGTCTTAAATATTGAAAGATCCTGCATTATATTGGAACACAGTTGTTTCCCATTGTAAAGCTGCTGTTTCCATTTCTAATTTGCTTACCCAGTGCTTGAAGCAGCAGGTAAACAGTTAAGCAATGGAAGTAGCAAGCAATGTGTACTCAAAATGAGCCGGTTTAAGATTGGTAGGGGGAATTAAAAAGCAGTGCAAGATGCAATTTTTAAGTTATCCTGTTCAAGTTCTTGCATTGGAGGTATTAGCCACAAGGGAGATCACATCATCTGGGAGCAAGAGAATATAATGAATGCAGGATCTGTAATAGGCATGTGGGAGACTCTTACCGTATGTTTTGGTCATGTCCTGATATACGTGAGCTTTGGGAGACAGTTCTACATGTAATAGAGTCAATAATCAAATCTGAAGTACCAAGGAACACAACTTGATGTTTCCTTAGAGAGACCACAAGTTTGCAACAGATGAATAAAGAGAGAATGTGGTAGATACAAATTTGTCTTTAGGAAAAAAGGAAAGAAAAAAGACTTAAAAACAGGGGGAAAAAACTAAATTTTACACTGTTCCCAGACTGGAAAGAAATAGTAATGACTACATCAGAAATTTAATTAATTGTTGTTACATTGATAAAGATGTGATATACCACATCAAAGACTAGCTAAATGATATTTGGAAATTAATTTGGGTTCCTATTAAATAGAGCTCAGAGAAGCTTCCCAAATGAATAACTTGTTTGTCAAGCATTGATTGCTTCTGTTTATAAAGTCTTCTCAAGTAAAGACAACTATTTACAACTGTTCTTGTTGCTTGAAATGAACTATGAGATTCATCACTAACCGGATATTCACGGCAAATTCAAATATTGCAAATTGCAATGCCTTAGTATCTTACAGAAATTAGATATTGCTTATTTCTGTTCCCTATAGGGACAACTTATATAAAGTTATCTAAAAAGTCTCAAACACCACATTTAATATTGACAATCCATGTTTGAATTTAAAATTTGCTTTTGGTGCTCTGTAGCTTGGCCACTTCAATGTGCTTTGGAGATGAACATAATGGAATCAAAATATACTTGTTTTCTGTAAAGTTATTAGTTTTAAATATTCTTAAACCAAAATGTAAATGGGACACATTTACAAGGGGATATGATTTCAGGTTCTGAACTCTTAAGAAAGTTATCCTGTAGAGTGAGCGTGCTGTTTTCTTGGGAACTGTGCCAAAATACAGTAAGTCTCATGATGATCACCACAGTTTCTGCGTTTGTTAAATGAAAAACTCATTCCTGAGTGATTCTGCTTTTATACCAGTTTTATCCCAGTGTAATTCCACCTAGGTCTCTGGAAGTACTTCTGATTTTATATTAATGTCTGTGAGTTCAAAAGAAGATAGGATTTAGTAGCACTGGGTAGAGAGAGTTTACATGAAGACAAAAAAAAAGAGAGAGAGAGAAATCTTATATAATGTATTTGCTTTATGGTGGGGTTGTGACGACTTTCAGAGTTGTCTGTGGAATTGTAGCTGTTGGAGTGTCCAGAGAAGAAATCCATCTGTTCTCTAGACAAGCAGACAAGCGACCACCAAGACAAGGAGGTGGCTTTCTCCACCACAGCAAGCCATCTGGCTCATCTGTACACCAAGTCAGCAGAGATGGAGTTGCAGAGCTGGCAGTTGGGTGTTTGAACTCAGACAGCTTGATGTTTGGGTTAAGGCCAAGGAGCAAGGCAGCTCCTGCCTGCTTAGCTTCCCATAAGAATTTTTACAGAAGAAGGTCCCCTTAACTTTATATTTTTTGGTTCATAAGAAAATATTAATTCATCATTTTTGGAAATTAATTTAATTCTCTGGTTTCATCCCCTCACTTTTCTTAGCATTTCACCCCTCTGTCTTAGTTTTTATTTGAGTTTGATGTATGCAATCATTTGTTTCAGCTGTTAGAGAAGTGAGGCATTTTCCTTTCTTTTTGCCAATTAAACTTGAATTTTTTGGTCATCAGATTCTTAGAATTTTTGTCGAAGGATAGCGCTACTGGAGTAAATCTCTATTGTTTGCATAGGTGTGTTTAAAAGATTAAGGCTGAACAGACATTCACATAATAGACCAGGGATCAATGAAAGCTCTTCTTTCCTCAAGAAGCTTTAACGCTTAGCAGTGAGGTTGATTTTTTTTGTTCTTTTGTTTTAAATATAGAGGAAGTTGCATCTCTGCCTGGTCTTTTATTATTTGTGTGGTCTTTCATAGAATTCCTGAGCAAGATCTGCCCAAGGTCCACTGGTCCCAAGCTCAGCTTGAGATGACAGAAGGGATTTTTCTCCCTGCTTATATTAGCGGCCACAGATTGCCTAGGTGATTTCTGTGGTAGGCAAGGGACATGATTTCCTCTTCTTATTTGTGCCACTTCCAGCTTTTAAATTTCTTCTATGTTCACTCTGCCAACAGCCCATTGAGTTTCAATGGGACTTCCCAATGAATGGGATATTACTCCCTGGGACTGGGAGCAGCAGAATCAAACTCAAGACAATGTCCTGAGAGGGATATGAGTCAGAGCAGGAGGGAGAAGCCAAGGTGGCATACATGCTTCAACACCCACAAGATTTGATGGCCAATAAGTATTTTAACTTAGTGTCTTGTTTGGCTAACTTTTGTGTAGGCAATTGCAGGAGGGGAAGAGACTGAGGCCCTAGGTTGGTGGAACAGTTACATTCATGCTTTAAATCCCTTAAGCACATACTTAATGGCCATTGATTTCAATGCTCTTAACAGCTTTGCTGAGTCAAGGCCTGACTGAGGGCAAAGTAAAGGCTTGGTGATGCAGTTTATGAATCATCCTCATAGCTATAGACCCCCAGCTAGAGCACTGAAAAGAAGGGAGCCTCGAAGGCCAAGCAGGCCCTTCCAGTGCCAGCGTGGCAAGCTGGCAAAAGGCAAAAGATAGAGTGAGCATATGTGTTGTGGAGGGGAAGAAGGCTGAATGACCAAAGATGTTTCAGTTGGTATTCTGCTGTTCACATTATTTCTAAAAGTGACCATTGCTGCAAGCTTTCCTCATCCTCAGGGGAGCATTTGCTTTTGGTTTTTCCATGAGAATAACTTGTTTAAATACATAAGTTGCAGAATATAGCCCTAATTCTGCAGGTGAAGCCAGAAGAGGCTGCAACCCACATAAGTCCTTTGTGTGTGTTGGTTTTTTGTGTGTGCAGGTGCTCGCTGATGGGGTTTGATTTAAACCGGCACTGGGCAAATCCATCTCCTTGGGCTCATCCCACACTGCATGGAGTGAAACAGCTCATCATTGAGATGTACAACAATCCGGTGAGTGGGGAAAGGTGATGCCAGAACAGCCACTTGCTGAGGTACTGACTCTCTCCTGCTCTGGGGTTGTGCAAGATGCCAGTAATTCTGACGTGGCTTAATCCAGTGGCAAACCAAAATAAGAGAGAAGTAAGTAAACATCACCCCCACTGCATGAGATCAGGGAACATTTGTGTCTTTTGTCACAGGAAGCATCAGAGTGGAGAGAGCAAGTGAAATGAAGTTCAGCTCAGATTAAATATGGAATAATTCTGAAAGCAGGGCCTAAATTCAATCGAGCTGCTTTCGTGATGTCCTGAGCTGGATTCAAAACAGCAGGCCCCCCAAATTGAATTACTGAATGGCATTGATGTCCTGAGCTCCGGCAGGGGTTGCTATGTAGTGTGCAGAGCAGGAGGGGGATAATATTTGCAAATATTATATAAACACACATACACACACACACTCTCATGCTCACTCAGAGAAGCAGAGGTGTTCTTGAAGGTGAAATCTTAGCTAATCAGAGGAGATGGATTGCAGAGAATATGGAGAAGAGGAGTGGGAGGGAGGCAGACAGCTATTGAATGTTTGACATCAAAGCGCAGAAGGATTATTGAACGTGGCACCTAAGAAAAACTGCCGAACGAAGATGGAGATGGGTAGGAAAAAATCACTACCAAAAAAAATAAAAGGACATTTTATAGATGATTATTTTTTCTGTATGGAATTCCTGGTATTTGTCCTTTCTTTTTACTTCCCAGTACGGAAATGGCATTTGGATCTTTGATTCCCTTAAGTTTTGCTAATTTTTTTTTTTCTTTCTTTCTGTTAGTGTGAAAAGGGATCTGGTTTGCCTTGCTAATAAAGAAAGAGGATTCTTACCCCTGGCTACATCATGTATAGGATAAAAGCTCCTTTAATTTAACTCCTGATTCTTCCAGTACATCTTAATTGGACTTTTTATCTTGCAGCTAGTAGTAATACTTGTACAGAAGGGATTTTAGGTTTAAGGAAGATAGGTTAATAGATAAGGTCCTTACATATGCAGTGGAATCCAATTGCATGGAAAATATTTTCTTAGGCTGCTAATTGTTTGGCACAGAATTTGTCTTTCTATTCTGTTTATGCAGCACCTAGCATTGTGCCTGTGACCAAAGCTCCGAAGCTCTGCTGTATTAGAGTGATGATGACGGAAAGTAAAGAAAGGAGCTTTACAGCCAGCCTGGTCTTTCCTCTGTTTCCTACCCCAAATAGCAAGACAATTTTCCTTCTAGATGATGGAGAGAGCATGCAGGCTGCTTTGTCTGAGAAGAAAGTTTTTTTTCCAAGAATAAAGAGGTCCTTAAACATTACAAGAAAGTTGGGTGTAGGGGAATGCTAGTAAAGCAACAAATCCTGGCACTATTAAAAGTCACTGTCAGTAAAATAAAGCTGTTCTTGGTGGGAAAAAAATTCTTTTCAGCTTTGTCCCATTTCTGGGAAGCTTTGAAAACCTGGTAGTTTCCAGCTGCCCTGTGTGTGAAGAATGAATTTATTTCCTGTGGTGGCTAAAATGAAAAATCAAAAGAAATGTTTGGTCAGAGCTGGTCTGAAATGGAAATCTTTTTTTTCCTCCATCTCTCTGTTTCCCACCCCTCTACAGTGATCAACCTGAGATGAACCAGTTCCAGTCCATTTTCTTCGGAGGGAAAGAAAAAGGAGCCTTTCAAACACAAATGCAACATTTCATTTTCAGGGTTATTTAATTTTCTTTTAAATACTATTTAGGAATCTTTTTATGGATTAAACTACCAGCAAAGTTCAGGTGGCTCTTCAGAGTTTCATTTCTCAGTGAATTAGCTACTCACCAAAAGATCTTCTTGTCTGGTTTTATCATCCCCTAGTCAATACCAGCCTTTCTGACAGTTTTAGAGACCCTCAGCAATACAATGCAGTATAAGGGATTATTTCTTTTTTCAGGCAATACTACATTCTTAGTCCCTCTGATCCAAGTAATATTTGTATGAACAGACCATATCCAAAGTGCTGGTACAAAACGGGAAAACATGCCAGCTGCCTCAGAGAGAGGGCATGGGACTGTACGTGTGCCATCCTGTTTTAGCAGTGACTGATTTTATTAAGTACTTGAGATAAAAATACCCACCCCTCCCCTCCTGACAGAGTGCCAGAATAAAAACCTGCTTTGAATCACTTCAGGCTGCTAAAGATTTTAAGTACTGTCCAGGTGCAGAGTGTAACTTTTGGATGAGTAACACATTATAGATGGTTGGCTGCATGCATAGGTGAACTAGTTGCATGGGGGCTGTTGTCAAACTGCGACAGATCAGGATTATGCATTTGAACATGTCTGTTCTGCCACCTTCTCCTCACCTGAAGTCTCCCCTGGGGAATACGAAATGAAATAAAATGCAAAGTAAGGTTCCCTGCAAAACAATGTAATATAAAATAACCTTAATCCCGCCCATTCTAGACAAGATCTGCTGTGAGGAGCTCCCCACAAGAGATTAGATTGTTTAAAGCAAAGGAAGTTCAGCTTCATGTTGCTATTGCAGAATGGCTCAGTGCAGGCCTTTTAGAGGTATTCATTCCCTTAAATCATTTAAGGAAAATTAGCTGCCATAAGAGCATAAAACCACATATTAAATATTGCTGTATAGGAGGATTTTTCTTCTGCTGCAGTATGGAAGATAAGCTGTTTCCTTTGAAAAAATTTCATTCTGGAGCGGGGAGGATCACTGACACAGAAATAAGTGAAGTGGGTATGAGGTGCACACACAATGCCATAGCTACAGTGATTCCAGCACTGAGTGGTCCAAGACTAAGTGTTTACTGTAGCTACTGTATAAAAATAAACCAAAGGCACCTGTGGTTCGCTGTTCTTCTCGGTTTTACAAAGTGTGCTTATTTTATTTTTAAAGTGTTTCAAATTCCATAATGACCATATCTCCTTTAGGAGGAAGTAGATGGGTCAAGAAATCAGAGAACGATAGGAAGCTTTTGATCTCCATGTCACTGATTTTGAAATAATCACTCATGATCGTAAATCACTGTCATTGTGTTGGCCTATGTGAAGTGAGGGGATATTCTCAGCTGTTTCTAGTGGTGTCAGTCTTGTAGATGAGACTGAAGTGACAGACTTGCTCTTCTAGATCACATGTTTTTGGCTGAAGATATTTCTGTTCTTAGGTATCTTCCCACCTCTCCACCAGATGATACATGTAGATGGTTCCCCTGTCCATGCTGGAGCAGGTTAGCGGAATTAGCTCAGAACATGAATATATTGTTTAAACCAATGCAGCTGACTTTTGTCTGAAGTACATCAAAGGATGTTCATATGAGCTGTTCCAACAGCTGAACTGTGGGGCCAGGAAGTTCTGCTTGGCCATGATAACGACTTCACGTAGAGAGCTGTTTGGAGAACGAATGTCTAGGTAAGGAATCTAATAAAGCATATATGCGCAGCTAGATTTAAACACGTGAACAGTCCAATTGCATTCAGCAGTGTTCCTTGTGTGCTTACGGTTAAGCAGGTGCTTAGATGTTTTGGACTGGGGATCAAGCGTTCAGCACCAGCAAGCTGAGCATATGGATGGTCTATGGACACCAAACAGTCCTTACCTCTGGGATAACATGAAGCCTCAGAGACAGAGCGAGCAGTAGAACTGCTTGATTGTTGGAAGGTTTCATGTGGCCATCCAGCACTTTTCCCGACAAGCAAATGCATTCTTTAAAGAGATTTAATGAGTGAACTTAGGTAGCGTGTTCAGTGTCAGCTCAGTCCCCTTGAGTATGTGCATTGTGATATGGTCTTTAATCATGTTATTCTCTCAGCTAGACCCCTGCCTCACTGAGTTCTCCAAACAGAAAACTTTCACATAATAAGCAGCTATTCAGTGTTTTGTTGTAGCTTCAATGTTCATTGTGCAGCCCTGTCCTGTATTTACTGTGCACTATTCAGATTCTGCTCTGAAGATGGAATTGTTAATCTCCTTGTGGGCTTTTTTGTTTTGCTCATTGCTATACTCTGGGAGAATTTCAGAAGCGTTAATTATTTTTTGGGGGACCCCTGTGAGAGACAAATACGTTATCCTGTATGGATAGGAAACAGAGGCAGAGACAGTTATGATCAGAAGTACCTACTCATTTGAGATAGATAATTTAAGATTCTTGGGATCAGATTTGTTTCATGTCATTCACCAGGGCTTGATAAGTTCACTGTCTCGTTTCTATCCCCTTCCTTCTCCAAGGAAGATTGGGATAGACTATTTCTGTCATTTGGAGTTCTTAGGACCTAGAAGACAAGGAATAGGCAGTGACTGACTGCTTGGGAAGAACCTGTTTCAAGTGATTTGCCCCCTTCAAATGAAAATGCAGAGATGGGATGCAGTGCTCCCAGGCACTCCCATTGCAACACTGTATTTTGTCTTCTTGAAAGATGCACTTCCATCTTTCTTCTGTTCTGCCTGTTTTCCACCTCCTGTTGTCACCGAAGCTGGAGTCCTACATGCAAATGATTCCTATGTTAGACACTGTTCACTTTGTGCCCTGAGTGAGCTGAAGACCTGACCAAAAAGAAAAGAAAACAAAAAGTCACCCACCTGGGGTATGCTCATTAATTATCATCTCCTTTATGATGCACACATATACCAAAGTTTTAAATTATTTCTGCACAGGCAACTTTTCTGTTTCCATTCCTGACTTCGGAGTGCTTGATGTTGCAGCCTTTACGTACTTTTAATGCTATTCAGGGTGAAAGTTTTCATTGATTCAAAGCAAAACATACAGCTGAAATGAAGCCCCAGTGTGCTGAAATCTGAGTCATCTGCTGGGCTGGAACCTTTAGATCAACCACACAGACATCTGCCACAAGAGCTGATGAATTAATTGATGAAGTATGGCAATCTGCTATTGCTGTGGACTGGCGTGAGGGAGAGAAAGAGACACTTTGCCTGTAGGCTTTGTGGGTATCTGCTGACAACAGAATTAATAATAAGAAAAGATGAGTAAACATAATACTGCAGGCATGGGGGGTGGGTATTTAAGGCTGAATGACACCATTTATGTTTTTGAGAACATTTTTTAAGATCCCATCTGCAGGCTTAGACTTGAAAAAAAGCATATGCTTCCAATCTTCCTGTCTCTGAGAAGACCTTGTTTTTGATCCAGGTAGGCTTGGGTGTGCAAGAAGTTAAGACTACAGATGAATTTACATTTGTCTGATAAGTCAATGTAACTCTGGAGTTTTTGGCAGATGACCACATTCCCTTCCATAAAGAGAATATATCTACTTTCTTCCAAACCTACTGAACATACACTCTTCTGGTTCTCTGTTATCATCTATCTCTAGACCCTTCTTTGGAGGCAGATGGATATCCATCACTACAGTTGGCTCCCCTCAGTACATCATGCGCCTTCATTACTGCAGGAAGACAGTAGAGATAGCTTAGAGTGGACTGTATTACTCACCTAAGCGGTTTCTCTAAGTTTTCCCATCACCATTGCCAAAGAGTATGGGCTCAGCCCTCCCCTGTGCTTACAGTCTTTCTTTTCACCTTCTGTTTCTCTCCATTCTGATACTGAGCTTTGTTCATACCTGTCAGGAGATTACACATGTTCTTACCACTCCAGACCGCTCCCCATCTCTTTCAAAGATGCAATTCAGATGTTAATGCTTGACGTAGGCCCTTAGTCGCTGCCCTTCTGCACGCTGCTCTGACTGACTGGTGTTGTCTTCAGACACTGTTTAGACTGGTGACTATCAATGCTATTGTTCAACCTACTTCTTTTCTAGGCCTTCTAGTAGCAGCATCTAGAGCATACTATCAAGGATAGTAGTTTTGACTGTGCAGGAGCCATGTTCAAAGTATGGCGATGTGGGAGTGCTCCATGTGCTGCACATCCAACCCCCAACTTTCTTCATTATCCTGACCTTTTGTAGCAATGAAAATCAGGATCTTTTTTTCCTAGTGGCCCTGGTTATAAAGGCAGTGCCATACTTTGAGGGAAGCATTCTTGTTCCATGGAAAACTAGATCATAAAATGAAGACTTAGAAACCTGTAACTGGTCTTTTACAGCTTGCAACTACCCCTAATGGCAGCATTGCTTTAGTGACCTCCCATCCTCTCCGCTTTTGGCAGTGCTACATTCTTCACCAGACAACTCCACCTTAAGAAAAATGCAGCTGGTCTCTGAGATGCATGTGCTTTGCTGGAGCATGACATAAATTGTATTTTTGTCAGCCCTGCAAATTGTGTCAATCTTAGAGGCTCTACTTCCACTCATCTTGTGAAATGATGTTATTAGTATTATCATCAATGTGATACTGGATAGTTGACAAATAAAGCATAATAACAGATTTTGCAAGGGTTTCACATCAAAATTGTACACTTAGGCTTCTTATACTATAAGCCCACAAGTAGTATTATCTAATCTAACATTTGAATGACAGCAATTGTTTTCTGTTCAAAAATTCTTCTTTTCCCTCATGATCTCCCCTGCTCCTGTTATAAATTGGAGCAGCAAAGTGGAATATATACTGGAAAATTATAAGCAGATTCTCATTCCAGCTGAAACCAGTTTGGATGTTAATAAACGTTTGGAAAGGCTGTGGGTTGGGGTTTGGTATTGCTCAGAAATCAGTCAGAGCCAAACAAATCAGCTGAGGTCTGCATCATCTGGTATATGGAGTCACAACAGATTAACACAGGGTAATGAGATCTGTAGCATAACACGCTACCTGGCTCCATTTTGCCGTTAGCAGAGCTCTTAGACTTCCTTCCCCAGCTAAACACACAGTAGTAATGAATAATCATTGTTAACACAATATTGAATTTTAACAACCTACTAGGAAGTGATGTTCAGATAGTCCCTCGGATATCCTGGGTTGTCATTAGTACTTGATGGTTTTCACTCAGACATCAAAACAGCTATCATCAGGCATCATTTTTTGCCAATAATTCTCAACCTAATATAGTGCATGTTATTCTGAGTTCTTCTCAGGCAAAATGGCCAACATGCTGCCTCTTATTTCTCTCCTCCTGAAATTAGAAGAGGTATTACGTCTTATGCAGTATATGTTCAACTATGATAACCCTGTGGCTGCTTTCTGTGGTAATGTTTGTGTTTGTGCCAGTTTGTTGACATTGTAGAAATGCCCTATACCACTTCTATCTTGCAAGTCCCTATTGACTGAAGTGTAACTTTTTAGTATTGCAAATATCATTCTTATTTCAGTTCTCTGTTGAACAAAACAGTAGTAAGGGCAACCTTTGTTTCACTGGTGCTAGGGCATAATTTAACAATGCAATGTGCAGATCAGTGTCTGATTCTGTAACTTTTGCTAGTAGGTGCTTAGGATTTTGACTCTATTTCCCACTTTACTGTTGGACTAGCATAGTAAGAGTTACTAATGCTCTAGCTAACATTATACTTCATATAGACTGTTTAAAAGCATTCCCATTAAACTCTTCCCATTGTTAAATTTGAATACATTGGTTATCTGCTGACAGAAATAAATGTGATGTGCATGATCAGTTTGTTAGCTGTGGTATTTTCTAATAAGCAATCTCGTGAGAGTGAGAGTAACAGTTGAGAAGAATTCCTCAGTTTCTTTCACTCAATTTTACTTCCCCTTTGTTCTGGAGTAAACATTCTTTCTTGATCTACTAATACGTTCTATATTTCTGCTAGGTAAAGCAGCTTCTGATCTTAGCATCTTCCTTCCCATGGTCCTTTAAACACACACAACGTTACGAGAAACTTGCTAGCAGCAAGGCTAGTTTGCCACTAGAATAGATTATTTACAGGAGATGCTGAATCTTTACCACTGGAGGGTTTTATGACAGGTATTTATTGGGAAAAATTTAGATAGAGTTAATTCCCTTTCGAGGCAGTCAAATAGACTCAGTAACCACTACAGATTCTCTTCACATCTCCAATTAATCTATGACCTTTGCCCCTTGTCTTTGATTTCTTTTCAACATGTAAACTGCCTATGTGTATATCTTCATATATATAAATGTATATATAAAAGTGAATATATAATTTCTCTGGTAACATCTTAGGAATCATTGACACTATTAGATGAAGTCCCATCTGGAACTGTGAACCCCTTCTTAAAGTGATAGTCATGGAAGGGTAGTGCTGTTCAGGCCACCCTCTGCTAATAGCCTTATTTTTTGCAAAGGCTCTAGGAATTACAAGCCACGTTTCATCTAAACTAGGCAGGCTTTTTTGTTGGTTTTGTTTTCTTTTGATCACACTGACATGTTCATAATCTAGCTCTGAATGATGCTCCACTATACTTTTGTCAAATACTCTGGACTCTCCAGGGAATGTATCTGCAGCTACCAAATTTCTGTGTTTGTACTCAATGTGCTAATCATATCACCGTAGTGATAACCTCTGACACGGGTTGTGGTTTCGTTGGTTGGTTGGTTGGTTGGGTTTTTTTGCTATCCCCATTTAGTAATGTTTGTATCTAGAATAGGAACAGTTTCAGCTAAAATTCATCTTCCAAAGAAGAACGAAACATTTCAATCCCAGAGACTAAAGCCAAAATATCCTTTGTTTTAACACAGTGATGGTCAGTTTTTGTTTGTACCTAAGCTGTTCTTCTCCATCATACTCAAACACCTGCTTGAAGCACTGTAGACAAATTAGAGTGTGGTTCACTATCATATATCTAGATAAGTATCCCTTTACTTAACTCTTTCAGTTTCTCAAATGTATTAATATTTGCATCCTGTGACTGGGGTATCTGCGCAGTAGCATTTGCAGGTTGCTGCTCTAAACATCTAAATCAGTCACACGTTTGGTTTTTTTCCATAGTTTGCCATTCTGAGAAATCTTTGTACTGCTGTTTTTTGTTTGGGGCAGACATGTTAGTTATGACCTCCACTTTGCAGTGATCTACTGTACGCCTTACTTTTTCTTCCAGGTGTTTTATTGCTATTACATGGATCTTGCATTGTTGCTTTCTTAGTTTTAGCTCAGCAGCTCTGTCTCTTTCCACAGCTCTTTAGGGCCTTTAGTCAAACTCCTCTCTTTTACCTTGGATCAAAATATTATCCATCAAAGCTTTAGTATCCTCTCCACCATCAAAACATGGTTGTATTTTCCTGGGACATGCCTAGGAGGCTGAACACAACTCAAATATCCCTCTGAGGAAATAGTGTCTCCTAAAATAGTTTTTTGAAGATGTACAGCCATGTTCTCTATTTTTCTAGGGGCATCTGCCAGCACCCTGCTGATGAATCAGAGCCGTCTCTTCAAAGAATTTACCCCTTGTCAATGGAGGAAAATATTCCTTTTATATAATACACGTTTTTCTTGGTCTGAGTGTACAAGAGACGTTCAGTATGGATTCTTTTCTCGCTCTCTTGCATCTTCTTTCTGTTTCTACTTTCTGTGATTCTTACAGCTGTGATGTTATCAAATTCCTCTTTTAGTATCTGCATTGGGGAGAGAGGCTTTTTTTTTTTAATTTTAAGTAGCATTAATCAGGGAGTGGTTGACATGGTCAGTGCTGTGTTAAGAGTTTCCCTGAGTCTGGGAGACATGTTTAAGCTCCTCCTCAGTAATTCTGGTTTCATTTTTCTCCTCCCCTTCCCTGTTTTTCAGTGAGACACAGGGTTTGAGATATATTTTTTTTTACCCACTTATGAAGAATTCCCCCTTTGCTTCTGCTCCTCCCCCAAGTGCTTCTATAAACTGGGTCAGAGTCAAGGTCACTGACAAGTCTGCTTCAGTCAATGGTTGCATTTGAACTGATGAGCACTGAGGAGAATGAGCTCCTGAGCGATACAGCAGTCAATTCCAGCTGGCTCTTGCCAGAGCTTCTTAGAGATGGGGCTTCTCACAGGATGCAAGCGGAAATGCCTGGAATGAGCTGATCCATTTTATTTTTCCTACTTCAGACAGCATTGGGAACATGCCCTTTGTTCATGTAGCTCAATTTTCCGCCTGGGATTGCATTTGCCTTTTAAGACACAGGGGCAAAGTCACTGCCAGGGCTTTTTTATTTAATACAAAAGACCTCTTAGTATTCAAAAATGATTTACAGACAGCTGGCCAAGTGTTTGACCTAACTATGTCTGTTCATGCTATTCTACTGGTGCAAGATAGCTGTAATAGAGGCTTACCCAGCCAGTGGACAATTAGCCCAATGTATACAATGAAGATGGGTAAAGTGAAATGCTGATTTTAAATGAGGATATTGACATAATAGCATCTCAATCAGCGAGCACTGGAATAGCAGTGTAAAATTACTCACGAATAGCAGAGGAAACCAAGCCAGTGGAGGAGTGACATTATAGTTAAAAGAAAGCTCAGAAGCAAAAAAGGGAAAAGAAAAAAAAAGTGGGGTGGGGCGCAGAATCGTATCAACAAGTACTGAACAATCTCACAGTCTCTATGCATTAAGATTTCATGCCAAAATGGGATGGTAACAGTAAGCATCTTTATAATGGCATGCTCAGACTTACCAAAGAAACAATGAAGACTCAAAGAGTGTAATGACGGGGACTGATTAAGTGTCATGATCAAATATGATGTGGAAACTGCATTCATACATTTTTAAAATGACGTCTTCTTGAAGCAACAAATCAGAAAGCCCAAAAGAGAAGACTACATTTTTTTTTTTTATTTATCCCTGAGCAAGGATTAAGTATTGATTGAAGATGTAACTGTCAAAGAATCATTCTGTAATAACAAATATAAGCATGCTTGAATTTATCACTCCTGGTGGAGTACAAAAGCCAAAAAGTCCTTAGATTGGCACACACTTCTGAAAGGAGTCCAACATAAAATGGAAAGAAAACTAAAAGCAGTAGCTTAAAAGGGTGAAACAGAACAAAATAACACTTTCAGGTGACATGGTAGCTATATAAAATCACCATTGTAGGAATGCATTTTTGCAGCTTTACCATTAGAGAGTAAGCGTATTACCCCTATTTGAAAAACTCCGCAACTTTATAAAAGGTCGCATGAGAAGTTAGCAAAGGGGATTATTAGACTGAAAAAGGCCATTAGCATTAAAAGGACACCCTTTGAAGTCTTGCCCAAATGAACTAGGGACAAAACCCCAGTACACTCTGGCAAGTTAAATGCAAAACTATAATAATAAAGGACAAAAACAATTTTGAAGAATAACTTGCTAAAGGCATAAAAACTAATAATAAAAACTTTTTCAAACACATCAGAGGCAAGAAGCCTGCCTGAAGGTCTATAAGGTTGATAGATGATCAAGATGTAAAAGAAGTGCTCAAGGAAAATAAGGTCTTTGCAGAAAAGCTAAATGAATTATTTGCTTTGGTGTTCACTGTGAGGAGCCTAGAGGGAATTCCCAAATTAGAGCCGCTCTTTATAAGGGACAAGTCCGATAACATGAATAACAGTGGTTTAATGGTACGTATCATTTTGGAAGAGGAATTTGTACCTCGTACATCTGTTAGCCTTTTTTGGATGAATTGACAAACGTGAAGATAAAGGCAATCCACTACTTCTTGCATATTTTGAATTTCTGAAAAGCTTTGACGAAGTTGCTAACCAAATGATTTTAAAGAAATTAAGAATCCAAGTTGTCATTGGATATGTCATCCAATGCTTCCTTAACATTAAAGACAAATGAAGTTAAAAGTGAGTTTTCACATCAGGTGAAAGTTACATGTGCAGATTGCTTGGGATTATTCAAAATATTCATAAATTACTCAGAAAAAAGAATGAATGGATTTTTCTGATGGTATACAATTATTTGATGCAGTCAAAGTTGTACCACAGGAAGATCTTATGATACTGAGTGATAAAATGGCAGATGAAATGCAGCGTCAATAAATGCAAAGACACTTGTGCGTCTTTGTGATGAGGAGGAAGGGCATCAAGTCAAAGAAGCAGACAATAAAAAGTCCAGTGCCACTTAGTAATATAATACCACTAGGGAAAGAAGCTCGTGAGATGCTTTCAAAATACCCTATCAATGATCAGCTGTGCTCAAGAAGGCAAAGACCATGTTGGATTCATCGCTATGGTACTTCATATGTTTACCTGTAGGAAAAGTGTATGATTCTGACAACCTTATCTCAGAAACAACTGAATAAGGATTTTCTAGAGAAGGGTAAAGAAGAAAGAAGACAAGAAGTTTGAAATTATTTGTGTATGACAGAAGTTTATACAGCATAGGCCCTTCAGCTTGGAAGAGATATTTGAGGAGGGATAAATGAGTTTAAAAAAAAAAGCCAAATATATGAAAGTTATCAAAAACAGAGAAACAAGAAGTAACCTGTCAAAGGCTATTAATGCTGTTCCTGGAGTTGGGAGATCTAGAAGCTGCCAAAAATAGGGATGCTATTACTTGGGGAAGCATTGTTCATACTTGTGTTTTTGCTTGCATTGTTTTCTTAAACATCCTGTGCTGCCCACATCCAAGGATCTCTGTATGGCCACTCTTACACAAGTTCCCGCATGGCAAAGAACACAGCTTCTGCTACTGCTCTCTGACTGTCTCTTGTACCATTCCCAGAATAAAGTAGAAGGGGGTGGCTGTACGACAGCTGGATTGGGACTATCCATTTTATAGACAAACAATAGTATTTGTTCTGCCTAAAAGAAAGCTCTGTTCCTCCCTTTGATTATCGTGTGTACCTCTGCATTCCTGTAATTATGGTCCCTGAGGCTACCGAACCTTGGTGGAGGTAGTATGCAGTGCCATATAGTATCACTAAATTGCCAAAAAAAGACGTGAAACTGTATTTTGAATGGAAAAAGGAAAGCCTGCAAACTATATGATTTCCCTAGATAAAAGAAAATTATCCTCAGTGGAGGCCATTATATTGTCTTTGTGACAATACACAAGGGTATTGGCTAGGTCCCTTGATTTTTTGGCATATCTCATTCCAAAACAGTAATCCTAAATAATCCTGTAGATCGGATTCTCCACTACTTATTTTCATCTTGTGCCTGTTTTACTGTGTCATCCAGAGCCTGGGCCTGAAAACAGGAATCCTATGAGAAGAACACAGCAGCTGCCTAACAGCTTAAAGAAAGGTATAGTAACTAATGGATCCAATGGGGATATTTTAGGCAGATAGGCTTTAGTTACAGAGTGGATGACTAGAGCTGAACGAATAATACTGTTGCTCTTTTGAAAAATATAATAGATATCCTTTATGATTTCAAGTTGCCAGGATCTTTGCCTTTTTGAAAACTCATCCTATGAGAATTATAATGAAGCAGAGCTGCTTCCAGAGTTATTATTTTTCTTAAACCTGAAAAACTGCACTTTTAGACTCATAGGCATCAAAAATAGCTTAACGCTGGTAGCGTTACTAGCTGGATTTTGCAGGCAGCAACCCTGCCGTTTTGCATATGTTTTCTTGATCTAGAGCCCAGTTTAAGCTGTTGAATGGGGTCTGTGTCTATAATGTTCCCTAAGTGCTATTATGCAAAGAGATTGCTTATTTGAATCGTTAATCAGTCTCTGGATAGCTGCAAGTTCTTATATTTCATGGCTGGTTTTCATGATGTATGTGACCTATTCATAGTGTTGCTCAAGCTGCACTAGAACAAGACTTAATTCCTATTCTTGTTAAAGCTTTTTTGCTGACTACCTTCACTAGTATATATCCCAAACCCAGAGGACCACTATATGCAAAATTGCTGGAAAGGTTTCTCAGACAAGAAAACTATATTAGTAACTTAACTCTTTCAAGTCAGAGTTAACATGATAGATCATTGTTTCCTATATGGATGTGTTCAGTCATCTTTTCAGAATCTGATTACTATATGTCTTGTGAA
This sequence comes from Calonectris borealis, assembly GCF_964195595.1. NCBI lineage: Eukaryota > Metazoa > Chordata > Aves > Procellariiformes > Procellariidae > Calonectris > Calonectris borealis. The sequence goes on from NC_134319.1 coordinate 9,223,109, forward strand.
CAATCCAATTAAAATTAATGTATTAATTAGCAGAAGTTTAATTTTCTTCTTGTCATGAGATACACTGTGATGTTGGAATTTTACAGCATCAAAGTTAGCAATAGTCCCCATCTTATAAGTATTTTGAAAGCTTCTACTTGCTGTCTTCTGCAGTGCTGACACCAGTGGATCAATAGGTTTTAAAAACCAGACAGGAATCACCGTGATAATCTACTCTGACTTACAAAGTGCTAAATATCATCCATCATGGTTTTCCTAAATGGGCATCAAAGTCTGAGCTTCCCCAACTTCTGGTGACTTAGCTGTTAGAGAGAATGACTGATCTAAAAAAGCTTAGAGGGTTTATCTCACAAGAGCATCTGGAATATCAAATCTTTCTCCAAATATCTTCAAAACCCCATCCCTGTGCTGGTAAGGTTGTTAAGCACATCTCTTTTTTTTTTTTTTTTTAAATTTTTTTTTTAAACAAATTATTTCCTTTTTTCTTCAGTATATCTACCTTCTGGGAACTGACTTATAGGAAACTGCAATGTGGAGCAGGATTACTGAGTTGGGTCACTTTGATGGCCTGCGTTGCAGAATCTGAACATCCTTCATGCAATAAGTCCACCTGAGTGTGCAGAAAGCCAGGGGTACTCCAACATGTGAGCTGCCCCCTTCATTTCTGTTGGGGTTGCTCATGTTCCAGGGTGACTCCTTTAGAGACAATGCTGATAATTATTTCACTATTTCTCAAAACGTGGTAAGAAGAAGAGGAAGGATCACATTATGAGGACTGATAATCCTTGGTTCACATAAATGTATGTCTTGGAGAAACAGAGGGTTGCCTGAGCGTAAACAGCAAAATCTAATGGAGCATTTGCAGCAGGGAGGAGAAGTGAACGATGCACTTAATATTGCAGAAAAGGGAGCTCTGCAAAATAGGTTGCATGCAAAGTTTGTAAAGCGAGTACAGCTTTGCTCCCTCCTTCATCATGGCATTTTGGTCTGGTTTACCCTTTTTATGTGTTGATAGAATTTGATGGGATTTTTTGGTGGTTTTGATGCTTTTGCTTAATTAATAACAATGCAGAAAATGAAATGCTACTAATGTTACCATTTTATTGTGTTAAATAGGTTGTTGCTTTAGATGTTTTTATTTATGGACTGTCCCCTAAAAGATCATTTTCTAACTGTAAGAATATCTTGCATTTAGGTTTGGATTTTCAAAAGCACCTTCTCAAATAGGATCCTGTCCTGTCTCATTATGACTTAAATCCAAAGTTCCAAAGTAAAATGCAAGTTAGGAATCAGTTTATGCCCTACTGAAATGTAGTCATCTCTGGAAAAGATCCCATCAGCAGCGCACTATTTGAAGGCTGTTTACTTAGGTGTACATCAAGAAAAATCTTCTGTTCTGAGTTCAGCTAATCTATTGTTTTGTATTTTTTGAAAATAAACTGCCTTCATCTTAGTATTGGTCTTCTGCTAGGGAGTTTGTGGTGTTTTATGACTTCCCCAAAAAAGCGTACTCACTGTAGAATTAAATCTCAGCAGGAGTAGATTTAATCCTCCCTGATGACTTGTAATCTATGGAAACATTTTCGCCTGTGCTTGGTTGGTGAGTCTGCCCTTCAGAAGTTGGATGTTCTCCTCCTGCTGCAGTTAACTCATGCAATAGAGATAGCTTTTTATTCTGTTTATGTCCCTTGATAATGGCTGTATTGATCTGCCCTGATGTAAGCAAAGGTTCACAGTTCACCAAATGTTGCTAAGGGTACCAGACTATTACTGCCACCAGCAGACGCATTCCATCATCCCTCAACCTCGGTGTGTGAAAGCCAGAGCAGCGGGATGCCACATGTTGGTGACTCAGGAAAATGGTATGTGTCGGTATCTGGCATATGTCAGACTTGGATGCTTCTAAAATTAAAGAGAGTATGGTTTTTGTCATGTTTGTTTTGTCTGCCAAGCAATGCAGGAACATTTAAAGGTTACCCTAATTTTCAGTTATTTGGAAATGAAAGGCACAATGACAATGCTGTGCAAGAACACCTATGAATTTTGTTTTCAAATGAGCTGAGCATTCCTTTCCTTTAAAAAAATATAAAAGTTGCTGAAACTGACTTGAGCCGGGAGTAAGAACGGTGAGGAAGGTGGGCTATTGTCCAGCCTGACAGCTCAAGGCAAATGACTTAATTATCTCCTTGCTTGCTCAGTTCAACAAGGAATTTTCACTAGAAAGCAAAAGCTAAGAGAAAAGGTTTTGAGCCTAAATTCTTACTTGCGGCAACTCAAAGTAGAGCCGTAGAAGTGAGAACTGCTGAATCTCCTAATACTGCTTGGGGGATTTGGCTCTTTGTTTAGAAAACAATTTAAATCTGTTTACCTGATTTTCCTAGCAGAAAATCCCAGTTGTCCTTTGAAATAAGAATTATTCTAGCTCTGCAATGATGAATATGTCTCATCATGACAGAATAATTTGACGGGGTTTAGACCATTTTTAAAAGCAAGAGGCCTGAGAGTATAGTCGGGAAGGGGTGGTGGTGAGAGAACAGGACTAGCTATTAGATTATTAGGCTGTTTTTTTCCCAGAGTGCAAGGTGGAAGAGAGATTAGCTGATTTAAAGGGCAAACTGTTTTCATTTTTTTCTTCTCCTTGAGAGCCGAAAAATGCTGATTGCTTGATCCCATCTCGTCCTGGTTCTAGTCTGTTAATTCCAAAGATCATTCTCCAAGTGGCACGGTTACTTTCTAACAAGATTAGAGGGAGAGAGGCAGTGAACTGCTCAGTTGCACTCTAGAGACCCTTGGAAAGTGTGATTTGGAGTGGGTTGGCTAGAGAGTAGTGCAAAGAGGCCCGTCCGACCTAGCATATTATTGCAAGGATTTTACATCTGTCACAATAGTGGATTGTTCTCTGCAAAAACAAATATTTAGCAATTATTGGCTGTGTTAGTCAAACTGATATATACTGCTGTTGTATAATAAGGTGGTATTCTGTACAGAGTGTTTGCAAATGACTTTGTTGATTTCTGCAGTATAGCAAAGGGCAATGAAAATTTATATCATAACAGACATTGTGATTTTATGTTATTAGTGAAAATAACTTCAAATGCAGTTCGCTAGATCTGTAACACAGAAATTCATCCAAGTGAAATATTATTTTAGCTTTCAGTCTTGTTCTGAGAGTGCCAGTAGTCTGAAGTCAGTGGAAGCTATAACTGATTACTGTGGCTGCTTTTAGCCATTCCGATTGATTTATCATCTGAATCCATTAATATCTGTGCACTGAGCAGTAGGAAAAGCATATGTGTATGTGTCTATACATATATTACACCTATAGTATGTTTTATGCATTGTTTTCCTGTTGATTATGTATTTTGCAAAGGTATTTATCTGCATCTCTTCCCTGTGGAGTTCAGAAGTCTGATTGGATCTAGTTACGCTACAGTTCAGGGAGAGACCGGAGCATTTGGAATAAAGCTTGGGAGCCATTTACCAGGCCATTACAAAAACTGTGGTCTGCACCGGGTACCCAGGCCCAAAATGCCAAGGAGAAGCTGCCATCTGGCTTTGCAGGCTGGCCAGCATCAAAACGGTCCGTGCTAATTGGAGCACAGCCCCTCAGTTAGCTGTAGGGAGCCATCCTGCAAGAACTCGGAGACCGGCTGGATGACCTGGTAGGAATTTTCCTTTTCTAACTTGTGTGATGGAGAGTTGGCTGGAGTGCGCTGCCAGCTGCCACCCTCTTTCAGGACCGTGTAGAGAGAATAAAGCTGAACTTTGTCTAACTGGCTCTGTACCCTGGCTAACTTTGTTAATAACGAAGTCGATGCCCTCTTGAACCACACTGGGACTTGATGGGGTATTTTAGGTTTTTTATCCTTTGGACTGGAATTGATAGAACAGACTGCAGATAGAACAGATTGAATTATCCCTCCCTAAGTATAGTTTTCACTTGGCCATTGTTTTCTTCAGTCTTGTAGAATAGTTGTAGTAATGCATATGTGAAGCTCAAAAAGTTTGCTTAGGGAATTGTTATATTTCGCAAAGAGTGGGCAGAGTGATACTGATTTACCTTAGGGCATGCAAATGTTTAAAGGCATCCTGAAATCAGTACTCGCTTCCCTATGTACTCTGAAAACCCCTCAGATTAGTGCTTGGCAGCTGTTTAGACTGAGCGTGAGAGTTCTCCTCAACACCATGTCTTGAGTTTAACGAAGCCTCTATTCAGCCCTCAGCCCTGCAGCTTGTCCACTTTCCCTCAGTCTTCAAGGCAGGCACTTGTCTGGAGGATCAGTTCCTAGCTCTGATCCAGGAGGCTTCAACCCTTTGGTCCCCAGATAGGAGAGGCATGCAGATGGGATCTTCCAATGCACGCTGTAGTCTCCCTGTTCCTGGAAATGGCCCTCTCGTGCCTCCTGCCCCCAAATTCCTGGCCATGGAATGACTACGGAAGCAGTTAAACTTTCTAGGAAGGCTCCTAGGAGAAGTCTGCTTGAGGAACAATGTGCTCTGTAGGTGGCTTTTGTCGTGGCCTGTAAGATGAGCTGTAAATGGTGAACAACAGATTGGGGGAAAAATTATTTTCAAAGCCAACTGTAAATATAGACTTGCTTATTTATGCATATCTATGCTTGGGTCAAATTTCTCTGATCTGGCTGTCTAGAAAGCATCTCTACATCCATACTGAAGCATTGAAAGACAAACAGCATGATTTCCATCAGTCCTGGGCATGGAAGGTACACCTGGTTTCTGAACATCTGAAAATTATGCTGCTTTGACTGTCACTTTCATAAACACAATAGCTAGTTCTGGTACGCAAGCATGTGGATGCTGTTGCAGCTTTCTTTGAGCTTTATTACTTCGGTATCTGTAAACCCCATTTATTTTAACTTTCCTCTGCTCATCTGAACTAATTATACGTTGTAGTCCATACTTTTACCACAGTGCTACTCAGTCCTTGTGCATTAAAATTAAAGGAGAGGAGGAGGATAAGACACAATAATTCAGAGAGTAAAGTGACTTAAGTTTAAAAACTAAGAATATGGAAAGGGCCAATTTGGTTGTAACAGTTTGACATCAGAAATTATATTTGCAAAAGGAGGATATTTTTAAGATCATCTGCTTTTTTCTGCCCTCTCACAGTATCTTTAAAAATACATCTAGTAATGGCCTTGAGGATTGTAGCTTTCAGAAACAATTCTCAGACAGGATATGTATGAGAAATTTTGCTGAAGGTGCAAAAGGACAAATAGTCAGCCAGACAAATGGAGACAGAAGGGCAGAGAGAGGATGTTAGCTTTCCCCTGAACTTCTTGTATTAGTAGGCATTTTAAAGTAATTTTGAATAACCTCATGGAATATGAGGGAAACGGCTTTACTGTACATTGGGCAATAACTGAGCAGGCTTGACATATTTTGCGAGGTGACACCCTTGGATGTAATAAAGTGGACGGATTGAATTTAGTAGCAAAATAAATAACACACAGGTTATTAAACTCCCCGTGTTATTCATGACCATATTGCATTCAGCAAAACTTTCCATTCTTAAATCTGCTGCAAGCTGCCTTGGAAAATCTAGTCTGTCCCAGGGGAACAATGCAGGAGTCCAGGGAATGCCATAGCAGGCACGTGGCCAGTTTGTTTTAGAGCATACAGAGCTTTGCTGATGTATTAAGGTGGCGTGCTAAGAGAAGAAAACCTTCTAAGAAACAGTTCATTAGACTTCTCAGGGGAGTTGCTGACTATTCTTACGGTATTATAGGAGGGGGTGACCAACTTGTCTCCTTTGAAGACTTGTCCTCCTATCCAATGTCCAGCCAAATGAGGAATCTTGAGGCAAAAAACTCCACCTAGCTATTTTTAAAGGTGTGTCAGAATGGAAAATTAGTTACAAATTTTGCTTGAGGGACTGCCTGGTGCCAAATGGCCTTCAGGTATTCAGTCGCCTGGCAGTGGCACTTCACCGCTTGAAGGAATCTTGAGCTATGTGTGAGGGATAGATAAGAGTGCTTGGGAAGAAATGGCATTTATTCTGAATAAAGATGCATCTGCAGCCTCCCTACTGGAATATAATCCTTGCAGTTCTGGGGTTATTTCAATCAACCTTAGAAGACCGCCTCTTAAATCTAGCCATCCTTCAAATGGATTTGCCCACTGCAGCGGTACCACAGCCACAACCAGCTGTGGAGCGTGCTGCTATCCCCACCACAGCAAGATGATGCATTGATTTTTGTGTTAAGCTGCACCTATGGAGCCAAAGGAAAATTCCACAGGAAAGTGAGCCTAATTTGAGGAGGATGGGGAGGGAAGCAGTCAGGAATCAAATGAAGCATGTACCTTTGCTAGAAGTTATTGGGCAATAAGCATGTCATGGTTGGCTGAGTCCATGCAAGGAAAACTAATCACTGTTGTTACCAAACCTGCCTATTTTGTTATCTGGTCAAATTCTGTCCCCTTGTGACTGTATTTACAGTTCAAACATTATAGTTGACACATTTGGGCAGAGAGACCATTACAGTTTCCTACTTTTTTCTTTCTAAGCAATTGACATTTTAAAAGTTAGGCCTTAAGTTTCATGCCCATCTCGCACTGGATCAGGCCCTAGGTTCACCCACCCAAGGTCAGTTTGTAAGCCCTGCCAGCAGGAGGAGGAAGGTGGAGGTGCTCTCGTTTTCCCCCCTGTGGGGAGCATCATTTGGTAAAGGAAGGATCTGATCCCTTTTGCTCTAGGTGGTTCACAAGCTTGAAAATGACTTTTTACTGGTGCAACAAATGTTTCACTTTGTGCCAGGAACTGGCCTGTCCCTTTGGACATTGAATGAGCAGATGCCTAATTAGCCTATTATTTACCATGGTTGAGATAGCTGAATTTTGATGAAAGAGCCTTTACTTTAATCATTGATTCATGACACAGATGCTCATATCGTGAATTAGGCTGTTTAACCTTCTGCAAATACAGTTGCCCCGTGCACCGTTTTATAAATATCCTGGCAACTGCTCTGTCTTCCTTCATTCTCTGTGAGGGGGAAGCTCGGGAGCTCCCAAATTGATCCTTAGTGCCGATAATGTGTGTATCAAATGCAAGCAGAAGACACTGAATGGCACCGGGGCACTGTGTGGTTTAGGCATACTGCTAGCTTTTAGGGGAAGGAAGAGGTCCCTATGCTGGGGTGGAGGGGGCTTGCTCTGAATCCTGCCATGCACTGCCTGAGTCTGGAAAGCTGAGCTGGGGCATCCCAGAGAACAGGTCTCAGGAGATCCCTGTATTTTTTGGGCAGGAGTGCAGCTGTAAACCCAGGAGGACAGTTAGATGGAGATGGGATTGTTCCAGGCTTCCCTTCCACTGCTCCCAATGTAGTTGTGTTGGACCCTATCACCTTTGCGTGTTCATTTTCTTCTCCGGAACATGTATTGGAGACTCTTGGAAGAGGGACAGTGCTAGTCTGACCACTGTGGCTTTGAGGAAGCTGAATCCCCATATGGCAATAGCTCTGCCCCATACTCTTTTTCTTCCTCTGGTCTCCACTCCTGGGCTGACCATACTTTGCTATCAGAAGGGCTAAGAAGAAGATGAGAAACTTCTGTGTCAGAGAAAAGTTCAGCTGTGGTGATGAGCAAGGCTGTGTGCTGATGGGCTGAGCTGCTCCGTGCAGCTTGCAGCAGCCCATTCCACAGTGGTCTCACAGCTGGAGGGCTCCTTAAAAACTAGCCAAATCTGTTTTAAGCAGGTGCCAAACTTCTGTAGAAAGCGCAGCAAAACAATTACCTGATGCGTTCTAAAGGCCTGAAACTTTCGAAGAATCCTCTTCCTCAATAGTGACAGACTTTCCTAGATATGATCCTGAATTCAGGAGAGGATTGTCACAAATATCATTCAAATGGGCTAGGTGTCAGCAGGAAAGCAGACCCTTTTTAAAAGGCCTTTTCAAATGCATTTTTTATCCACCCCTTCTCACCCATCTCCTCAAGACACATTGGTTCTCATATGCTCCCTGCTTTATCAGTTGCCTACTGTACATCCAGTGGTTGGAGAAGTGAGGAGCCCAAAGAGACAGATCTGTAAAAAGAAGCTGGATAAACATCGATTGCGTTTTAAAATCTGAATAATTATTGAGTCTATACTGTTGGGAAGAGAAAGGAGTTAAAGATTTGCTCTCTGTTTGGTGTGATAAATGGCACATTCTATGTAATACCAATGATGGATGCAGCCTGAAAGGTCAGGGGAATTCCCAGCACAGGGTCTGACCTTTATTTTACTCAGTTCTCCGCACCGAGTTTAGAATAAATTCACCGGTTAGAAGGAATCTACCACTGGAGATTTTATCTTTGTGTTTTATTTTTGAATGAGCTCTTTCACTTTAAATTCTTCTCAGGGATTTTTATTTTTTGCGGGTTTTTTTGGGAGGAGGCTGGGATTTATGGTTTTTGTGGTTTTTTTAGTAGCAGGAGGAGGTGAAGAGAAGGGAACATTTCTTAAAAATATTTTTAAGATTTCAGAGGCCAAACAAAGAGAAGACGCTTTCTTTTTTTTGAGCTTTGAGATTAGTCATGCTGCAGTCTGTTTTGGAAAAGTGTTGATATAATAGAGAACCCAATCTTGTGTTAATATGTATGGACTGATATAGCCTTCTCTATGCTGCAGAAATCCTTCCAACTGTAATGAATTGGAAACCCTTTATTCTGAGAAGAGCAATTATCAGAATCCAGCATATTTCTCCCCCTCCTTGTCACCTAACTTTGTGCTCTCTTCTAGATTTTTTTGACTTGCATAAGCCCCAAAGAGAAAAAGATTTATTTAGTGTGGACCAAAGTGTTTAGCAGTGTAAGTTAACGAATAAGTTAAGGGGAAAACTTCCCTTACTATGGGTTCTGTTTAGACTGCTGGAGTAGTCTCCTAGTTAAAACAGAAAAAGGGACTCATTTTCTAAGTGATTGAAAACTGGCACAGAGAAATTCTTCGGATATTTGCTGTGTCAGGACTATGACCCACTATTTAGTAGTTCTGTGGAAATCAGTAGAGGGTACTTGTAGTACATGATCCTAAATAAGACGATATGCACTGGTAGAGGATATGATATTGGAGCAACTTAGATACTTCTGGGGACACTGGTGGGCCCGTGCCTCCAAAGGTATCCACTGTGAGCTGGATGAGTAATGTTATGTCAATATTTCTAATCAGGAAGCTGAATTACAGAGGAACTTGGAAACTGCACTGGATTTTCTGAAAATGGATATACAGCAGCAGCTGAAGTCACCAGGAGAGGACAGAAAGGTAGCATTAAGCTGAAAATGTTGCTTGCCCAGGAAAATGACTGTAATTGTGTGTGTCAAATTAAGAGCAGCCCTTTCTCAGGCCAATAAGTGATGCAATATGGCACAGAAACCAACTAACTGTCTTCTGCCCTACATACTATTGCACAGTGCTGTCTGTGTTCATCACTTGCAGTTTCTGTGAAATCACCTTACAAAAATGTAAAAAAGATTTGTTGGACTATACAGTGAAGTCTTCTGGGAGACATGAGGGTATTCTTGTGGGATGAGGTGTAATGTTATTGTGGCCACCATGGTTTCCAAATAGAAAAGAAGTAAGGGTTTTAGGAGGAGAGGTAATAAATTTTCTTAGCCCAACTGGTATTGTTGGACAAGGAGGACAAGTTTGTCATTGTTTTGTGATGCAGACACTCTGCCAGCAAGTTGCATCTTATGAATCACATCTGGTCCCTGGAGAGCCAGGCTGGATTTTCATCTGGGAAATACAGGTTCCTAAAATTCTATTTAAATTATGTGTATGCTGGCTTTATAACCAGGTGTTCATAACAATTTGTTCAACAATTTTGGGGCCTACTGAGTATAACTTTCATCTTTCCCACAAAGTGTGTTGTTTGTGAAATAAGGATGGAGGGACCACTTTCCTTTTCTGAAAAAGTCCCATAGGTGGCAAAGGTTCGGAGCCCGTAACATCCATTGGACATTGTTGGCTATTGTCCTTGGATTGGTCCTGATTCACCTAAGGGAACTGTGGTTTCACTGCCCCAGTCTCACCCCAAGGAGTTTCTAATCATTCAAAGCCTCTGAACATACTAAACATACCCAGAAGAGCAACCCAGCCCTAGCGATAAGCCTGCCCTTACCAGTTTTGAACCAGTCATAATGAAGATCTTTCTTTTTTTGATTTAAAGTTCAGGATTCTGTAACTGGATGTTAAATCATTGCATACTTAGGAGAGCAGATCTTTCAGGAGAAACCTCCACCATAATCCTACTGAAAAGCAGGTATCTGAAAACCAGTGAGAATTGCAAACCATCCCCTTCCCCTTTCTTTTGATTAATTTCCTACTTGTGTTTCAAATTACTTCAAAAATACCTGCATTTCAAAGCTGAAATTCAGGAGAGTACTTGCAATACAGAAGCTTTTGTGTTTCCTGAATTTGAGCCTAAATTCAAGAGTGTTGCATAAATTGGAGGATTTTTTTTTAATGTTCATTTGACTTGTTCAACAGTTGAAGTAAATTCCCATCTGACACTGCTGAAGAGACCATCTTCAGTTTGTTCCAACAGACATTGTTCGCAGAAGACACTTGGTAGGCCTATTTCCAAAAAAAAAAAATTGAAAACATGATAGAAGAAATAATTTTTTAAAAAATCAAATGAATGGGTTCTACCTTTTGCATATAGCAATTCCTGAAAAGAATTAACTTTGACCAGTTAATCAGTACTAACATTTATTACTCAAAATGTTATCCCTTTTGATCTGACAGGCTTGTTTTGGATAATTTGTTAAAGATGACAAAAAGGCTCATATGCCTCTCGTTCATTTTGACCTTTCTTACTATTAGGAAATTAATTTCAGAACTGAAACAAATGTATTAGAGTTGTCATTTAAAAAAAAAAAAAGATGAATACCTTGCCTTCAAGCTGTTTCTTCATATTAATCCATCACACTGTAACATGATCGCTTTTTGACACATAACATCTTACCAAGATACTTTCGACATTCACACCAGCTATTAAATACTGCACATAAATTCCAAGTGCTGGAAGTTATTGATAGAAAAGGGTGAATAATAAAAAGTATACATACGGGAAACACAGGGAGAGGAGAAAAGTTTTCTTTAGTGAAAAGGTTTATCAGGTCTGGAAATGTGGTTTTATGATTGTCAAGGGTAAAAACAAGCAAATACTCAGGTTTTCCCTTGATAATGTTTTATTTTGTAACTCACAAAGCAGGAATCAATAAATTCCCATCGGTAGCTTTCTTACTGAGAATTTTTAGGTTTTCTTTAAGTTTTGCTTAGTGGAAACAAGTTTTGATCCAGTCGTATTTCAAAGCCTCGAACTGCATTTTCTTCTTGTTGTTGTAGCAACGTTTGTTTTCCTCTATTTCATTTTAATATTTACTACTGTTTACCCATAATTCCCACCACATCCTCCCCCTAAATTGCCTGTAGCTCTTGGAAATGTGTCGGTAGGTGCCTTACTGAGTAACAGTCATGAGCGATCCCTTTCAACCTTTTCAGTTATATATCAAAGCAAGCATTTGAGCTATATGGGCAAATTAAATGATGCACTACTCCAAGACATAAAGAACTACAGATTTGCTAAGCACTGGTGGCTGTCAAGCACAGTCGCTGGGTAATGTTGAATTGGAGTCACAGTTGTTAATGAGGGCTTAAGTCTGGCAGGGTTTGAAGTTCAGGTGGAATCTGAATAAACACTCAAACATTTGGATGCTTGTTCAGAAGAAATTTTATTTACTCTTACACTTTGTATTGATATGTCTGTAAATCTGGGCTTCCAGCTTTGGAAAACTTCAGTAAGGAAAGAATGAGAATCACACTAAGATATTGTCGAGATGCCTTTTTATCCAACACACCTAGCATGTGATGGGCTCTGGCTTTACAGAGTTATATTTATCATGTAACCATATTATTGAACCTTAGCAACCTCTTTGGTTTGGGAATACCACCCTTCCAAGAAATCCACTTAATATGTGGATTTTAAATCTATGGTTCATGGGTAGACTAGAGCAGAAGGGTCACATCAGCTGCATTTTAAATACCACGTGGATAAATCAATCAAGTATTATCACATCAGAACACCAACACCTATTATTTTGCAAAGATGAGTTCAGCAAAATACCAGTTATGCACTGCAGACAGTTATGTTTATGCAGCTATCAGCAGCTGCTGCTTTCCATTTTCATAGCTTAAATGGAAGGCAGACTCCTGAAACTAAAGGACACATTTTGTTACTGTTGGTGCTGCTGTTTTCTTGTACCGTGAGATCAGAGTAAAGAAAATGTTGAGAATGATTTTTAGTGAGGGGGCATACCTCGATAAAAGGAAGGGAGTTGCACAGGGGTGGAGCATCTGTTTGCTCTGGGATGTGACGGCACTAACAGGGAAGGGTGTGCTTGCCAGGCCATATGTTTCAGCTCTCGTGGTCACCACCGTCTGCCTGTTCCCTCCCCCCTCCCCGTTCCTAATAACTTGGTGTTGGACTTGAATCATGATGTGGTCTGTGGTCATGCAGATGACCTTGACTTCCAAATCCAGTATCGTGGGAGGGGCATATTAAGATGTATATGGTAAGGGAAGACTTATGTTAATTGTGTTATTCACTGTTTGCTGGATGTTTGAAAGTATGTCAAATAAAAGCAGTTATGCTAAGGTTAAGGGGAAAAATGGACCCTGTCCCACCCTTTCCATTCCTGTTTCAGATAGTGAACAAGAGACAATGATTTCCCTTGAACGTCATTTGAGGAGCAAAGCTAACTTTTCAGAAATAAGAAAGAGCTTTGAAAAGAAGAAATAAAGCCAGAGAGTCCAAATAGATGTTTAGAAGGCTTTGTGCAGGGGAAAGACATGATGTCTGCTAGGAAGGAGGGAAGGAAAGACCACGTGCTGTAAAAAGCCCATCAGTTATCTGTCCATGTGAATCAGTCAAAGGCAAGTCTTGGGTATATGTAGACCACTGCAGCCAGGAAGCCTCTCCTGGCTGAGCATCTGTTTGCTGAGGACTGGGTTACCTCGTAAATTTTATTTCTGGAATTTGAACTTATTTTGAAGTATGAAAAATAAGGGAGAGGAAATATCTGAATAAATGTATTAGTGACTGAAAACTAGGATCCTCCCTCCCTCCCTTTATATTCTTTGTGTTGTGCTCAGAGGAGTTGAAATTGTTTTTCTTTGAAGTTTTGTTTTGTTTTGTTTTGTTTTGTTTTGCTTTAAAATATCCTTTCTGCATGTAAGCATGAGAAAAATGCAATCCAAATAAAGGGGAAATTTACAGACTCTAAGGACAGACTGAGAAGCTGAAAAAATGGTGGTGACAGCTGAAAGCACCATCTCAACCAAAAATATAGCATCACATACATAATACTAGAATACCTTGTTTGTGGGGTTTTTTTTTACTATCCTGAATATATTTACTAAATTGGCTAAGTGAAATAACTTAGATTTTAGAGATTTTCTGTCTCTCTCATCTCACCTCACTGAAATTATGTGCGAATACCTGCGCTCTGGCTAATATTTCAACAGAAACAGTGAATGGATATATTGTTGAAAAATTTGCTGGTGGTTTGTTGTGTATCTGTAAGACCAAATGCATTGAGCTCCATGTACTTTCTGGAAGATAATGTCAATGTGAGTTGTGGGTATGCATTGCTTTCTGAAACTAGACCCCATCTGATCTTCAATCACATCATCACAATCAGGGGGCACGCTCGTGAAATGAAGATAATTGTGAGTCACCTGCACTGGCTTTCTGGTAGATTTGTCATTTCTGTAGCAACTTGGAAGACAGAGACGGGAACAATCTGTTAGATTAGCCAGTCCACCCCCACAGCCAGCCAAGTTGTTTCTTACCCTACTGTGTTTTTAAAAAAACCACCTTGCTCTGTTCTAACAGTTATTTTCTTTACTGTTATGAAGAAACCCACTATCACGTTGAAGTTGCATTTACTTAAATATACAACCATCACAAAGGGACAATTCTGTGCAGCACGTAGGATGCTTCGTACTACATACATGAAAATGGCCATGTTAAAGAAATATTAGGAGAGTTCTGGTCCTAGGTTTTTTGTTCTTTGTAAAGCTTGTGACGTACATACTTTAGTTTTTATTGAAATGAATTCTCTTTGTGATATTTAGCTTAAACACAGTTTAAGGATTTATTTTGGTGGGGCATAAGAACAGAAAAATACATTTTTGTGCAAAGCACTCACTTCTAGACAAAAAGTTTACTTTTTTTCCCTGAAAAACTATGTGCTCTGTCGTAGTCCTTTTTTAGCTGGAAAGGCTCAGGCAGTAACACTTCAGCCAGCTCCACTCTCTTCTTTTGGATGATATGGGCTGCTTGCACTTACTCCCTCTGCCAGAGACAGAATTCCAGTTGGTTCCAGTAAAAATATGATGAATATCTTGTTTTCTGCTAGGCTTCCCCATGTGAGTAGGCAGAGACACTTACATGCTGTTGAACACACCACTAAAATGTCAGCTGGACTTGACTCCCCAGCCAGCTAGCTGGTGAGCCGCTGATTCAGTGAGTCAGAATAACAAACTGATTGAGAAAAATGATTGATTTTGCAATGTGATCGGTATGCTGCTGAGTTTCATGAAAAGCATGTGATCATTACAGCCAGTGGCTTGGTTTTATGGATCACTCTTTGCTGTTTCTTGGGATCTCAGTTTTCTCTCATCATCACTGAGATACTAAGGGATATTCCATAGTTTCTTTTCAGAAATGTAAGAACATGTAAGCCCAGCAAAACTAGCGGTCCCCTTTCTCATGCCACAGATCCATAGTGGTAGAGAATAAGTGGGGGATCGAGTTGAAATGAATCTCTTTCTCATCAAATCTTCACAGGACACTCACGATTTTTGGAGGATTTTTGATTCAAGGAATGGAAAAGGATGACAGGTCTCAGGAAAGAGTTTGTTGGTAGGGAAAGGTAAAACTGGTAGAAGAGGTCTGCAAATCAAACAAACCAGTTGAGTCCAGCTCAGCTGATGGCCTGTGGCTGGATTTGGCCAGCAGGATCCTTCCATATTCTCTGCTTTCATCCTCCTGGGAATAGGCAACACCCCAGCAGACAAATCCCACTGCTTGGACCTGTGCTTACTGTTGGGGTTTGCTGCATCCACAGAGATGGAAGAAGTGGGCGTAGTATAAGGACCACTGATATTCAAGGTAAAGAAAGACAGGTGGCCCAACCCCAGACATGCCCCTGAGAGGGGCTGGGACACCTCTCCCTCTTTACCTTGAATATCAGCAGTCCTTGTGCTCCTGGTGGCACTGCAGGCATGTAATGGGGGACAAGGAGCAGCTGCTGTGTTGATGAGGCTCTGAAATATTCTCTCTGCAGCTCTTGTGGGGGAAATGCCTGGGCTTTTCATTTATTTTTCTTATCATGGGCTTTTCATCCAGCTGCATTCAAGGGGTAGGGGGGTGTGTGTGTGTGTGTTACTCCTTGAGGTTTCTTGGACAGGGCCTGTTACTCTCTCCCCGTTGCCTCCTTAAATCACTTCTGACTATCCTGGAGAGGAAAAGCCTGACTCAACCCCAAAAATAATATCCTTCCTGCCCCTTCCCCAACAGCACAAGGCTGGGGAGAGTTGAGGTGGGAGTCTAGACCCAAACTCCTTGCTCAGACCCTCGTCTTGCTTTATAGAAATAGGAGATATTATTTAATTATTTCCCCAGCTACACACATATCCTTCATGCAGGTGGTTTCTGTACTTGCACTGAGCAGGCAGCTGCAATGTTCAGCCCCCCAAGCCACAGAAAATGCTAACTGTTCCTTTAAAACATCTGTACAGTGACTTTCCTTTTCCCTTGATCCTGCTTCTCACTGCCATCTTCCTAACAAGGGAGTTGTTACCCAAAGACTTGTTATCCCTCTCTCTGCTGACGACTCGCCTGACAGCTCTGTCTGTATGTAAATTAACATTTTTTTGTTGTTTTAGTTTTTATCCAGAGGCATCTCGGTTTTGGCAGTCTCATCAAAAAAGCATATTCTGCTTTAAATTACCCCCAGTTCTCCAAAATGCCTCCCACACCACGCTTAAAAATCATTCTTTCTTCTTCTGATTGGGAATTTCAGCAACATTTAAGTCTTAAAATAAATGGCTTGTTTGTGGTTGAATGCTTCCCCCACGCGACACCTTTTGTTATTAATATCTGCACATCTGTTTGTTTAATTATTTGATCTCCTGCACGAAACCGAAAGTCGTAATTTTTTTAGAAGTTTGTGTGTGCTGATCAAAGAAAATCTTCTCACTTGGGGTCACAGCAGCTTTCATTCCTTCGCCTTTTGGGCAGCAGTCCAATGTCAGTCACTTATCATAAATAATCAGTTTCATCAGGTTACTGCAGAGATTCAGCCAATTGCAGACACGCAGAGGGTAAATCTGGCCTTAACTCCAGGCTGAAAGTGGCCTTTCAAAACTAATTTGGGGATTTACAAAACGACAGACAGGCTCTCCTTGTGTGCTGAGTTGCCTGCTCCTTGTTGTTGCTGGTTGGGTGTTTTTTTTTAATTGCCTAGTTAATATAATCTGACACACTTCTAATGGCCCGCTGGTGAGTTCAATAGGGTAGTCGTTTTCATCAGGTGCTGGTAATAGGGTAACAGAGCTTGGTTTAAAACCTGTTAAAGACGCAGCAATCTTTTTTAAAACCTCACTGTTAGCAGCTTTTCTGGAGCCTGTGCTAAAGGGGATTAATATCAGGAGCTGCTTTGCTACCAGAGGCTCAAGCTGAGTTCTGTGTGCTCTTGTGTACATTTGGTGAGAAGGAAATTGCCAGCTCTTGTGACAAATCCTGGAGTGGGGCTTTGGGATGCAGAATTTGCAGCTGAGTCTGGAGCAGAATAAACTGGGCCCCGGGAGAAAAACCCCACTGAGCGTCCGCAGAAACACCAAAGGGCTTTGTATGGGAAGTCCAGGTCCTAGTCTGAGAGCAGGGACAGATCTGTTCCTGGCTATATCTCTTTGGGGAGAGGTTGTTCAGGGAAGAAAATCTCCATTTTAAGAGAGCATGCAGGAGGTGAGAGAGCCACTAGATAAGCCACAGTCTGTACGTTTGGAAGGTCGGGTAGGAACTAACCAAGCATACTGTGTCCTTCTGAGCCTGAGCTGAGTATTGCGTCCTGTGCCATGACCATTTAAAGTATTGAAATGTCTGCTGTTTCTCCTGATAGAGTATGATCTATTTAAACACTGCTGCAAAGAAATGACCGCTTTTAAATTCCCTGAATGCCCCAGCAGCCACTCTTGGCTCTATTTCTTCTTGAGGAGGAGCTTGTAATGATGGGGTGAAAAGTATAAAGTCCCAGTCAAAAGGAAGGTTTTTTTAGGCTACAGTTTCTTGCTGAAATATGTTGCTTCTTCTGAAATATTAGACAGACTGCTAGACCTGAGAAGGTTTCCCATTTGTGCATACTTTTAATTTCCTGTTCTGCATTTTGCCTTAATTCATATTGTGGTTTTGCTTAAGAAATTTAAGCATTTGTTGAAATTTCTTCTGCTTGACAGTCCTGTTTTGGAGTGAGAACCTGCAATAATTCTTCATTGCCCCTTGCTGTGAACTTGCCTTCTCACGTACCTGAAGGGAGGCAAACATAGCTAGCTGTCAGCCCTTCTTTGCCTTTGCAAATAGGGATGGATCAAAGCTGTGCGTTAATTCAGTTTCAGAATATGTACAGTTTGGATACAGGCTGGCGCCTGAACTTTGAAGCACAAGCTCACTTCTAATTGCAAACCACTCTGACTTTATTGAGGTGGTCAGTGTTATTTCACCAGAGCCTTTTGATTTTCATGGTTTCTTGGCACACATATTAGTAACTGAAGTACCGCGTGTGCTCTCTGACCCATGCCGTGCCTTTGTTACACAGTCCGTACTTTTTCTGCCTGAGGGTCTTTGATTGACATCATGAGCTAAGAGACCCATAGCATGAAGTAAGATGTGGAGTTTAGCCCTCTGTATTTTCATTGCAGATGGACCACACATACTGCACATGAAGTTTTATCCACATAACAACCTGGGGTGGGGGGCACGAAAAAGAGAAAAAGTCAGGACTCTACCTTCCAAATGGTAAAAGGAGAGAGGACATTTGAACTGGTTGTTTCATAAGTTTTTCTGCGTCTGCCACGTCTAGTCACCCCGTCACGGCAACAGGCATGCTGCAAAGAGCACCAAAGCAATTGCAAAGGTGATATTTTCAATTTGCGAGGGGTCTGGGCTGTGGGAACCCCTGAAGATGCTTGTGCATACAGTGAGCTGTGGGACTGCCCCATCTGTGCTGGGACACTCAAGGTCCAAGGACAAAGATACCAATTTTCCTTGGTATTGAGAGTGCATTTCTTTCCTCTTCTGTTTTGTATTGTGGCTGAGATGGGAAAGCCTTGCTTGTGCCCTTATATCACATTGCTATCCCTTTTATTTTCTTTGTGATCACCGCTGGAAATTTTGTCCGATTAGAAGAAACTTTTACCTCTATTAAGCCCCCGAATCTCCATCAAGCGTCTGATAGACTGGGCCCTAACGGCAGCCGCTTTACTTCTTTTCAGGCGCCATCCATCAGGCTGACAGTGACTGCCGATGGGCCAGTCATATTGTCTATATTTCATACACAAACATCAGGCCTGCTGACAGCACTTTGCACACTCGGAAATTGCTTTTGCTGTGAGCTGAATTTCAACTAGAGCTTTTTTGCTGGCTCCATCTCTCAGTGTTTATGACCCTCAGGAGCAGAGGAACTGCTGTGAATAGATAATGCTGAAAGCACTCTTGTAGCACAGAAGGTTTCATGTCTGAAGTATTTAATGTTTACAGCAAATTTGGTGTTTGTTAATTTGCATTTTTATTCTTTCCTTAAAGAACTGTCACCTTATTCTTCTGCTTGTCCTTTGTACAGATGTGTGGCAATTTGTGCTGGGGGACAGTGCTGATGGGGTGGGGGGAAAGAGGAAAGGAGGTGTTAAGGGGTGGAAAGAAGGCAGGATAGAGTTACAAAATACTCCGTGGCTTAGGCAGCAATTCTGCATAATGCTGCTTCGGAGCATGGGGAAGGAAAGGCTTCCAAGCAGTGTAGAGCTACCCCTTTGCTCTAAGTTGGAATAATTTTGATAGATAACCCATTGTCAGCTTAAAAATCAAATTCAGTAGCATATAGGAAAAAGACTGTAACCTGGAAAGAATCGTATCTGCTTGTCCTTTCCTCTTAGAGAGCAGACAAATTATTTTCATTACTGGAAAGGACAATTCCCTGCTAATAATACACCCCTCCCAGCAGCTGAATTGTATTTCTTGTTGGTATAGAAATACTTCTGCTGGAGTGTAATTATTATGTTTGTACATATATGTGGGTTTGCACTTGGATTGATACACAAGGGACTCTGTGTTTGTGGGTAGGCCTAAGTCTTTATCTATACCACTGTGTATGTTTTTACAGGAAGAAATGTGTTTGTGCTCACCTCTGTATTTATTTCCAGCTATCCTTGAGAAAGTGTGTGCCTGGGAATCACTCAGAAACTGAAGAGCGGATGAGGAGGAAATAAAGATGGCTGTTTAGAAAGTTGTGCAGCAGTTTCAGACGAACTATGAAGGTCACATAGATTAACCTACCCCTACCAAATGTTCCCCAGGCAATCAGAGTGCTCTGGCTGGCCAGGCGGTTTTATAAGGACTGTAAAGAATGTTCGGAGACATATCCCTGTAAAACCATCTCTTACCTGAAAGCTCAATGAGCCATCAAATTCAGGAAAAGAACAGCCATTTCTTGGGAAAATGTAATGTTAAGTGTCCCAAAATTAAACTCCAAGCCAGTATATTTTGATGTGCAGCTAGAGTAACCTATGTTCAAGTAACATTAAAGAGAAATTGTCAGAGTAAAAATCCCTTGTTAACAGGAAAAAAAAAAAAAACCCTTAGACTTTTCCCCTGGTATCAGGAACAGCTTATTATATGTGGTTGAAACAGAAAGATTTTTTAAGTGTTATTTATTCTTTCAGTTGTCCTAATGTTTTGTTGGTTTTTTTTCCTTTGGCCATTTTTTCAGCTTGGAGAGAGCTGGAGACTTGACTAGTTGGTTTGTCTGCGTAAGTGCAGTAGATTTTATTGTCATGCTCTAGCTCAGTGATCTTCTGTCTGGGTTGCAAACTATAAAGGGTAACATTTAATCTCTGCATTCTTTTTTGCCAGGCCTGACTGACATTTGTGTTAGTGATTTTTGTTGGTTTTTTCCCCTACCCTTTTGCACTTTGATTTTTAAATGGAAACTGAACGTTGTGCCTATAACTTCCTGACAGGGTTAAAGAATGACACTCCTATTTCAAAAAAAATTTGACTATATGAAAACTGTGGGGCAAAACTGATTTTCAAGAGACAGTATTTTATTGATGATATATTGTATGACCTTTTGCATCATTATTGTTGAGGTATAGGACTAGAAGTATTTCCTGCACAGATTTAACTTGAGGTACAAAACATTAAATACAAAGTAAGGGTGGTTTCTTAAGTAAACAGCACCTTTTCAAATAACAGGTTATCTGGATGTTCCTGTTACAATAACTCTCGCGCTTCCATCCTGAAGCACGATGAAAGGGAGTTGTGTTTAGGTCTGCGTAATCGCAGGTTATTTGTAGTACAGCAGTTCCTGGGAGCTCCAGTTCTGATCAGCATCCCATTGAATTTGTGCTACCATACACTATGAGAAAGTGTCTTCCATGAGGAGGTGATGATTTATGAAGATTAGACAGACTGGCATTCTGCAGTCCCTGCTATAGGAGTGAGAGCTGAGAGGAACCGAACGACTTGTTGAAGGTCAAATGCAAAGCCCATGTCAGAACTGAGAAATCAATGCACATATCATTTCATGATATAGAGGCTTCCTGCCCCTTCCATTTCTGCTGGCTTGGGAATAGTGGAGGCAGGGCCTCCTGAAGCTAGCATTGTAGCAGGAGTATTATGAAACAACAATCTTCAATGTGTGATAAATGAGCACAGCGACTTGGGAACCAACCACAGAAATCCACAAAATATCAGAGCACTGGGAGTTATGCTTCCAGGTAGCTGACTCTGCATCCTTATCTCCAGTTGAGTGGAACAGAGCCAAAATTATGCGTTCATATTGGAATACTTCTTTATATCTCTACCCCAAAAGTAAGGTTCACAGTGTAAAAGAGCAGAAAATAGCAAGGATGTGTAATAGTTTCCCTGAAAACCAGCTTCTTTCTATCTCCTTTGCCCACATTCATTAGTGGGAGAAGCTGGACTCAACTATGAAGAATTCCTGTCTCCCCTAAATTAAGTCATTATCCAGAAGAAGTAGGAGACAAAGAGATTAGTAGCCTCCCATCTCCACGTCATTTTTGCAGTCACAACCTCCACTTTTGCTCTACTTGAAAATAGGGTCTAACATAAAAAAGATTTCAGTTCAGTACCTGGAGCCTGTACCTACCGATTCAAAACAAATAAGAGCAGCAGGTAATGGACAGAAATTGACAGTGTTGGTTGACTTTTTCTAACATCCTGCATGACCTTGGGCAAGTTGTTTTACCTCTGGGCTTCAGTTTGCCAAGCTGCAATGTGACACCAATAACTTTAAGTTAATTGGTGAAGTATTTTAAGACCTGCTAAAGATTAAAAGTGCCATAGGGAGCACAGGCATATTGAACAGCAGCCACAGTTATCTGTGATGCTTATTGAGACTTGTTCCATTAGGAACACGGTGGTGGTGGCTGTAGCGCATAAAAGAGTAGATTAATAGATTGGGAATCTATCATGGGACCATCTCTATGATTTCACTACAGGAAATTTGATAGTGTTCCTGAGCTTTATCTAGCTGCAGTGTGAAGGAAGAGGAAGGATGCACAGCTATTATACAATGTAAGTTATGATGGGCTTGACTAAGGAAGAAAAAGAATGCAACCACTTATCTCTTCTCTTCGATAAATCTGCACACACTGTTAGAATATAAACAGTTGTGAAGCAGTGAAATAAGTGCTTGATGATGGTTTTTATCAACTTCCAAGCTCCTCATAGAGCAATAGGTGACTTTTGGGAGTCATGGGGACTTTCAGAAGCGACTATCTACCATACTAGGCAGCATGATAGTCTAAGGCAACAAAATATCCTCCAGATCCCCTTTGATGTAGAGGATACGTGGCAGATTCCACCTTGACAGGGAATCTCATTAGGTATTGCTGGAAGGAAGTGACACAGTCAAGAAGCTACTCACCTCTCTCTTTTCTCTCTTACCATGTTAGCCATGGGGAAGCAATTTTCTTTTGTTGTTTTGTGATCCTTAGAGATGAGCTGATGATCATGGCCTTATTCTCTGAATAAGGAGAAAAGGTTTTAAGGGTTTTTTTCCCCTCTTTCCTGGTATTTGAAAACTATTTTCCCAGACCCTGTTTTGATAATACCAGTATCTATAATATGTATCTGAAATACCAAGAAGTCCCACACAAGCTGTGTTCCACTTCCAGGAACACTGGAACCTCATGTCTCCCTTCCCCGCCCCCCCCCCATGTATGTGTGCAGACAGTTAATCTTTAGCATTAAAAATAACATTTTAAATCTCCTGAGAAAATTTCAGTGATCCTTTCAGGTCACTTACTCCAACACTGCCATTTTAGTTCAATAATTTCTAATCAGCTGAGATCGCTTAGCAAAGACATGTGGGAAACTTTTTTCCCCTGTAGTTAAAAAATGAGAATTTATTTCCATGTCAAAGGGTAAGTAAATTTTGCCGCATCATTACTAATCTTAGTATTTTCTTGATGATTCTACAATAAATGACAATAAGTTTCTTATGGAAGGGAGACGTAAAAGGTATGTAATTCCCATGATTTGTTCCCCTGGAGCATTCCTGATTATTGACACATTCTGTCAGTTAAGATTTACATCATTGATTAGTGTGATTTAGAGTGTCATGGCTTCACATTCTTCCAGCCTTTCTAGCAAAGCAAGCAATTTAAAGTCGTTGCATGTAATACAAGATTTCAAAGCAGTAATTCAGCTGCAGTGTTATGTTTGATCCAGCGTTTACTGCCTACCTACTATAACAACTGGCACTTTATAAACTTAGAGATTAAAATGATGAGAGCTTTAGAAACTCGTATAACAATAATGAAGAAGTAGTGTGTGAATGCCTGTCATTTTTTTCTGCAGTTTTCCTCAGCATGCTCAGGTATTTGGCAGGTATTGGGGATGTTCACAGATGTGTGCCCGATCCATGAAGTGCAGATCAGCTATCATATTCGATCAAGCCAGAGAAAGTTCAGAGTTGGAGGGTTTTTCACGTCTGTCTCCCAGATAATTTTATGCAATCTGAATATCTGCCTATCTGCAGTACATCTCTGCTCAAAGTGTGAAAGTGAACTGCATTTTTTATTTCCTCCAAGCCTCATAGTTATTTAGATTATCACTGGACGTTGTATTGTCTAGGGCTTAATAGTGCCATAAATTATCAGTTAGAAACAAGACACAAGTGGATGGACTTTAAGTCAGACCATGTCAAGCAATCTTTAAATTCCTAACTATGTCCCTGCTGTTCAGGAACTGGACTGGACCTCTCCGATTCTGCCACTGGACTCAGATTTTCATAGCCCCAAATTTTCATAGTGGAAGTTGTTTAAAGATTGTCTCAGCTGGAGCTATGGCTTGGCTTACCAGATATTACATTACTGCTGTTCCCAGAGAACTAAAATTTCCCCAAGTCCTTTCATGCAGCCTATCTGTAACATACCTGTTGACATGAAAACAGAAGTTTAAAAAAATGTAATTCATAAGAAAAGTCTAATTATTTGTGACATTTCATCCATCATGTCCTAAGCTTCTCCAGAGGAAAGTAGTAACATTTCGTCTCCTTGACAGCAAACAACACACTGACGAACTGAAAAATGTTCTGCTATATTTCAAACTGCAGCATTTATGAGTAAAGAGCAAGTGCAAAATAAATAGCAAGAGTAAAGAGCAGGAACCCACATAAGTAGGGGGCAGAAGCTTGGAGAGCTTTCTAAAAGCTCTCTCTTGGGTTAAAAAACAAAACAATCCTTCAAAAATAACCAGAACGTTTCAGGGTAAGCAATTTGTTGGATGAAAGCTATAGCAATACCACTCAGCCCAATCTGCATTGACTTTCCTAACCGCTCCTGTGAGGAGATGCCTTGGGTAGACGTGGCAGCATAGTGCAGTTCATGGAGAGCTACAGGACCCAACTGAAGACGTATTGGAAATAGGTTTTTAGGATATCTCCCAACTCCCCACCCCCAACACCTCAGGACTGCAAAAGGAGTGCTTATATCATCTAAAGGGAAGAGAAGCAGAGCAAGACTATGAAGGCCACCCTCCTGATTTTTTCTTTTTGAAGATGATACCTAAGCACCTGAAGCATTACTGTTAGTTCATATCAAAATTGACCTTGCTTCTGAATGCTCTCTCTGTAACAGGCCAAGTTAGGTAATTCCCCACACTGGCATTCTCTCTCTCTCTCGTTACTGCTAGGTTTCGATCAAGTTTTGGTGACCATCTGTTCATGGATCACCCACCTCTTTCTGCATGGCTCTTGTAGTCCTGCTTTCGGATCTAGATGCCTCTGCTCCAGAACCTGCAAGTGTCTCCCACTTCAGCAAAAAGAGAATCTCTGTCAGTAACCCAGATTCCTGCACACATTCTGATATTTAACTCCCACTGTTTTCCTGGGTACTCAGAGATCTCATGTCTGTGAAACATGCTGTTTCCATCCATTGATGGAGTGTGAAGGTCATCTGTGTCGGCATGCACATACAACTCTTCAGCTGTTTTCAGACCCTTATTGGTATCCTGTTGGCAGATCTCATGCTCTCCAAACTTCATCATTTAAACAAAGAAAAGTGCAACATCCCAAAGTAGGGTATAAATCAAATCTTCCATCTGGGAAGTCTAATGAAGAATAATAATGAGTTGGAGAATTTTGAAGTCGTTTGGATGTTCTTTCTTTTCTGATCTCTTGTTTTAGAAGAAATCCTTACATGCAGAAGCTATAGTACAGCATTTCTCTTTTTAACTCTGAAAGGCTGCGATTGTTCTTTGAGGAAGTTTATGCAGCCATTCCTAATCTTTCACAGGGTGGAGGCTCTTTCATTTCCATTCTTTTTATTCTTTTTCCTTTTCTGTTATGCACACATACAAAAAACTCAGAAGTATATCATGAGCCAAGCTGTATTTTCTGTTTATTGCCACCAGGTTAATAACAGTAATGGTGCGAGGAGAAAATGAAGTGTTATGTAAAATCCTGCATTGCAGATTTTGGTGCTGATGCAAAGAGCTCAATAAAGTGTAACACTTTAATCATGGAGATAAAAATCACACAGCAGCTTCACAGTCTTCCAAGATGCAGAGCCTTAAGACAAAATAGAAGTGGGAGAGAAAGAGAAACCGATGATATTATTGAGTCCCAGAAAAGTTAGGGAAGAAAACAACCCACTTTCTTTTCTTGCGATGCTTTGGTTCAGTCTTTGTATTCACAAGGTAAACAACTGAAAATGTGTGTACATGAATTTCCTGGTATTAGAGAGAGCAAAATGCCACAGCCTTATACACAACTCAGTGACATTTACAGGAACCTGGAAACCTTTAAAAAACAAAGCAAATAACTCCCTCCCCATAAAAAAAACAAAACAAAACAAAACCCCAAAGCAAAAAACTCACCACCAGAACCATCCCCTAGCATAGTGTGATTATATGTATTGTTTTTTTTCAAGTAGGCAAGCAGCCCAGCACAGTTTTAGCTATGGTGGTCTTAAGTACAAATTCAGCATGCTAGCACAGAACAGGACTCGGTTTTGGATGGCGCTTATACTCTGCATCTCTTCACTGCTACTGAGCTTTGTGTCTCTGCTTCCCATCTGCAGTTTAAGATTATAGTCCTGTCACACGACTGTACGTACAGTTGTAGGTTGTTGGCTTGTGGGGTTATTTTGGGGGAGGAGGGGAGGAGGAGGAAGAGTTATGTGAAGATCTCTCCTGTACAGGGAAATTTGTGGATATAATGACATGGAACACCGTCCTAAAAAGTTGGGACAGTTCTAAGAACTGTATATCTTTGAGCTGGACCAGTTGCTGTGAGGCACCTGGCTGCAGTTGTGTGCCAAGTTTATTCTTCTTTGAGAAATGTTTCCAGCAAAGTCCCTTTCCCCACAACTTGGCTATTAAAAATAATATAAGGATATTATTTGTTGGAACAAAGACAAAAAATATGGAAATACCTATTTCAGGGCCAAGAAGAATGCCTCAGGTAACTCAGAAAAGTGTCACGTAGTTTTGCTCGTAGTATCTGAAAACAGAGTAGCTGAATATATAGAGGGAATATCTATTGCAGAGCCCAGTGACCATCCACCCACCCCGGAAGATGTTTCTTCACACCAGGGTGGTAGAGGGCCACCAGAGAAGCCATTCCAGAGAAGTTGCATATTCAGCATGAAATGTAATTCAATTTTAATTGGTGCCTGGCCCTTTGGGGATCAGTTGCCATTACTTGGAGGAGCACAGCAGCCTGCTGAGCCGAGTTGTCCAGTATTTGGGTAAGCAGAAGGAAGGGGGCAGTACCTTAGCTTTACTGTGGAGTTTCCATCGGCCCCATTCTGTCCCAATGCTTACATGTTTGCAGCCAGTTAGCACCGCCTGTTTCAATCTATTGCATAGTTACCCTTGGGTAAGATTCAAGGTTAATTCAAGGGTATGCTAAACCTTGCTAGGGCTTGAAAGTAACCCAGAAGGTTGAATGTTTCTACCAACTGTGATAACTATGTGCCTAAGTTTGGGACCGCTGATTGAAAAACTCCTACAGAGACAGAACCAGGCATATATATTAGTGGCTTTTGGTATCTGATAAACTCTGTCATCACTGCTTACCCATGATATGCCCATCATAAAGAGTGCCTGATTATATGGCTGGCCTAATCCGTATAGCATGAAAGCTGACATTTTGTATTACTTTATATCCTCTTGTCCAGCTGAGTTCACTTGTGTGGAATAAACAGATGTCAGATTTGGACATTAAGGGCATGGATGCCACAAGAAATGTGTGTAAATAAACCAACCCTTGTGTAGTATTGTTCGAACAGGTCATGGTAAGAGATGGCAAAGAAAGGGAATGTTTCACAGGACCCTGTAATATTTTCTTGGTGGATTTTCGGAAGAGCTGAGGGGTGAATCAAGCTGATACCACTTTGGAAGCTAAAATCTTATCCTAAGGGTTATCTGAAGTAAAGACCTCCTGCTTTTTTGCTGAGATATGTCTCTGTCCATGAACAGCATCTGTTTCCCCATGGTGTGTTAAAACATTCATTACAGCAGCTGTAGTAATGGCATGGTGATCTCAACATTATCTTAGTGTTATATTTCATACTTGGGGTAAAGGACCAGGTAGGCTTTAATTACCAGCATGCGCTGAAAGACAGCATGTCTGGTAGCCTTGAGCTCATCCATAAAATTGAAGGGACAGTGGTTCTGGGAAACCTGCCACATCATGTCAACAGGTCTTGTTTGCTTTTGAAGATTGCAGGCAACTGGATGGATTTGAAGAGCCGCCTTTTTAAGGACAGAAACAAATAAAAACAAGGTGCTGCAGATGTTAAGAAACAAAACCAATGTGCAGGCTGTGCTTTGCAGGGCAGGCCTTTGCCCAGATGCGGGGTTCATCTGGAGTCTCTGCTCATACGCCTGGGTGTCCTCCCAATAGAAGCCAGGGAGCGTGGCAGGAAACCACCCACCTTGGCTTCACATGCTAGATCTGTGACTGGAGTGGGGCAGAGGCCTATAGACAGTACCACAAAGCACAGCTGGCCCACAAGGATGGACACAGCTGTGGAGATGTGAGTTTGGGAAAGGAGGCATTGACCATCTATTTCTTGAGCAGACTCCTCAGACCCATCTTGAATACCACCAGACGGACAGTACTCAAGTCTCAGTGCTCCAGATGCAACCAGATGCTCCTGGTTATTTGAAGAGAAAGCTGAGAGGTTCTTCGTATGTTGTTATGGCTGTCCTGCTGGCTCAGTTAAAAACCTTTTTACCTCAGGATAAGGCTTAAATTCAGAATTGGTTGCTTAAGATACTCCTGTTCTCTTGTATTTTTCCTTTCCTTCGCCCCCACCCCTGCACACAGTAATTCTGTATGAATCATACAATTCATTCTTTGGGTGAGGGGACAATATAAGAAAACTCAAGCAGCTGATTGGGCTGGAAAAAAGACAAACCTCCAAATATTTAGACTTTTTTTGCCTAGCTGGATTTGTTCCCTAGATCATGACATGGACTCCCAGCAAACTGTGCCAGCTTACGGTGTCGCATGGTCCTGGCAACGAGTGGTGACCCATCTGTGGGGGAAGTGGGGAGGATGGAATTTTTGAGGCTGTTCTTGTTGCCAGAAACATGCATGTGAAAACAAAGGGTCAGTCTACAACAGGGCTGTGACACCTTCTGAATGAAAGGGCTGGCAGTGGGGGTGAATGCTTTGGAATTAATTAATGCAGGTAATGCTTTTAAGTTGGGAAGTGCTAGAAACACTAGCACTATTTGTTGCAGAAACAATAGACTCTTTTGCTGTTTGTGAGGGTGGCAAAAAGCGGAACTTGTCAAAGACAGAGGAACCAATATGATGACGGGTGAAGATTAGAATATACTTTCTGATAGTAATGCAGTGATTGGGATATTTTCTAGTCCTGGGAGACTAGAAACACTGTTTGCAACTTTAAAAAGAGCAAGTCAGTGATTTCCTAGTGCTGGGTACATAGCGATAGCGCTCTTACCTCCCAGGCATTTAGATTTTGTGTGTGTGCCTTTTCCAAACATTTATTACTATTTCCTCTGCTTTTAAAATACAGCCAGACTATTTTTACTGGGGGTGGTTTTTGGTTTTTTTTTTTGTATGGGTTTCTCTCAATATAACACATGAGAGACAGTTAAAACCAATCAACATAGTGCTGGCTGGATCTATGTTTAACCCTTGTTTTAAAAAATATGAGGTCACTTTTTGCCTGTGTCCTTTTAACACTACGGATCGGCTCTATGTCAGACAAAGCCAGAGATGGGCGATCCAACCCAGAATTGAATGATCTGCTATGGTACATCCTCTGTTACTCCTGGTGTGCTCCAGTGAGACAAAGTGGTTAAAAATGTTGCTATATCTTTGCACGGACTAGGGTGCATTCTCTGAGCATGTTGCTTGCAAGTGTACTTGTTTGATAGACTCCCTGGTTAGAATCAGTACTCATTTTCCTTGCCAGGAAGAAAATAACAAAAAGGAAAAAAAAAAAGGGAAGGTAATTGATGGCAAGCTTTAAGGGTCATCACAGGATTTGCTGCTACTTCCATTCTTTTACAATGGCTTTAATACTGTGCAATTATGGACTTGTTCAAAGTCTTCTCATTTTCTCTTACAAGCAGACCACCTCATGTCTTAAACATCTGCAGTAGTTCCAGCAATGAAACCAGGGCTATTGTAGCACTGAAATCTCTAAAATTGCAGGGATTTTCAGTTGGATAGTGATCCACTGTACATCTGGAAATGTAGGTGTTGCCCCCAGGGAGCTGTATTTGGCATAATTTCCTCCTTGGGAACAGGACACAATGAGATCACAGCTTCTCCTGGTCTCAGCTGTTGAGCAAATCCCTGTCAGGCCTACTAGCCAGTGCTCTTTTCCCCTTGATCAGCTGGGCTTTGGTCATTGCCGAGTTGAACATTGTTCACTAAATTAATAGCTCCCAGAATGTAAACTTCACCTGTTATCCTTCCATTTAGGAAAATTGAGAGTTTTTAGTCTTTTGTACTCTGCATTCAAGACATAAGAGGGAAATGCCTCCATTTAAATGTAAATTTTCAGTTTTCACATCTGACAAAGTAGGGTGTTTGTTTTTATAAATAATATATATATAAATAAAAGCCATGGAATTGAAAGAATAAACCCCCTCTCTTGTTGATATTGATATATTTTCCACATAGTAATCTTTAAAACTAATTTTGCTGTGAGAACAAGAACAGGAGATCGTTAGGAGGAAATACTTTGGTCCTGGCTTGTGCAGCGAAAACATGCCATCTGCCTAATGTGTTTCATCTTGTGTCAGCCTAAGATGTGTTGTTTGGGTTTAACATGCCAGTCACTAGCCTAGAAAGAGTGCAGGCAGCAGCTCTGACACATATCCCGGCTAGGGCTCCAAATCCTTCCTGCTTTTCAGAGACTACACTCACTATGAAATAGGCCACAAGATTTTGGGCAGAAGGTACGGTTCTCGTCACCTACTGTGTCCTTGCATTAGAGTCCGAGAGGCATTTGTGCAAGGAATTTAAGTGGTTTGGGATATATCATGTCACGCTGTTAAGAAGCAAAAGCAAAGACCCAGCCTGAAAGTGGGTTATTTCAAAGAGGTCTGGCTGGTGGGTCTGAGGGGCTGGTGGTTGAGGTTGTGGTGGCAACCACACAGTACAAGCTTCAGCCTTATCTGCTGTGTTAGGGAAGAGCTGGAGAAGCCATTTGGCATAGCACCACACAGAGACATGCACTTGAGTCCCAAAAGCAGAATAGTCATTCAGTGGAGCCCTCTTTGCTCTGAACTGGCAGGTCTCTACTGTCTGTCTGTCTGGAGGTGGCTCAGAACGAGCTCAGCGTCTGTCCCTGCTCCACTGTGCAGTGTGGACTTGGCTGCCTGCAGGGATGGGCACGTTTCGGGGCTCAGTGCTGTGGTCAGGACCCATCAGTGGCCAGTTTCAGAAATGGGCCCTTCTTCTTTATCAGATGTTTCCTCCTTCAGTCACAGAATTCTTGCCTGATAAATGGATGGTGCATGCCTCAGCAGGGTAAATGGAGCTGGTCATATTTTGTTACACTGTGTGTAATAAAGACTTTAGCTTATTTTTTTATTAAGAAAAGAAGTTGGCAGACAGCTTTAAATGTCTGCCTAAGGACAAAATGAACTGAGTTTTGTAGATAGCTGCTTTTTTTCCTTAATAAATAAATAAATGGAAAGATTTTTATGTTGATAATAAAAATAACTAATGCAGAGCTTTTTCTACTAGTGCCTGGAGACATGGACAGATGTGGGATTTTGAAGGGATAAAGAATTGAAATCTGTTGGCAGGTAGTTGCTATAAAAATGACTATCCTTCCTGCCTCTTATTACAGACCAACATTCAACAAATGAAGAGTCTCTGAGAAAGCTTATGATGACGGGATCAGGTTCCAACCATCAGAGATAGCAGAAACCTCCTCCCTTCAGAGAAATCTAAAGTTAAAGGGAAGTGATTGGGAAAACCGGGAGCTTCATTAAAGCATACTTTGGATTTTCTCCAACTCACAATGGGGTGTGTGGGAGTGCGGAGGGGAGAAAACTGCCAGGGAAATTATGAAGAAACACAGCAAGTTCACCGAAAGTTTGGTTTGCCCATGAGTTGTCTGCTGAAGTTTTGTGTGATCACTTTCTGCCTCCAGAGAACTTTCACTACGCTGCTGTTGCACATAGTTGGTTTCTGTCTTGCAGTGTGGTCTGTTGTTGGAATAAGAGGGTAAACCTTGTTTTCTCACTTTTACCCTTCCGATTCTCTCCCCCATCCCACTGTGGTGGGAGGGAGCAAGCAGCTGTGTGGGGCTTAGCTGCCTACCGGGCTTAAACCACAATATTGCTTTGCAGTGCAATCATATTGTAGGGCCAATCTCCTGAAGCAGTCAGTAACGTGTATCATAGACTTGGCTAGTCACTGTAGTGTTTGACGACTCAACCTGAAAACAGTATGTGGACCATCAGTATTGATGCAGTATTTAGGACAGAAAAGATCAAATGTTGGTCTGATATATTTACAATTCAGAGCAAATTGCTTTGCTGTCCATTATAGACAGCTGTGACAGTTACAGAGAAGGATGCAAACAAGTTTAAAATATTTCTTTGTATTTAAAGATGCATTTTTATACACACACACTTATAAAGGAGTATATATACACACATAGAAGAAAAAACTGCCTAAATCTCTAAGTCACCATTGGCAGTGTGGGTCAGCTGCTGCTGTCTAGGGTGGGAAATATCCTTCTTCAGAGTCCTACTGTACCTTTGTTTAGTTATGCCCTGGTGAATTCTCTTGAGATTGTCACACTCTGATTAGTTCTTATACCACTGTGCTAAACCTTGAGTCCCTGATGTTCTGCAAGACCTGAATATTCTTTCTGTAGGAAATGGTAAAAAAACCCAGTGGTCCCCAATATGTGCTTGCAAGGGATACATTGTCTTTGAGATCTTGTGACTTTACTTATAGGCACAGTTAGCTGCCCTGCTGTTTGGTCTGACAGGCAGAACACAAGGTGATACTGCCTGCAGCAATATGTTTACTTATTGGCCAGTGTGGGTAGGGGAATATTGGAGGAAAAAAGTTTCAGATAAACTGATGCTGATAAGTGCCTTGCAAAAGGCATGATATGTTGTGCTTTCAGTTGTAAAAGCAGATCCTTCAAAAATGACCATTACATTTTAGCTTTTATAGCATTGTACAGATAATAAATACTGCTAGATGTAAAGCACAGAGAAAACATTCTGTAGTTTGGTGCAAAATGCTATGCTGATCTGTCTGAGTAGGTCAAATCCAAGAAAACCTATTCTTCCAGTTGTGGACGAATCTTGGGGTCAATAAGAGAATATCAGGGACAATTCTTTTTTTTATTTGTTAGCATGCTGTCCCTCCCCTCAGTAGCTATGTCTGCTGTATAGTCCCTAACCTCTTTCAGTGTCCATGTGTTCTTGTTTATCGGCTTTATCTCTTACTCGGATGTGCTTGTTGCCTGCACTGAGTACAAGGAAGGAAAAGAAAGATGCAACTTGAAAAGGAACACAATAAGACTAATGACCATGGATAACTTCTGCTTGTGGCAAGGCTGTGCCAGGAAGATGAAGAGAAAGAGTTACTTTGCTTTTCAGCTGTCAGTCACTAGTAAAGCATGTGCACAATGTCCATCCACAGCCGCCTTCTCTTCCCAAGCAAGTAGATGGCCACACAACCCTTGAATGACACATTTTGTGTTGTTTCCTTCCATCTGACTGGGCAGGTTTGCAGCTTGCCTGCAGGTATGTTTACTTCTTCCTTACTCCACATGGATCTATGTAAAATAAGAACAACTACTACAAGTCCTCTCATAGGTCCAACTCATCAGATTTTCTGGGTATGTTGTCAGTAGGCGAAAAGGACCCTCAGGGGCCTGTATGAGAAATTTTACATGTGTAAAATGAACCTTTACCTTTGATGTCCAGCTTGTAGTTATCATTGGTTTAGGGGCTTCTTGAGCTGAAAGCTTCATACAGAGCAGGACCTACCTTACAGTAATTTGTCTAACCTCTTTTTAAAGTAGGTAGTTTAAACTGTAGAAATATGCATACTTTTCACCACCAATCAACACCTTAACTTTGTAGGAACTACAAAAGTTTCATTCTGCACCATAAATTAAGGTCTAACTGGAAAATAAGAACAGTGATGCTGCATCAAACCCAAGGTCTATTTGGCTCAGTATCCAATGACCTATTGCAGATGCTAAGGGATAGACGAAGAACAGGGCAAAGCTTTTGGCAATGTGTGATTTGGGGATTTTCTGATCAAGAAATTGTGTCCACTGCTTTGTGTGTAAAAACATAACGGAATCTCTTTCTTTGAATTTATCTAATTGATCTTTGAGTTCATCTGTGTTTTGGCCAAAATCTGGTGGCAGTGAGTTCTGCAGTATAAGTATAAGCTAATTTAAAAAGCACTTTATTTTGTTTGCCTTAGGTCTTCTCCCTGATGACTTTATATTCTGCCAGCTGCTACTTATTTAGTAAGAAATAGTGAATAATGCCATATATTATTTGAGAGACTAGAGAAACAGGTTGTTATAGAGTTTGATTTGACTGCACGCGGTTTGTCCAACTGGAATAGTTCCTAGGAAATTAGGGGACAGGGAGTCATAACTTCTAGCCATTGTTTTTAAGTCTACCACTCTTTGCCTTTGTAATTAGAGGAGAGGCAGGCAATGTCTTTGGGCCTTATTTATGTACTTGCAAAATAAAGACTGTGTAGCTTAGTCAGAAGGTTCTGCAGAGGTATAATTAAAAGTTATTGGTAAAACACAAAACTATTAATACTGCTATGAAGTGAATAGTTGAAGTCTTGAGCTTAATATAGCTTCAGGTGTATAAGCAGCAATTAATGATGCCTGAAGACATTAAATGACTTGTGTATGGTTACACAGCAAGCAAATGGCTATCTAAGGAACGGTACCAAGGAGTGCTAAACCCCTCAATACAGCTACTGGGAGCATTTCAGCTGAGCAAACTTTCAGAACCAGACCAGAGCCAAATTGAATTATCTGGTAAAAACATGGTCATTTACATATTTCTGTTTCGTAACCCAATTTTCTTGCTTTAATTATTAGAATAAGGAACAGTTACTGCCTCAGCTTCTGTCTGCCTTTCTGTCTCCCTTTCTGTCTTTCTTTTTTGTAGTAGGGTTCCTTCCCCTTCCCAAAAAGCTGTTGATTCTTTTGCCACAATTCTCTCCTCTCTTTTCTGAAAAGCCCTCTTTCTGTAGAGCCAATGCTGTTCAGTAGCAGGCAAGTGAGGAAGGTAGGATTTACAGAGCTCTTTCTGCGGGGCATATGAGGAGGATGTGCAAATGAGATCTGAGACGGGCAGAGCCGAGTGAGATCAGCAAAGTTTAGGGTAAGGTAATGCCGCAAGACCTAGTTCAATCCCAATGCTTTATTCTAATTATTTAGGCAACTAAAGAATTCAGAGCTTGCGAAGGTCAAAACCCATGTTGCTGAGTGTATGTGCATGTTTGCTCCTATATGTGGGAGAGAGAAAGGATGAGACAGAACAATGTCCGTTCAGACTCACCCTTCTAGTTTTGGCTTGGGGTCAAGCCCAAAATCCAGAAGAGTGTATTTCCTGGTTCCTATTCATTTAGGGTAAAAATTATACAAGAATTGTTCATGCAGCTGACCCAAAAGTCTTGTCTAAACTTGATCTGGATCTTAACATTGTCTCTTTGGCCCCTCTCTAATTTAATATGCATTTGAACAGAAGTGGCTTCTTGATAGAGCCTTTCACCTCCAGGTCACCCTTTCAAATCCAATTCAGGCCTGTCGTGACCAAATGTTACTACCATCTGACGGCTCTTCTGTGTCTTGTGTGAATTGTTGGCTTCAGTCCAGTAGCTGGTGGACAGGTGCCTGAATTGCAAAAACTGCCAAAGCTGACACTAACTGGACGTCTCTGCAGAGGGGTCAAAGAGTGAATCAGCCTGGCAGATGAATTAATACTTAACTTGTACGCACTGTGATGCTTTATATCTTCAAAGTGCTTTACAAACGTCAGCTAATCCTCAGGAGGTGTTGTTATCTGCACTGGCAGGTGAGAGAAGCAAGCAGATAAAGAACGAGGATCAGAATATGCATGTTGCTGACCTCCCACTCTGAGGCCAAAACTATGAGTTTAGCTCCTTTCAAGGCTACTGATGGGCAGGAAAGCAGTGTTGATGGACATGCTATCCTTTTGCTGTATGTATCCATGGAACCAACAGAAGTCCTTTCGCCATCCTCTTTCAGGCAATAATGAGTCATGTCACATTATGCCTATCATTAAGAGGTATCATTATTTAGATTGAGAACTTGCCGTGTAACCAGATCGGTAATTAATTACTTTTGAGTGGCAACTGGGTTGGAGTGGTTCATTCCGAAAGACAACAGCTCTAGGAATGTCATTGAAATAATCTGAAAAAAATGCATGAAGTGTTATGAAGAGTTGCTAGAAGGTCATGCAGAGTTAGTGGTACATTAGTGTTTGCAAGCTGCTTCTGCAGGGACACGTAAAAGACATTGTGAAATTGTGTAAAGGTGTCTAAAGGAATAAGGAGAAATTGGCTTTTGTGCTTCATATCAGTGAGAATAAGAGTGGTTCTAAACTGGCATTTTCCCTTCTCTGGAAGCAAGATGAGGAAACATTTTTTTTTAAGGTTTTTAACCTTTAGAAGGTTTTTAAAAATAGTAAACCACTTTTCTACTATTAATTTCTTATGTAAATAATTGCTGTTGTTGCCATGGTGTTTACAAAGGTGAATGGAGCAGGTGATCCATGAGATGATGAATGAAAGGAAAAAGATGTTGTCCCTATGGTTACAAAGGTGTAGTGGTATACCTCTGAAATAGTGCTTCTAATAAGGTGTGGCTGCAAAACTGGAGATGACACTGTAGGACTGACTTGTCAGAGGTTAAAAGAATGGCAGAGGAAAATGTTCTTGGAAGTATTTGACTTTTTTTTTTTGGTGCGATTTTATGCTGGCCCTTTCGAATTTTGGGGAAAAAATATGGGGAGAAGGTAGATGTAAGAAAAGTGATTTGGGTAAAATTCACCTTACCATGCATCCAAATCCAGGTATTTCAAGGGAAGCTTGCAAATGTAAACCATATCCAGATAATTTGAGTTCCAACTCATGTTCCCGTGTATAGTCAGAAGGAGACAAGTGTTGTCCATCCCTAAAGAGCGATTCAAGGCACTGGGCAGAGATTCCCTGGAGCTGAAAGGGCCAGGACTGGTGCTTTCTAGCTGAATGTAGGCTGCTGAACATGTGATGGTGAATGTTCAATTTTTCTTCATTTTGCTTATTAGCACATTGTGCTTGTGTTTTCTGGTGTCACCACTGTAGGCATTGCCAAAATAATTAAGCGTGGGGTATGGTGTGTATGTCAAAATGAATATATTTGAGACCTATGCAGAATTTCCTTTTGAGAGATTCTGGACCTGAGGAAGCATCAAAGAGCCCGTCTTCTGGGAATTTCTGAATCCCTTCTGAACCAAAAAAGGCAAACTCCTTATGCTGTGCCAACTGTTGTATGTCCATTTGCTTCAAACAGTGGCTTAGTAAGAGTGCAAAGTCTGCCTGGAGGCTGTTACATTCTCTACCACTAATGGCAAGCCATGGTTTTAGCGGCTTGTATAAAACATCTCAAGGAGTTTATCCCATCCCCTGTATGAAATATTGGAATGAAGAAGGCTTTTGGACGCTCTCTCTCTAAACCAATTGCTATGTCCAAGAATTAATAAAATCCATATTGAAGTGACAGCTGGTGGACAGAGCTGGCTTCTTCCTGCATCACTTGTCTCTCTAGTGTCTCATGTTCTGGGCTCAATGCACATTTATCCTTTTATTATGGCATTTATTGATTTATTTTAATTTATTTATTTATTAAATCTCTGTTTCCCTAAGAATCATAATTGCACTGGTCAAAATCTAACTTTGGTCATATCAGCACTAGCTATTAACATAATTCTTTCCTTTTGCTCTTTAATTAGTGACCTTCCAAAGGCATTCAGCTAATGGAATAAAAATGCAGACAAGTGAGAATATATTTTCTCAAAATTTTACATGGCATCATGAACCAGTTTCCAGTTTCTGTGCTACTTTGACTATTTCATATCTTGACGATGTATGTGAGCTCTTATTCTTTATCCATGATTTATTTCATTTTTCCCCCTCCCTAATTTATATGTATATTTCTCAAGCTGCCAGAAACTTTAGACTGATTCAGGAGAACAGTGGAAAGTGTGTGTCACAAAGGCAGGGATTCAAATGAACCTTAGAGCGGAAATTTATTTGCTTATTTATTTATTCTGTTTTTATGTAGTAAGTGGCAAGAAGAGGCAAAGACCATTCTTTTCAAGGGAGAGAATGTTAACTGTTGTTTTCTAGGAAGAGGGTTCAATCATTGTCTCTGTCAGTCTGTTTTGACACACAGAGAAAAGAAAGACCAAGTCTGCCTTTGTTTTCTCCAACTCTGTAAGCTGGGTCATCCAGGTAATTACAGCTTTACTTAAGAAAGAGTGTGAGAGAGAAAATCTCTGCTGCTGCTTGTAAGCACAAAGAAAAGACACTTGAGGGAATTAAATTGCACGATGATTTTTATAAGGCATCTGAATCATTTTACATTCCACCTCTAAAGCAGAAAATGATGAGTTTAATATCATATTGTAGGATGTAACTTGTAAGTCTCTCAGAAGGCAGCTATGGCATCCAGAGATGTTTGAGCCTGGTTATTAATTTCTTTCTGCTTAAAGGCTGAAGCAAACGTGACTATGAGACTTTGAGCCACCCGTAAATTTATTCCCATTCTTACTTGTAGATGCTACTGCATTACAAGCCATAACCAGGGTTGGTTCTGCTGTGTGGATACTGACAGATACCCCTGTTGTTTAACAGCAGATAGGATTGGTTTATGTTTTAAGTGTGTTTGTATGTGCTTATGTAAATGCACACGTACATTTATTAACTTCATTCTCCCATTAAAATTCTCCCTATCTCAAAGAGAAACAATTTCAGAAGGTCAGGTCTCTGCTGATTTTTCTGAAATTCCCATCACTATGTGACATTATATATTTAATAAAATGTTAATTCTGTGATCCTGCCTAAATTGCAGGAGATCAGTAATTATGTCAAAATCTTCCAGAGAACCTCAACTGAAATATGAAACTTTATTCCCTAGCTTAAATTTGTAGTGTGGCAGTGGGTGAAACAGTTCCTACATGTAAAGTGCTTATGAATATGTATGACTCTAAAGAGAGAGAAAAAATACCATTATCGTTCAGGAACATATCTTCATTCTTTTGAGAAATTTGTCTGCAAACAAATTGTCTACTACTTGGTCTACTACTTGGGGCACAAGGTGGCAAACTTTGAGTTTAATGTCCCTGTGACTGGGCTGTTATTGTCCATTTTAAGGCCACAATATCTTTGTGTCTGTGAATAAAGAGAATTTTTCCATTAGGAACCCATGTGTTATATTAACAATGCACTGAATTATTTTGTTCTGTAATGGAGAATGCTCAAGATGTTTCCCTTTGATAAAATAATGAATGGGATGAGAAGAAAAGAAATGTGAAACACTGAAATACTGTTCTGCTCACATGTAGCAGTGTCTGGGAGTAGTACATCTAACTGGCAATTACTCTAGCAATGTTTAACAACTTACTGAATAAGATGGACGATTGCAAATTTGGACTATACTTAGTGGGCAGGAATATGTGAAATAGAGTTCTCTATATGTTCAGTAGGAGGGTAAGGAACAAAGACCAGAAAAACCAGTTGAATAGTTATTGTGGGCTGACTTAGGAAATAACTTTTGAAATAAGTTGTAATGAATGACTGGATAAATGTTTTTAAATACTTGTCTGGGCGATGAGCTATCTGTTGAATGTCATGGTTTCCAAATAAGTGATCTAGAAGCTTAATCTTTAGGTGATACTTGTGAAGGACACTGTTCCCTCACAAATAACCATTGTAACCAGACTATTTGAAAATGGTTTTGATGATCAAGACAGATCTTCAAAGAAATTTCAGCACCCCAAAAGATTCTCTAAAATTCTCTGGAACACTTTTGTCAACAATTTTTTTAGCGAGAATCCTAGGAGAGTTTAGAAAATATTCTCTAGTGATACTGTATGAGACTGGATGACTTGATCAATTGAATACTAAGCTGAGGCTCAGGTGACCCATGTTCTGCAGGTGAATTTCTTGCTGGATAGCCTATGGAAAGTTATCGTAATAATTTGTGCCTCTGGGTCCCTGTTTATAGACACCTTCTTTTGGAAACAAGTTGATAACTATGGATGAATAAGTACAGTATGACACAGCACAAATCATAGTTTATGCCAGCACCTTTATTTGTGTTAAGATACAAATGATACTAGTTTATTGTTAGATATCTTACTGTGCTTCTCAATTACTTTATATTAGTAAATATGTCCCTGTAAAGAATTTTGTCTACTTGTTCTAAAATAGGTATGACTTAGGTCACTGACTTCTATGTGAAGGACATTCATGATTTACAAATATCCAGTTTAACTAGATTATCTCCTCATTTCATCATCAAATCACTGTTTTGAGATTCTACAACATGTTCTGGTTTATGGTGATATGCCAGTGTGCATCTGATCTCATCAAATTCTGTTTCTGATGGGGAAATTATCTTATGAAAAATAGTATTACTCAATCTTGGTTTTAATTTCTGTATGCTTGGAGAGGAAGAAAATCCTATGTGGTATTTCATCCTGTCAATGCTAATCTTTCTCCTCAGTGCTATACCTCCAAATAGCAGATGTGTGCTTTATTGCAGTGTTGGTCCTCTATAGCACAGCATAATGTTTTGGCAGGAGTAAACAATTTATTGTATTAGAGTCAAGTACAATCAAATGTTCCTTTTCCTATGAAGCATGGTCAGATATTGATATTGCATTAGCTAACATTTTAACATAGGAGAGGCTTAATAAGATACAGTATTACTCTCTCTAGGCTGTTTAATTAAACTAAACAGTCACTGTGTATTGTACATTGGTTTTCTGCCAAGGGAAAGTAAATCTGTATCATATTAGTTTCACATACCAAATGATGTTCTCCCCCCATCAGAGACTCTCTAGAAGAGCTGACACTGCTGTCACATGAACTGCATAATACAAACTGCGTTTGTATTACATTGGACTGTCTTGTAGCTCAGTATTCTCCAGTAGCCTGAGCAAGCTTTGTGTACAGATGAGACGTGGCTGGAGAGCTACCTGTTGTACTTTACTGGCCAGGGTCTCTATTTGCCACCGAGGGGTACAGGGCTAAGCATCGTAATCCCTGTCTTGCTAACAGAGGTCTTCTCCATCCCCCTGTTGGGCTGGGGAGATCTGAACTGTAACCCTCTGGTCACCACGAAGGTTCTTACTGACCCCATGGTGGCCAGATGACGGGGTGGGCTTGTCACTGTCTAGTCACAGAGCATCATTTGTTAAGGACCAGAAGTTGCAAAAGTTTGGGGAAACTCTGGGTAATCCAGTGGCATCTGCTCTGGTAGCACTTTTTAGTACTGGATGTTGCCTTCTCACTGCTGTCGGTGGCATTGTACATGGTGATCAAGGTGAACATTCACTCTTTGCCACTGATGGCAGGGGAAGTAGTATATGTGATGTGGGGAAAAAGATGTGTCCCTAGACTGGAGACTTGAGCAGTGTTCTCTTACAGGGCCTTCTAAAAGTGAATTGTCAGTCCAGGAAGGGTATGGGGAGAGCAGGCGCTTCTGCGTTAGGGTGTTTTCTTTTAAAGCAAGAGTTGATGCAGAATCACATGGGAAGCTACAAGCGGAGAAGCATTCAAGGCACTTGCTTTTGGGAGTTGTTCTGTTGAATTGCTACTACAAAGCAGAGTAAGACAAAAACACTTGCAGTATTTCTCCTTATAAACCAAAATAAACTGCACAGGAAATACTGAAGTCTTTTTTACACAATTTTGAGCCTGTCTTTCCTGACAGAAGGGTACATCTGCATATTGCGATACAGAATTGTGCAGAGATGGCAAAGCTATGCCCAAACAATCATGCTCTAGAACTGGAAAGTGCGTATTTTTATCAGTGGCACTAAGCCCTGTATCAATGCGAAGGATAATGCTTTGGCTCTATTTTGCACAGTGGCCTGTGCTGCATAAATGTTCTAGCCTTCTCAGAACAGGTAAAGAAATGTCTGTCATGGTCCTGTGTTGCATCTCACATGAACCCACAAAGAGGTGTGAATGGTTGGATGCATCAAAGCAATTGTCTTTAGCATGGCTCTCTGACGCTGGCACCAGGGTTAGATTCAAGGATGGCAGTATTGGATTTATGGGAGGCTTCACCTACATAACACAGTCATGATTTATCTCACACTGAATGTTTTTTTGTTGTTGTTATTTTCCCTCAACAGAAGATTAACCTGGAGTTCTATATTGACATCCATGCCCACTCCACCATGATGAATGGCTTCATGTATGGGAACATCTTTGAAGACGAGGAAAGATTTCAGCGACAGGCTGTTTTTCCCAAACTACTCTGTCAGAATGCCGAAGACTTCTCTTATGTAAGCAATGTCTCTCTATTAATTTTTTCCTAATTTATTTTTTTAATGATAAATCTCTGGCTTAATTGGACTGTGTGAATTTTATTTTAATATGAATAGAAGGCTACTTAAATTTTTTTTGTCATTATTAGCTACCATCTTCCCTCTTATCTTATCCAAAAGTGGTAAGTGGTGATTTTATGTATTGTCATTAGACACATGAATAGAAGCAGGTTCTTCATCTTCCATATTATAACCTTTGGTTCTGAATTATTGGAATATTAGTTTTTCTCAGATCTTTTGTCTTTTGATCAACTGGATCAGCTTTATTGTTTCATTGTTTATATTGTATTATATTGGCAAATATTTTTACTTGTACACTTTAAATAACAATATAATAGCAAATAGAAGTAAAAATGATAAACTTGAAAGAAAAGGTTAGATGATTTTCTGTTGAAAGTTGTGACAAGGGCAATGTATGCTTTTGAAATTCTTTGATATTACCATGGAAAACTGTTCTGCAAGAAAATTTGCAATTGCTCAATACATGTGTTGTAACTTGGAAGAAAGTATGTGTGTAGGTATCTCTGGATATTGGAAATAAATGGTAAACCCCTATAAATGACTTGGAAACAGGCATATGTTTTTAGAGCAAGTTTCAAATAGAGTAGAACAGATCCTTAGCACACATTGGTTGCAGTAGCTCTGCAGAAGTCAGTAGATTTAAGACTCTGGTCGAGTGTGTTGCAACTTTGTATCAAAGTATGACATCCTGGCCTTTTCCATAGCCTCTTCCGTGCATCAGTTTTCCTTGAAAGCTCTGAAAGTAGAACACACAAGCCTGCCTGCAACTGCTTGTTTGCTTCTCCTGGCCCACCTTATGCACCTGTAGAGCTGCCAGCTAAGCTACTTCTCTACAGCTATCCCTTGCTCTGTTTGAATCTTTGCACTACAGGTTTGCTTGAGTGAACAGTCGACATTTCAAGTAAGAGGTGTTTGGTGTCCCATTTTGCTTTGACTAGGATAAGGAATATTCAGAAACACATCTCAGCCAAGGCAGTGGGAACTTCCAGCCATGAGCTGTGAGGAGAGAAGGCAGTGGATGACATTTGGCAGCTATATAATGGGAACAGGCTTAATTAAAAATGACTTCGGAATCCTGCACCAAGCAGAGAAGAACAGAAGAACCTACTGTTTGGGCCCTGATTTTGTCTGTTATGTTCTTAACCTTGTTTGTTACCCACCATACATTTTCCCAGTCTCTGCTGTCTCCTTTTTGCTTGTACTTCATCCTCCTGGTACTGAGAGATAAACCTGGATCTCCTCTCAAAGATGGGGACAGCTGGGGCACGGTGCCTGCCTCCTCTGCAGTGCCATCCCAACCAGCTCTTGCAGAGGTGGTGGGTGGAGGAGGGTAGGGACCCTGCAGCGTTCCATATGTTTAGCTCTAGAGAAACAAAATCTACAGATACAAAAGCAGACGAGTCTGCACAGCAACAGAAACTCTAATTGGAAAAAAGGCCATTTTCATCATGGCAAGAATGCTAGCCTAAAGCTTTCTCATCAAGATGCAGCAGAGAATGTTTTGCCTTGTGTTTGTGCATATTGAACTGTGGAGTTTGAGTGGGAAGTGAGTCTAGAAATGGAGTTGTGCCACTCTTTTCTTGACAAATCTGTTCCAGCAAAAGGAAGGAGGAATTGAAACCTCCTGATTCCTGTCCATTTCTCTATCCTATGGTAGTTTGTTTCATGCAAGAGTGGGAAAAGGTTTGGATCAGTCTCTGACTTTTCTAAGGCTAGGCAGAAGATATCCTTTCCTCTGTCTTTTCTGTTCCCAGGAAGGGGCCCTCTAGTAGACCAAACATTTCCCTTTTCTTCTTGGGATCAGCCGTGGCAGCTGGGTGGGTAATGCCTGGGAGGGTGTGTGGCTGCTGTTGCTTCCTCTGTTGCCTCATTGTATTGTTTAACCATTGTCAGTATTGTTTAAGCA
This sequence comes from Calonectris borealis, assembly GCF_964195595.1. NCBI lineage: Eukaryota > Metazoa > Chordata > Aves > Procellariiformes > Procellariidae > Calonectris > Calonectris borealis. Next base: position 9,266,978 of record NC_134319.1, read on the forward strand.
TTGTCTATATGTTTTGGGGGTTCGGGGAACTGCTGCAGTGTGAAGCTTTCTGCTGTCAACCACTGCAAGGGCTTCTCAGAAAACTGTCCAGAGTGCAGAAGACCGAATCCCTACTAAATGAGGAGGGACAGCAGCTGCATCTGTTCCCAGCTGTTTGGGGCCTGGGGAAGAGGGAGTTGAGTTCAGGGAACAGCCTGTTCTTGTCCGAGAAGACCTCAGTGACTGAGTTCCTTATCTGCACCTGGTTGTTTCAAAACCACTTTATAGATAAGGGGGCATTCACAGATCATAGCAATGAAAATTTGCAATTGATCGGAGTTTAGAAATTTTGTGCTGGAGTGTGGGATTTCTCTCTGTTACTGTGGGAGATTAAGTGTTCCTCTTAGCGCAAGCCTCAGCTGACAAAGGGAAAATCTTTGAGAAAATGATGTAGGAAATAGAAGTCTATAGCTAAATAAACAGCGCAATCTCTCCCCCTTGACTCTCAATCGCCTTTCTGTAGAAGCTGGCAATTGGATATATATGTTGGCATCCAGAGCACCACAGTTTGACCTAGGTGCTGCTGGCACTCAGTACATTGGGCTTTCAACTCACATCCTACTGGTCTCTTGAGACCGGAAGCTTTTCCCCTGCCATCCACCAAGCCATTCTTCTCAGGGCCGCTGAGAAGTGTTGGAAAAGGAGACAGCCACAAAGTGTCCGACGTGTGTGAAGCAAGAGGAGTGAATATTACTGCTGTCTCCAAGTAGGAAAGTCTCTGTTCTCTTGTTTTCAGCTCCAGCCATGTGGGTGACTGGTTGGAAATATCAGGGGTGAAGTTTGCTGCTCGAAAGAGAGGGAAGGAATCCAGAGCTTCCTGCATTTAAAAAGGGGAAAAAAAAAGTGTTGAAGATTAAAAATAGTGTATGTAAATATGCCCTATTGACTGCTCAAAGGGAAGGGGGGAAGTGCATCGTTAACATTACCAGGCTGGTGTTTGAAAGTGTGGGAATGGACCACTGTTGTTACTAATTAATTTTCCAAAGCTTCAGGAGGTCTCATTTACATTGTATGCTGCTGCGGCCATTTGTTGGGATTATAATACTTCAACAGCAGCACTTCAAGTGAAAACTGGCGGCTGCATGAAGTGTTGTCCATAATTGACTAGCTCCATGTCTTCACACAGCACAGAGACAATGTTCCATTATGTTATCCATTGACAGTATCATTGAAAAGATTACTCTCCTTAAAGCATCTGTCAACCTTGATTGATTTACAAGGGACAAAGAACTGAAAAGGTTTGAAGTGCGGGTACAATTTTTGCCACCGTTTAGCATACATAATGGTTCTCCTTTGATGTCAAAAGCTCATCTTCTATTAATAATGCAGAGGGCTTTTGAATGCAGGCTACTTGTATGGAGTTCCACACTAATAACCTACTTGCTGTGAAATGGGATTCACTTTGGAGAAGCAGTCATTTGTCTGGGTTTTACATGTTCAGAATGAATCCCGACTCAAAGGGATTTCTTTCAGTGCTCTGCATGACTGCAGCTGAGCCCGGCACGGGTTAGGGAAAGCAGGCAAATCCTAGCCTGCTCCTCCAGCCGAGAATCTGGCAGAAATCACGCAGCCAGATGCAAAGGAGCATGAACAACAAGCCTAAGATGATGCGATCAAATGCCTTGTGCCGTTTTGTCTGGCAACCTTCTATTAATATACTTTAGAGTGCATTTCATGCCTGGACTACTTTCTTCACCTGTCATTTCCAATAGGCCTTTTTATTTAAATGACAGCATCCAAGGGAGATTGGCGATTAGAGTAGGGGACGGATAGGGGATTTGTGCCTGCATGCCTGTTGTAGGACCAAAGGCAAGTCACCCAATGTCTCTGTACCCTGTCTGTTGAGCAGAACATTTAACCTCACAGTACTCTGGAAAGCTGACTATGGTTTGCAGGTAAAAGTTGTGAAAGGGACCAGAAATTCTTCATCTGTACATGACTTCAGAAACAGAGGCCTGCCTTTGGCTTAGCCGTCAGCACATGAAGAGGAAAATGAAAGAAGAGCTAGGAAGTTTTGCTCCCAAATAAATACAGGAGACGTTCTTGGGCAGCTGTCTGGGGAAAAAGGACAAATTCTGTAAGGAAAACATTTTATATTTTCAAGGTTTAAGAAGGATATTTTTAAACATTGGGGAGTAAATATAATCTGTATGAAAGCTCTAACAGTGAGAGCTGACAAGCTCTTTTGAAAGGCTGACTCATTGGGTTTTAGGAGCAGCTGTTGACACCATGTACGAGTGCATTACACATCAGCCATGGCTAGGAGTTGTTGCAGTGTTTGGAGGGGTGTTCTTCATTTGACCTTTCTTGTTCTGGAGAGTGGATTAGTCATAACGACCAGACACAAGCACTTGAGCATTTCAAGAACCTGCTAGTCTTAGGGGTGGCTAATTTTGACCTTTGTGACAATATGAGAAGAGGCCATCTGTTCTCTCTGGTTCATTTAAAAGAAACAACCGCAGCCATTCTTGGATGGCTTTATCACTTTGTAAAGATTGCTTTTCTTTGCAGTTAAAGGAAAAAGACTGGCCAGAGGTACTCGGCTTAATCTTGGTTTTTTTTTTTTTCTGAACTGGTGGTACTTGGGATACCTTTGAGTTCTCATTTCATTTTCTTGTATTCAACCTCCTAGCAGAGCACCTTCCTTAGAAATAGTGTTTGTTGTCCTTTGTGTGCCGTGGTTAGCCAAAGACCCTGATAAAAACTTGGGGTCCCGTTATGTTGGGCACTGGGTAACTACTGAGAAAGTCCACAACTCCAAGAGATTCTAGTCATGCTGGGAAAGAGACAGAGGGTGGGTGGGAAATGACTTGCTTGAGGAAATTGGAGAATAAAACCCAGGTCTCCAAAGTGCCAGTCTGGTTTCTTTGTCAGCAGTTCCCTATGTTTTATAGCATGCTGCGCACTCAACAGTGAAGTCTCTGAACAACAACCCACCCAGTTTCCTTTATGGAAACATGTTGTTAACCCCCGTGCCATAACGCTGTGACCTAAAACGTATTTTTGAGACTATCATTGTCTCAGCAATATGAGAAATTCAGATATGGAATGATTTGCCCTAGTACTTTTTGTGGTGGTTTTTTGTTTGTTTGTTTTGTTCGGGCTTTTTTAGCCTGGATATCTAAAATTGAGCAACCAAGGAGATTTTAATCCATCTATATTTTCTACTGTTTTCCTTTTATCCACATACTCCAGGTCTGTTCTTCTCATTTCCACAGCACCCCCCTCATCTATCCAAGCTTTCTTAGGGAAGATGTGTTCCTTCCAGCAAACCTCCTCCCATCTACCCATGGCAGCCTCTCTAGGCTGTTATCACTTACCCTGGCTGGACATCTTCCTCTTAGTCTTGTGATCCCTATTACTAATCCCAGTGTGTTTTGGGCCATGTCTGAAGGAAGTGCTGGCACAAGTGCCTTGAGGGAGTAATAACAGCTCATGAACATTGAATGAGCAAATCCCAATAATCTGTTCCGAAGTAAAGAAGAACCAGTTTGTGTTGCACGTGGCTGGGCAGGGAAGGGGCAGCAGCAAGCAAGTTGCTCAGACCTAGAATTCATCCTGGAGTAAAATCCATACTCACTTGCACCACAGCCTCCTAAGTGCCTCTCTGCTGTTTTGGCAAAAAAGCCCCTAGTCCCAGAAAGGCAAAAGCTGTTGCATTCAGGTAGGTTTTGTTAACATCATGCAAGCTTAACAGATCTACTCAGAAATCTCTTAAAACCTGAGCACAACAAATGATCCTACCTTCTTTTTTGTTGTCTTGTACCAGGGCATTTCCAGGAAGACAAATACAGCTATTATATGCTTTAGCACCCCTCTGGGATGCATTTCTGCTCACTGCTTCTTGGACATGTTGCTCCATAAGTTCATTTATTTATTTATTTTTCCTGGAGGCTGGGTGAGGGGAGAGAGAAAACATGTTTCTGGTGGCACAGGGAACAGATTGTAAAGCTTGTGCTTCTAAGTATTATAGGTTTTGGTCTCACGAGAACTGTGCCCTCTGGAGAGTCGTGGCTAAATGAAACTGCTCCATTACGTTATGCTGAACTAGTCCACCCCTCTTTTTATACAGAGGGTTGAATCAATTTGTATTGCAAAGAAAAGGAAAGAAAGGGGGGGGGGGGGAAGTGTTTGAGTAAATGGATTTTCTTTCAGTACCTTCTTGCTGTATTGTTTGTGCATATAGGAGTTGACAGTCCCTTCTCCATCCCCACACAGGTAGAAATTTTGAATATCCACAGAAGAAACAAGTTTTCATAGCAATTTTATGGTGTATTTTCTAAGACCATCATTACTCTTACCTAATGTCAACAAGCTGGGAGCAGGTGACAGCCTCCCAGAGTAGCACACATGAAAGGAGCTCCTTTACATTCAAGCTGCCTCTCTTGCAGAGCGCTACAAATTTCACTCGGCTGGGACAAACTGGGCTGTGAAGGAGGGGTAGGAAGTTGGTTAAGAACTGGACACCAATCCCCCTCCCAGGATCTCTTTCTGGGTATTACCTCTTTAACTATGCGATATTTTAACATAGGTAGAATACAAGTCTGGTTCAGAGAACTGTTCCGGAGCAGAGAGAGAGCCCAGGAGGAGTTTGAGCAATGGGCTGTACTGGGTTGCTCTGGGAGCACTGTACAACATGCTGCCCCTCTTTAGGAGGGTTGTAATCTCCTGATTCAGACCTACAAGTGAACAGAACATCTCTTTGCCACAGAGGAAACCACTTTTTCTGCAGACTATTCAAAGCACCTGCATGCATGATGGTTGTATTTCCCTTTCTGCTTCTCATTGTCCTAAGTTTCTGTCATTTGTATAAATGATTATGAAAGCACTCCCAGGAGACCGCACACACGCTCATAAAACTATTGTAAAGAGAAATATTGCAGGCTATTGCTAGAGGCTATTTTATTGTATATTTTGAGGAAACGTCTCGTTTTCTACTGACAAATAGGGAAACTGAGTACTCCAGAGACACGAGTTATTTTCTAAACGGTGTGATTATTCTGTAGAGCTTAGACTAGGAAATGCCAGCTTTGGCATCTTTGGGATGCTAGGCAGGTTGTGTTCATGGTACTCCTACAATGTGATGCTGCCTTTAAGAAAGGGTGATTGCTCGTCTGCTTTCCACTGAGCAGTAGGAAGAAGGCAAAAAGAGACAGGTAGCAGAATGGTGAAAATCTCTTAGGATTTGAGGCTATTTGGTCTTCAGGTTTCAGTTTCAGGCTTTTCTCTCTCACATTCTTAGGACAGGTCAAACTGTTTCAGATGTCCTCTGCACGCCTTTTCTCAGATTTCAGCAAATCAAATTCTAATTTAGAGAATATTCCCTTGTTAAACCCAGTTTGCTGCCCACCTTAATGTTTCCTACCAGGCACAGAAGTTATGAAACAAGATACTGTCAACAGCAGAGCTGTCAGTGAGAGTGAGTGAGAGCCCTTTTCACAGGAGTATCAGTCCAATCTGTCTGTCCCTAAGGGATCTGGAAAGTCTCCAAGTAATGGGAGATGATCTGAAATGATCCTGAACTTTTCCAAACCTCCTCTTCCCAAATTTCAGTAGTCACAAATGATTTTGAGGTTTCCTGTGCATCACAAACATGGCAAAGCTGCAAGGTGAGATGAGTCAGGGAGTAATTTTGAGATATGTTCCCATTTCATCATGTCTCTGCTCCCAGAATCTTTCCTCTTTACCTGCTGCCTCCTTCAGATCAGCTTTCTGCTACCATCTGCCTTTGGGATTTTTTTTTCTTTTTCTTTTCTTTCTTTTTTTTTTTTTTTTAAATAATCCCATCTACATTTCAGATGCTGGCTGCAGCTTGTTTGTAAAATAAATTGGAAGAAGGCTGCCTAATAGCAGCCTCCCAAATGCCATGATTTCCAAGTCTCCAGACCCAGTTGGCATGGAGTTGATAGTCTATCACAAAAACCACATATGCTTTCCAGTCTATTAAGAGAGTTAATGGAGCTGGTGAGAGGTGGGTGTGAGGAGAGAGTTAAGTTGGCTTTTGAAGTGAGAAGTTTCCTCAGTGCTTCCAGAGAAGTAAGGAGATAAGTTTTGCTTGTCAGGTATCTTGATGGGCTACCAGCTGCAAGAATGGCAAGGTCAAAGCAGTGACTGCTGGGCACACCATGGCAGTAATTAGGTCTATCCATATGAGAAAAGTGAGCTGCCTGTTGCACCCCTCTTATAGCACCCTGTGTAGGGGCAAACAGAAGAGTCACAGTTTATAATATTGCTATTTATGATCTTCTGTAGTAAAGATTTCAAAGCCAGTGCATTTCTGTGCTCTCTTTCTAACTTTTGCAGACTTCAGTAAAGAGTGAGTGAGTTATAGCTGATACTGTAAAACTCTTCACCGAGATGAATTTGACATTGTCTGGGCTCCAGTCCATTTCCCAATGGCACGTCTATTCTTCCTTGATGACAAGTGTGTCATTCCTTTTTTCTAGAGCACTAACTACTAACTTTTTTATTATCACTTTTTTGCTACACTGGGGCAGTGAGTTGAGGGCTCATAGAGGTCAGACCTGCTTTAGAAAAAAAGCTTGCTCTTCAACTATGAGAGCAGTACCAGCAGATAACTGTGGTGAGGTTGTAATTGAGTCCTGATTACACTTGGCCATTGCTGGTGCTGATAGGTGAAGAACACGAAGGAATTTGTATGCATAATTCCAGTTTACCCCAGCAGATAAAGTGCTTATTGCTCAACTACAGAACGATCAAAATGTGGGCAGTTTTTTTGGGTTTGGGGTTTGCTTTTTTTTAGGAATAGTTACCTCAGTTGTGACATACAGCTTATTTCCCAAATGGAAATGGCATAGGGTGACCCAGCGTATTTTTAATTACATGTTGTAATATGAAACCATTCTGTAATTATGAGTCCTCTTAGTGTTTATGTCTCCGCTCTTCGCTAGGGAGGATTTCTAACATGATCCTCTGACTGTTGTGAGCACACAGTTGGACATGCTACATTCTTTTTTAAAACACTTCCTGGACATACATCATCTATCTATATCAGCAAATGGAAGATCTCTTCATTCTCAGTTTCATGCGGATATGCTGTGAGACCAAATGATCTTCTGGGAAACATTCATGTGCACACTAGAGCTCAAGTTTTTGAAGATATATGCAGTTTGCCACTTCCTTCCATGGGCACATAAACAATCAATTGTGTTGCAATGGATGTGAACAGCTGGTAAAATCTATCTGTTGGATTTCAGGAACCCCCTAGACCTTGCTACATCAGAAACTCATCTTTCTCAATCTGTCAAAGTCTGTGACCAGATTTCTGTCTGGTTGATGATTTCTCTCCTAATTACTTTCTGAGTCATTTGTACCTTATAGTTTCCATTCTTGCTGGGTTGAAAAAACACCTTAGGATTGATCATAAGTGTTGTGCAGTCTATACCCTGGTTCCTATGCTAGGAACCTGGCAAGGTCTGACTTGCACTGTGGTCATACCTTGGTCCTTTTTCTCCTTAATGTGTTAAGCAATTTCAGAAGACAACAAATATTCTTTCCCCAACAACTCCTGTATGAGAAAGTACCCTTTTGTACCCTGTGCCTTTGCCCTGCCATCAGTGAAAGGTAGAAATGAAGCTCCCAGCCATCACTGATGAGACACTAAGCCTGCCTCACATTTCAGCCCTTTTTGGCATCTCTTCTTCCACTGAACAGTGGACCCAGAATTACTGGGGTTTGCCTCCAATTTTTCCTTTTGTGCAACCTGAGGTTTTCCGATGCTGTAGCAAGACAAGTCCCCTGTGAAGCCACACATACACTGAGGAGGAGGTCCAACCAGTGGAAGTTCCCACCACGCAGAACCACTCAGATTCCAAGTCCATCAGGATGCCAAAGGGTGGACTTGGACAAATTCAGTCTCAGATGTGTGAGAAATGTGTTGTTCTCCTTCTTTGTCTTTTAGAACCCCTCTTTTGATAAGATTGATACAGGCATGCAGAGGCAATCAGTAAACTGCCTGCCGTTACTTTGTGCATATGGACTGCTCGGGGCATTCATTCCAGTAGTCGTTAGCACGATGATGCAGCAGTGCTGAGAAACCGAGAGTATCCCTCAGCCACAGGGGAGCTGACTAAGCTGTTGAGCTTGTAAGCTAGCTACCAGGGGGTTGAATTTGCAGAGGAGAGACACTGTGTGATAGAGAGTGTCCTTACCAGCCAAGAGACAAGACTGTCCTGGAGACAGGTATTCTGGCACATTGAGAGGTCTGACCAAGGGCCAAGATTCTTTTTCCTGCTTTGAGACCACTCCAGAAAGAATTTGCATGCAATTTTTTTTCTTATTTCCTTCCACACATCTCTCTGTCTGCTGCAATCTCTGAATAAGGTCCAATTGGTTTACAAATTCCTTTGTGCTGCCTGGCTGTTCACTGTCATTCCCAATGGGGAAACTGGTCATACAGAAGGTGTTCAGGAAAGCATGGGGAGGAGGAATGAAATCTGGGAGGAAGGTCTGGGGAAGCTGCCACTCATGTCTGAGACGTAGAGCCTCAAGGTCAGCACATCCTGAGGCTCCCAAGTGTGTGTGAAATCCAGGTGTAGTTTTCTGGTCCGTTTCTTCCCACCAGAAAGTGGGGGAATCCTTCATCCTTCCTACTCTGCTCTTTTAACACTGGATTCTTGTTGCTTGGCACCTCCTAATCCTGTAGATAGCTATTTGTTCACTGAATTTTCTCACACAAGCTGGGAAGCAGAGTCCTTCTGTGAGCTTTAATGTATCTGTGTGTTTTAATAACAAATTACCGATGATTTTATACAAATATCCCTATTTAAGAACTTCAAAGTCTTTGGTGTTTCCCCCCACCCTCCAGACTTTGTACTTCTTGCTGCTGCTGTTGTTGACACTCCCATGCGATTCAGCCTTGGAGAAACAAATACTTGTTTAGCTGTTCTCCTGCTGTGCCTGCTCAGTGCATTTGCTTAATGATGACTTCAGTTCAGCTTTGCAATAGTTTTAGGGCAATAGATTCTCCCAGAAAGACAAGAGACTCATTTGTGGACAACCTTACCTGTGTTCTTTCCCCCTTCTTGCCCCCCACCCCCCGCCCCTTTTCCCCAGATCAGAGTTTGATTAAAAAAATGTGCATGCAAAGGCTCTTTCTTTGCCGTGATAATACATGGCTTTTCATAGCCTTTGTTTCAGCATTATCAGTTGCCAAGATCAGTTCTGGTGAGGAGTCACAGTTTTGCCTGTTCATTTCTTCGCTCCATTTATCCTAACTTGAAACAGTGAGTAGAAGGCTGGACTCAAACAAGTACCTGCTGCCCTTTCTTGTCATTAGTTGAATTTTCTTGAATCTGTAATTTCCTTATTTTCGTCTAAAACATCAAATCACATTCTTGCTTATAACATTTGCTCTAGAGCCAAGCTCAAGCCGCTGTTTCAAAACCTGCATGTGTTCATATTTGAAGGCTTTATGTTATGCTTTCTCTATTTCAACCTTCTTGAGTCAAATCAGGGTTTTTACTTTTTACTTAAGACATCAAGTTCATCTATGCCATCAGTTTTGTTCAAAATGAGGACAAAGTTAACCTCCAAAATCTATATTTATGCACCTAAATGAAGGTTCAGCTTTTCTTTATTCCTGGAAGTGCAGCACTACCTGGCAAAGAAATGAACGGGTGATTTTATTAATGTCATTGCCATTTCAAGTAATTTTGCACAGCTGAAACCGGAAAAAAAAAGGAAGGGAAAAAAAAAAAGAAAACCAAAAAACCCCAAACCCCACAAAATAGCATTATAAAATTCAAACTCTGGAAAGTTCCAAATTTTCTTTTCTTTTTTTGGCCATTTACAAGACCATCTTTGAATTGTTTAAACTACTTATGTTTCACTTCTGGAATATGGCAAGTATAATTTTGCCAATAACTAGATCCAACTTCTGAGCTATTTTCTGCCAGAAAGCAAAAATCACTTCAGTGAAATAATACATCAGACTCTCTCTTCATCTATTTCCAGCTGATGAGGTTTCAGCTTATAGCAGAGATTGTTTTTTATTAGGCCCTGAGTACACGACCTGGCACTTGTGCAGCTGAGTTTCATCTGACTACTATCACTCCGGTCCTCGAAGTCATCCCACTGCTTTTTTTTGTATGATATTCAGAGCCTCGTCCATAATGATGATTCATTCCACAGTGTGTCATCAGCAAATTTTGTTGGCATGGTCCTCCTTTACCGTGCCAAGAACTGTGATGAAAATATTATGTAAGATTTATCTCAAGAATCATCTATGAAGAATTCAACTCATAGCCTTCCTCTAGCCTGACTGAAATAATGGGAAATAGAGCTGAAAAGGACTTCAAGTCCAAACTGTATCCCAAAGACATGAACTATACTCAGCAGATACTTGTCCAATTTGTTCTTAAACATAGTTGATGAGATTCCATAATCTTCATAGATACTCCATATCAGTAACTGAGTCTCCTAATCACTGGAGTACTTTGGTCCCTAATGTCTGCCCTAAATCACTTCTCTGACATTTTTCTTGTTTTCACTGTGCCAAATACAGCCACAGAATTAGCTCATTCCCCTTGTGAGTGATGCTTCTGCTTGCAAACCACAATACCATCTTCTGACACGTTTGTTGTCTTCTTCCTTTGAGCTGGCTCCATACAGCCATACTCATCAGCTGATGCTTTTGTGCAGTAAAAGTTCCACCACAGGCATTCATTTGAACACGAAGCACTATCCACTGAAATCAATGTTTACTTGACTTACGAAGTAATCCCCAGGGCATGATCATCTTCCTTTATGTTTCTGAATTTTAACCGAAGACAAAGCTTCCCTCAGTTTCAGATCTACTTCAGGGTCAGTAGTCTTCTGAAGGCTTCTTTTGCAGGAAGTCAGAGAACATTCCCTCTTGTAGACCTCCTTAAGTATTTTATTCCATGTGTGAAATTAACTGTTAACTTCCCCATCAGTCCTTATGAGCGCTTTACCTCCCTGTCCCATGGGTATTTAGAATATCCTCAAGGTTTCTGCCATGTAATTTGGAGGAAACTATATGATATGTACATAGCAGAATACATTCTGCGTACAGTTTACCACAAAGCTAAATATTATGTTACCACAAAGACAGCAAGTTGCATTTGGAAACTCCTATATATAATGTTAATAAGAAACCCAATTCCATCTTATTCTAATTAACCTGGAAAGCCTTCCTTTTTATAACATGAGAGAGACTTCAAAACATTCAGAATGTTAATAAACCCACAGGTATTTCCATTCTTTATATCTTCTGGTATACACTATTCATCAGGAATTGTTGCTCATTTCAGTAATAGTCTGATTTTCTCGGTCTAGAGAAGTTTAACATTTTGAACCATTGCATCTAATTTTTTAAATAATAAAGAAATCTTATTTTTCCTGTTTTTGATAAGAGATGGAGTTAATAAATACTAACATTGTGTTAGCAAGAAAAGATACTAGCCTTAAGGATCAATTGGAGGATCCTGGATAGCGCAAAGAATTCACCATGGGCACAATGACTGAACAGTAAGCTATGTTAAGGATCCTTTATGTTTCACTGGCAATGTAAAAGTCTTAAAGCAGGAGATATTAAGGCCTTTTATGCAACAGATCCAAGTTGGATCTACTGAGTGCTTTTTATTTCTTTTTTTTTTGTGGTGGTCACTAGCTTGTGCTGAGCCTAGATTGACTCAGTCTAATGGTTACGAGGCTTGTGAATAGAGTCTGATAACCAAAATGAAATCAGAATCCATTTTTCTGTCTAGTTGGTAGGAACAAGCTCTGAGACTTCAATCAACCTGAAGATGAGCTCCCCTTTAGTCTCCAGATGTCATGCCTTCAAAGGAGAGCTAAAACTCATTTATGGAAATACTTGGAGTCCTCTCCTCCACTCCTCAAATGAATAGTCATAAAGCTGTAGGGTTCTTAAAGCCAGATCTTCAGTAATAGCACAAAATACTGCCTTTTATACTGTGCTGCTAATGCTGTAAAATAGTGCAGTATATTCTTCCACTCAGAGAGCAACACCCAGTTAACATTTAAGTTAGTGAAGTGGAAATTTGTGTGACCTAATTTAAGAACCAGTCAAATGTCTTAGGTGAGAAAACTTCACTAAAACATAAATGCCACTATATTTCTACTTTGCTTAAAAGAGTCCAGGGTAAGGGGTGGGGGAGAATGGTTATGATACAGGGGAACGCAGTAGAGAGAAGGAACCCAATATCCAAATAATAGACCAGATTAACTTTTGAGAATGGAGGGTCTGGAAGGTTCACTTTCAACTCATGCATATGACAGCCTGTCTTTGTGTTATCCAAAAGAGGAGGAGAAAAGCTGATGTTACTAGTGAACTGAGATTAATTTTGTGAAAGTCTGCAAGGCATTATTTATACTCTGTGTGCCAGAACTGTGTTTCTATTAATGGTCTCTCCAGGCCATGCTCAAAAAATAGTGCAGCCTCATATAGTGTAAATGAGATTTGGCGATGTGAATTTAACTGTTTTCTATTTTATCAGACTCCTTCCCAACCCTTCCCTTGTTCCACTCATGAACTCCCTTCATGTCTTTGTGTTCTTCCTCCTGCAGTCCAGTACATCGTTCAACAGAGATGCTGTGAAAGCAGGGACCGGCCGGCGTTTTCTTGGTGGGCTTTTAAATGATACATCCTACTGCTACACTCTGGAAGTCTCATTCTACAGCTACATATTGGGTGGACCTAATTCTGCCGTCCCCTACACAGAAGAAGCATGTATCCTTTTGAAATCCTTCCTCCTCTTGCAGCACACGTGAACTGGGCACTTAAGGTAAATACTTCTATCTCAATAAGAGTTTGCTGAGATAGGAACACACAAGTGGAAATGTGAGTCTGCTCCTGATGCTTTAATTTCCCTCATATTGATTCTCCATACTGTGGAAATTCAAGAAGAGAAAGGCATATTAGATCAAATAAGCCATTTCCCTCTTGTAGGAGATTGTCTCACACACTTCTTATAGAAACGAGTCCTGGAGAGCCTGTGATCCATTCCCTTCCATAGTCTTCCATTTCTTTCTTCATTTCTCTCCTTATTCTCTCATTATCCCTGTGTTTGTATTATTGTTTTAATAGCAAGTTGAAAGTGCATCTTTGGTACTGAGTTAAAATACCTTCTCCGCCTTTGAACTGCAGCCAAAAGGCTCTGAAGGATCCATTAGGTTCTGCAGCTGCCTCAGGGCCAGGTCTTTAATACCAGCTGACAAAGAAATGGAAAGTGAGCTCTGCAAACAAAACCGACAAAGTTGTTTGCATTTTTGAGTGCTCAAATAGAAGCAATGTCTCATTCCTCAAAAAACACATATCCATCTGGCTACCTGAACATATCAGCAATTTGTGGAATTGTTCTGACTGGTCTTATGATCTGTTTTTATGTTTTTTTTTCTTTTTGTCACCATGCTCAATCAAATAACCAGTGCTCATACTTCAAGCTTGGGTGTGTTGTTTTATTTTGTCATTCTGTCTTGGTAGCTTTTGAAATTTCCACACGTTTAGAAACACTGCAGAGGGAGAAAGATTAGCTGTGATTGCCTATTTACCTCTCCACTGCATTTCGGAAGTTGGGGAAGGTTTACAGCTTTAGGGTAGCGAGGGGGAAATTTTCATATGAGACATAATTCTTCACCATCCATGCATATGTGCACACTGTGTGGGAAAAAGAGTGAGAAACAGGGAGCAGGGAAAGTAATTCTTAAACATTTGGGGGTTTCTGATTTGGCTTCTCCACTGAAAGTGAAACCTGGGGGAAGGAGAGGGATGAATATATTAAGGTGACTTATCAGACTTGAGTATTTGGAATACAAGCTCTTTTTTGCCCAGTAAAGTTAACTATTTCCAAGGAATAGGTTCTTGCAACATACACATATGTAGTATATCTTGCCACTGAGGAAAAAATTGTCATTACTGTTAGGTTTGGGTATTTATTTTCTTATGTTGGTATTTTGGCGTTTTAAGAACATGTGCCTTAGTTTCACCTTTAATTTTCCTCCTCACTCAGTACTCATTGTACTGACAACTGCTTATTTATCTTCCCTATTTATTAAGAACAGTTTTTGCAGTGAGGACTGGGAAGAGTCCCTATACAAATGAGATCATGATTCCCTTGAATATGTTTTTCTTCCTCACTTGTAGGTCATGCTGGCTTAGTTTCCTTTTCTATAGAGATTTTTGTTTTGTGCTTCACATTACAGAGGTTTCAAGTGTGGGGTCTAACATCTCCATCGATTTGCTTAGCTTGCCTTCTGCAGACAGAGCTGCGTCATTCTCAGTTCATTCATTGTGACCATCAGCAGCTAGAGCACAGAAGACAGGCCCCAGATCGCAGAGATTCTTCTTGGTGGTCATGTATGGAAAGCTCAAGCAGCAGCTTGATTTCTACAGTTACGGTTTCACTTAGTTGAGTGAAAAAGGAGGAGAAGGTGCTTTTGACTGGCCTGGCAGACAGCAAGCAGGGAAGGCTCTTTGCCCACATAGTACGCTCCACTGGCATTTTGTCCTCGTAGGTTTTATTATTTCCTTTTCAATGGAGGGATTCTATCAAGAGTGCTGCTTATGACAGCTCTTCCTCATGTGTGCAGTTTCCGAGTTAGAGAAAGAAATGGAGCTGCTTGAAGCAGCAGTCTCTAGGCTGGTCTGCTCTAACACAGGAGTGGCTGGATTTATGCACATCCTATCCTGGCAGGGGAGAAGTTTCATATCACTGAAGTGCCTGTGACCAAAAGTAAAACAATCGCAGAACGTTGCAATTTAGCCTGAACAGCTCTTCCAAGCTATTTGCAAGTCAGTGATTAATTAACGCTCAGATTTTTTAATGGAGCTGAACCAAAGACACAGCCAGTCAGTTCATATTGGCCTCCAAGGACAGGCGTGCTTCTGTTAACTATCTAGCTACATGCAGACAGCAAGTCAAGCAAATAAATGAAGAAAATACAGTGAGCCCAAAAACTGTGAACTGATAGGGCGAGTATTCAGGAAATCTGCCTTCAAAGATGTATTTCTTAGGACTTTGTTCATCCCTCTGTGATGTTATTGGGTTGTGGGGTTTTGTGTTGTGTTCTGTTTTGTTTTTAATAGAAACAGGATCAGGGAGGCTACAATTGTTCAAAGCTTCTAGTGTTGGATTAAGAAGTGCAGACTGAGACTCAGCCTCAGATTCAGGGAACCCATGGCCTTGAACAGAGACTACAAATCAGATCACACCCCACATTCAGAAACTGGCCATACTGGCTGTATGTAGAGACCAAAACAAATGAGGATCTCCAGATTTAGCCTAATGTTGTTCCTGTTGACAGGTGAAAAAACTGAACAAACTCTGAATAGTCTGCACTGGTGGCATGTAATTCTACCTGTCAGCTTCTTTCCTTTACAACATTCGTGGCAAATAAGATACTCCCTTTCAGGCCATTATATAAGTGGATTAGGTTTGTTGTTTTTTTCTTTTTTTTTTTAAATCTTTTCATGTTGCTCAAGGTTTACGTGCTAACTCTATGATCTATACAAACCTCTATGTGAGCCTGTAATAGATATATTTCTACATTGGGTAAGAACAGGCATTTTGTTCAAACTTGCCTGACTAAAACATACATTCTAATTTTTGAGATAAATAGATACCTTACATGCATGAAAATGGGAGACAGACTTTCAGTCTGATAAGTGTTATTTGAATGCTGACATTGTTAGTGTGGACAGTAACTTTTTCAATAAGAAAATTAAAAAAAAAAGGAAGGGAAAGTATCATTAAAAGTGGAAATCTGTTCCAAATTACTCCAATTAGTATGACTGAATGTATTCTCCTAAATAAAATACCTCAAAGATTCAGAATTTAGAGCATTACACCTGGTGTGTTCCATAAAAACCAAATTTGCCCCTGATGCTGCACTATTTAAATGAAATCCAGGAGTGAAGGATCTTCCATCAGTCTGTGCAGGGGATATATGTTTGGGACATATATGCTGGGATAACAGCATCCTGCAGAGTGTTGAATTTCTGGCCTCTTCTAACATAGAGAGTTAACATGGTTGCATGAATGTCTCAGGCCTCAATTAGCATTATATCAGTATTACTCTCTCTATTGCTGGAGAGTCTCTTGTATTCTCATCCTGCAAACAAAGCACTGCATCAGGTGTAACTTCCTGAAAGTCCTGTTATATGTTCCTTCAGAGGTGTGTGCCTGGTAGGTCTGTGTCTAACTGATATGTACCTGGTGTACGAGAAACATTAGGGATATGTTCTATAAGCCTGGCTCTGCAGAATACCCTACGATAACGTGTGCTGTAGATAACAGTGAATGGACTCTGCTTCGAAGGCATAATAAGAGGATTGTAGGCTTGTCGGTTAGTTGCCTGGAAGTGGTCAGAGAAATGTTTAAAACCCTTCTCACACACGCACACATTTGGTGGTAACTGATTAAAAAGGCAGTGCAGCAACAGTTTGCTCAGCACCAGGTAAAGAAGCTTTAAAATGAGCTGATATGCGTCCATTAAATACCATGTTTTACTAGGCATTTACAGGGCTTATGACACAAGGCATGTAAACTGCACTGTAACATTCACCATCAGCAGCTCAACTGCTGAGCTGTCTAGGTACACACCAGCCTCATAGCTGGGCAGGGAACAAAGGATAAAAGAGGGGGACGAAGGATGAATCCCCAGCTGTAGGACTGAGCGCTGCTCTGATAGCACACCCAGAATTGCTTTCCACTACAGCTGCTGATCAGCAGCCGTCACAGCCTGAGTGGCCAGTAAAGGAGTCTCACATCAACAGTTTTAAAATCTATTGGGTTCATTTTTTAGAGTGTTTGAACTGGATCCCTGCTGCACAGCAGGCAGCCCATAAGAAAGCATAAACGGCTTTACTCTCCCAAAGACTAGCCATGAGGTAGGAAGATAGGAATGATGGAGACTAGGCAAGAACTGGTATGATTGTAGCCTGGTAGCTGTAGGGGAGAATAATCATCAAGATGGGTGGGCACCACAATTGTCAATGTGTCCATGGCCTTTTTGTGTATTTTAATCTTAATTCTAAGCTTCCTCCAGGTAGGGAAGGCCCTCATCCAAACATGGGCCTTTAGTCATCTATGCGTATGGCTTTACTCATTGAAATAACTTCTGAGTGGAACAGGAGACTGGAACCCTGGGCTGAGGGTCTGGTGGAACAGTTCTCCTTTGTATGGCTTTTCTAAGCAAGTCACTTCACCTCTTTGATTTAATGTCCTCAGTATAAAGAATTAATTTAATGAAACTTCTTTTGTAAACAAACAAACAAAGAAACAAAACAAAACAAAACAAAACATTTTGAAAGCCATGGATGAAGAACATGGAAGAAAGAGCTATTACTAATATTATCCCAAGGTAGGTCTTTTCACATTACAAACAGCTCAGAAATTATCTCAATATTTTAAAACAGTATAGCTGAACCAACTTGCAAAGATATCACTTGGTATTTTCCATTTCACTGAATTGAATTGGAAGCTTTGCATTCCTTAAACGGTGTAGTTGCACTGCTGAAGTCTCTCTCCTGTTTATGGACATAAAAAAAATGTATTTATGTGGCTACAGCCACAGAATGAAAGCTTGGATTGACTGGAGTCTCTTCAGGTGCCTAACAGGAGCTCGCATCTTGGACTCTTGGCACGGTTGGGACCACTGGGTTCACTCTTATTCTTGACTTCAAGCAGAATATCAGCCTGCTACTTGACCGGGGACTTGAGAAGTTAAATGCCCTGGAGGAAACAGTCATTTGCTTATATCCAGATTCCTTTTAAAGAGTACTTGGATCTCAGTAAATGCCTGTCCTGGGGAAAAGAAATCCGTATGCAAACTACAATTCCAGTAAAAGCATCTATAACTTTTCGAGCTTCATGGACCTGCCAGTCCTCTAGGGCAAATGTACTTGGTTATTTTGGGCTTTTTTACATTTCTTTTTTTGGCAACTGCCTGTCCTCCTAGCTCTGATAGAGAAGATCCTCATGAGCCAGATTATGGCCCTCGCAGGTTCATTCCCGCCCAGTAAAGGCAACATTACTAGCAAAAGCCAATGAGGTATGAAAGGCTGTGCTGATAAAGCTGAGGGAGCTCTGCAGAGGTTATCCAGTGTGGCTTATGTTTGAACTTCAGTTAGAGCTTGTTGCCAAGATGATTTCAAAGTAAATCGGGCACATACTCAGGAAAAGACCTCCAGAGGTCTGCATCTTCATCCTTCTTCTGCTAAGCTCCTAGAAACAGGCTCCTTTCTGTGTGTTGCAAAAGGTGGCATTAATCCTAATCCTGCAGATTTTCCTGTGAGTGACCTCCTTGCTCCAGTATTTGGTTATTTCTCAGTACCATGTTTTGGGCTGTCTTTGAGGAAAGAAAACAAAATCCTCTTTCAACTCCCCAGTCTGTGTGAAAGTGTCAAGGTTTACAGCCACAATTTCAAATGCTCTTAATATTACTGGAAGCATAGAGTTAAATTATAGAGTTGTAAAGTTACTTTATAGTGATAATGCTGTCAAGCATCAATATCTCTGCCCCAGGGCACCATGGAAACTCAGTTAATGATATAAGAAGCTGATATTTTTCAGGGTTGCAGCTGTTGGCTCATACCCAGAAGGAATCTGTGTGTTTGTTCATATTGGGTATATACAGGGGGACCTGCTCAAAGAAAATTAAGAAAGAGTGAAAGTCTGTTTAATGAAGTGTACTGGAATGAAACTGCAAAGTGGTATATGGTGTTGCACTATGCACACCTCTTTCCCTCACAGAGTTCAATACAGTGGACAGTGCTGTAGAAAAATACTTATTTTACTGTAAAAGAGGGGTTTTGTGCGGGAGAGTGTATATTTGTATGTAGATTTGTTTATCTAGTTGCCTGTAGCACTGACTGCATCAATCTATGCAGACACTGTCTGGAAGTATCAGTAAAGAAATGGAAATTAAGGCAAGTGACTACAGTCAACTTAGGAATATCTATAATTTTTGTAATGGATTTCTTAGCATCTGTATCCCAAAGTGCTTTGATAGCCTCAGATGAAAGATGCTATAAAAGAGCAAAGTGTTATTATAAAGGTGTTTTTTTCTTTTAAAGAAATTTTTTTTTTTTCCCCTGAACTGTAGAATATCAGTCTTGGAAGGCATCTTCAAAGTATTTCCTGGGGATTTAACCATCTGATTCCAGTTACCTTTTGACTAGGAACCAGGTATCAAATACCATGCATGTGAGTGGGGAAATGGTCTCGCAGTTAACTGCTGCAGTAAGAGTGGTCTTGAGTAACCGGTTCTTTTCTCTGTGTGCCCAAGTGCTTTGCATGCTGCCTGTTTGGTAAGCATTCACATGGCTTTCTGTTGGGAAGGAGTGAGAGCAGGTCAGACTCACGGGCCTGTTTTAAGTAGAAGTGAAAAGGGGTTTGTAAGCGGAGGATCTAGTCTTGAGGGGAATGAAGCATTGGAGGTACTGAGAGCCTACCTGTCCTATCAGATTTCAAGCCACAAGTTAGACTGAGCAAAATGGTTTGCTCCAGAGTTGTGTTGTCCCAAGCACAGTAAAGGAGCACCCCATGAGGGTGTAGATTAATTTCCTTCCTCTTGTGTACACAGGTTTCTTTCCCAGGGATACTAAGGTACAGGGAAGACAAGAGGTGGTTGTTGTGGGACCAGAATGTAACAGGGCACATATCCAGACCCGTAGAAATGTTCTCAAGTCAGTTCTCAAGTCAGTTTTAGACATAAATGCAGGAGCTTGTCTTCTTTGAAGAGCAGAAAGACTTCAGTAGCTGTGAGCCTGGACTAGGGAATTTGCACAGGTTGACTTGAGAGCTGTCAATATTTACAACCTTATTCTGGAACAGGGACCATGTGGACAGTGGGAGCATAAGCGTCTTACAGTGACACGTGTGCAAATATCGTCCCTGCTTCCCGCCAGCTGTCTTCAACTCAGTGCTGGCAGAGAATGTGCTCTTTGGCCTAGGTAGGGCTGTATCTAATGACACGGGAAGACTGATCCTTATAAGCCAGCCAAGATGAGGAAGCCCAGCTCTAAAAATGATCTTATATCCAATGCAGCCTTTGGGGTTGTGTTGAGACACTGCATGCTAACTGGTGCCAACTGTCACTGAGGTTTTACTGATTGAAATCCTCGTCAGTGCTTTCCATGCAAGCTATCAATGACTTATGGTTGCTATCAGGCCAGCTAAATCAGTGGCCTGCAAGCACAGAACTTTCTAATTCAAAATGGTTTTGATGGTGGTATAAAAAACCATAAAATGTGCCAGTTAATAATAAAAGTTGTTACATTTTTCTATTAGCATTTCTTTTACACACAGGAGAAAATAACTTAGAGCAAGCACAAGGGATGCTTTCGCTGAATGGTTAGAAGGTGACGTTGATTACGTGAGTGATTGCAGAGTTGTGGCTAATACAAACAAGGGGGGGAAGCTCCCTCCAGGCACTGCTATCCCTCTTGGAACTGGCTTTTGAGGTCTTGAACGCCTCTCTTACGAATTGGCTTTTCTATAAACTTGTATTTTTCCTTTGTCTTATATGTAACTTAGACAAAACTAAGCATATGGAACTGATAGCAAGGCTCTTGGGTGCTCAGAACACCATACAAATGCTATTAGACCGGTAGTTAAAATAATTTTTTGGTAAATGTTAAATTCCTATTAGTAACACTTGCTAAACTTAAGTGCAAAGGAAAGGGCAAGGCTAATCTGAAAGGCAACGGAGAGCAGGGCTTAAAAGATATTAACAATTTGTTGGAAATGTCTGAGGGGAGTGGTTAATATGACTAAAGAGTAACGTCTGTGGGTTGAAGATTTAGGTTGGGAGAGGGCTTTAGCCAGTGCTGTGCTTTGGAGCTTTCCCAAATGTCAATGGGAATGAAGAGAAAAAAGCCATTCAGAACGAGGCATTTTTCAAAAAGCAATAAACAGAAAAATTGCAGTGTCTCTGTGATAGGTCTCTGCTTTTCTGCCAGCCTGTAGTGGTGTTTGTGTGTCTCCATGTTTGTCATCTTTTTCCTGTTCTCTGTGTCTCTCCACTTCTGGCTGAGTCTTCTCCCCTGTGCCTGCCTGTCTTGTGTCTGTATCCTCATCACCTTGTTTGCAGTTTAGGTCGTTACCCCTACCTCACGCCTTTCTGTCATCTCACCCGATTTTTTGCAGGTGGTGTTTCCTTAATCAGACACACCCAGGCTCTGCTTTTTGCTCACTTTGTGCTGTCTTTCACCTAAACTATTCCTTTTTTCTTTTATATTTTGCCACCTAAACTCTCAGCTTGGGCTTTTTGGTGATTAAAGGGAATTCTAGGGCAGAAGCAGAAATTATTTTTTACTGCTACTTCTTTAGTCCCAAATGCCAACATCCTGAAAGGGAATCAGAGATGTTTTTTAAGAAACTCAGCAAAGAAATGAGTGTCTTTCTGTCTGTGCGTCTGTCTTTCTCAGCTACTTGACCAATTGCAACTGAATCTGACAGTGATGAAGGTCTCAGAGATACTACGTTCCTACGAGATTCATGAAAAATAGCTGGCTGAATGAGTAGAGAGACCAAAATTAATCTCTCCAGTAGGGACAGCTGCATCTCTATTGTTAGAAACCAGAGGAGGACAGTAGGCATGAAAGTCACAGGAAACAGGTCCACATCTCCTTGTCTTCCTGGGCCTGTCACTGGTGAGTAGAGACCTCACTTCACCTTCCTTTTCTCTACAAGCTTTTACCCCTAACATCTCTGCAAACCTTAACAAAAGATATCTCACGGCATGCTGAAAAGCAGATTGCATCTTCTCCATCAAGCCACTGTTGAACGAGGCCAGAAACCTGGCAGGTACAGTTCACAGGTGAAGAGAATACCCATTCAAGCCAAGGCCAATACATGCCCACCCCAAGCCAGCAGCATTTCTTGTCATCTAGAAGTGAAACTTTGTCCAGGGTTCAGATCAACAAAGTCTGAACATGTATCAGGCAGAAACTGAAGGCAATCTGCAGCTTTGATCTAGTGTTCAGAAACCTTTGTGTTTCAATAGACCAGGATGGGTCTGATTCTCTCATGTCTCATCTCTTAACGGAAGAACAGCCAAATGAGCTCAGATCCAAATCAGTCCTCTGCAGTGTCTTGTCTCTGACAGAGGCCAAAAGCAGATACCTGAGAAGAATATAATAATAGAATAAGCCTATAACAATACTTCCCCTGAATATTCTTCCAGCTTCCAGCAATTAGTGGTTTGGGGATCCCAGAGCCAGAGATGTTGATTATGTCTGTAGTAACACTCAATGGATTTGTCTCCCATGAACCTGTATTCATTTTTAGCATCCACAGCATTCCTTGCTAGGGATTTCCACAGCTTAAAATATCTTGTTTGTTTTAAGCCTACCACCTGCAAGATTTATTTTGTGATTCCTAATTGTTACACTGGAAGCGGCATTGATCCCCATCTGCTTTCCCCAGGGCACTCATATCAGCCTTCTTTTTTTCATGTTTGAAGTCTCCTAGCCTACCTAGTTATTCGCTGTCTGAGTATTTATCCTGTATACCATAAGTGGAAAAATATTACCAGATCAGGACCATTCCTTCATTTCTAGAGTTGGTATATCATCTTACACTTTCTTTCTAGGTACACACAACCGTATGAGTTGCCAAGCAATGGAGAATCAACTCCAGTGACTCTAATGGCAGAGTCTGTATTTGCTGTGCATTATGATTTTTACTTGCGCTCAGGATAAATCCTGCCCTGGTCATACAAACAGCAGGTATAAGCACCAAAATGAGAAATACGGCTTTCAGTTTCAGAGCACACACTGTAATCATCATGTGTTTAGCTCCTCTTGCGCCTAACAGCCTGTGTGTGGTCTGCTGTACTCTTCTTTTGCCCAAAACTTAGGAAGGATTCAAAGCTTGTTAAAATAACTGAATTTCTGTTCAGTACAGACTGGAGTTTTGGTCATCTGGCTAAGAGAGTCTAGGAACCAACTCCTCCTCCTGCTGGAGGAATACATGGTTTTTGAAAATTGCAACATCCCAAATACCATACTGTCATTATGATTGGTATGCATCGCTCTTCCTCAGCAAACCAACTTCTGAATAACATGCTCCCACAGTCAGATTGCATTCATGATTCAGTCAGGCCAGTTATTTCTTTTTTCTAAAAGTAAGCAATCCTTATTAAACCAGCAACTATCATCTGGTGCCACAAAAGACCAAATGATAGGTGACAATCCATTCATCTTTTCTTCACTGGCTAGTCCCTCAAGAAATCCAGTATGTAGGCTAACTACTCAAGATCTCTCATGTAGCAAAGAGGGATCTGCAGGACACTGTCATGTGTAGCAAAAACTTACATTGGACTGGTTTCTGCAAACATTTGGCTGGAGCAGGGTTGGAGGACGTGCAAAGTGAGATCTCTTTCCACCATATCAATACATGACAAATCTCAAGCTTCCTTTCAATAAATCATTAACAGGCTGTTCAAGTGGAACAGAGCTGGTTTAATCAAGGTAGGGGATGGAAATGGCACGGAGGATCCAGCTGTCTTCCTGGTGACTGTCTATAGCAGAGGCAGCTGGACTGCTAACACTCCTACGTGGTGGAGCCAGGACTGCATGGTTCTGCCAGCCCAAGGGGAGAGAGTCTACAGTAATTCAGTCCCATTATTCCTGTTTTCAACCCTTTTCATCTTGGAGTTTCTGTGGATTTCTTCAAGGTCTGGTAAATGGCTGGTTCTGTTGGCAGAATACAGCTTCAGGCTCCTTGTCTCTTACTGTGTAGCAGTAATACCTCCTCTTGAGAAGATGCCCATGACGGCCTATTAGCAGTCTCACAATCTCATATTCTTGCTGTGATACTGTGAAGATTTGAGACTGGGCTATTTCTGGGCCAACAGGGTTATCATCCTAGTGTCCCTTCTTCCTTACTTAATGATTCCTCTTGGCACCACATCCCTCACATGTCTGCCAAGTAGAATTCATTGCATTGACTTTCTTTCCAAAGCCTGCCCAGAAGGACAGCTTTCGTTCAGCCAGGACACAGAAAGGGCCTGTGTCTCCAGAACCATCAATATTTTTCTTGAGATGATAAATGAACTGCCAATAAACCAAGGCAGCTGCCAGATCCATCTGAGAAACAGACCTTCAGACCCGATTTATCCGTGCTTGGTTTATTTATGTGTCTGGAAACTTTCGAGATACAAACAGAGGACTAACCACTTTGAGGCAGCCACTGAGAATTAGATGGTATAGATAGATGCAGTGGGAGTTTATGGACTGGTTCAGATACGTTAGCTATTACTCTGTGCTAGCCTGCCTCAAACAAGAAAATGGCACAGAAAGAAAATCATAGGGAACACTACAGAAAAGAAACAAAACTCTCAAAGCCAGACCTAGATTCTCATACTTACTGTATCATTCAGTTTGTTTTTCTCCATGTCTTCTGGTCTTTCTTGCCTATAATTCAGGTTTTGCATAATCTCTGAAATTTGTGTTGTCAAGATTTTTCTAAGGAGATGAGACATGGCTGATCATGTTGTGCCTGGACGGATGAGACTAGTGTATGTGCTTCAACAAGTAAGGTTTGTAGGGAGACCAATTTGGTTTTGAACCAGCTGCTACAGCTGGAAAAAGCAGACAGTCTTTGTGTTTAGGGTCCTTTTGCTGGGCAGCAGGCGTGTGTGTGTGTGTTTCATATACATTCACCCCAAAAATTCTGAGCCCATTTGTTTGGTTCCAACCAGAGAGAGTTCTTGGAGGTATTAAGTTTGGGCAAGTTTTATGAAAATAGGCAGCTGAGCAAAGGAAAGAGAATCAAGTAATGCCTCTGCTGGGGGGAAGGCTGGAGCGAGTTTAAATGTTATTACACACCAGAGGGTCTGTATGGGGGAGCTGCTGTAAAATGCTCCAGCACAGGGAGAATTTCAGCTGGCACAAAGTCCATATTGCTGGAGAAACCAGCGGTAGGGACTGGGTGTCAGTAGTTGCACTGTCAGTGGGACAATTACTTTCTATTTCAAAATAGGCCTGGCCTGACACAGAGCCCGTGTGACGCAGGAGCACAAGCTCGAGGTCTTTGCTGATGGGGGGAAACTTGAGCAAGTCCAAGGCAGCAAAACCAGTGAGGATGAGCACTCACTGTCAGCTCTTAGGAGGAGAGTGGAGGCCCAGCAGCCTGGTGCCTCTTTGCACCTCCCTGTAGTTATTTCCCAGCCTAAGGTTGGGCTTAATGAAGCGATTTCCCCCTCCCCACCTTGTCTGCCTGCCTGCCTGGGTCAGCACCAGGCAGCACAGCTCACGCTTGCCTGTAGTTAAAGTGCCCTCTTCTGGCACGAAACGTTTCATTCCTCAATGGCAGTCGATTGAAGAGAAGTGGATGTTTTTCTGATGGTTGCTGAAATCAAGAACAAAGCAGGTTTTCTCTTCCTTTGCTTCCCCTCTGTGTCCCGGCCTGTCTTGGCAGGCAATAGCGGTCAAAGAAGAAGGAGCCTCCCTGTTGCATCAGCCTGGCTAGGTCAAAGCTTTTCTGTGCGACAGTGCTATGATGAGATTTTGTTTGCATCTGAGGTCATTAAATAAAAATGCTTTTATTCTCTTCTGTCTTTTTTTTTTCCTGCCTTACCTTTAGCTGCTGTAAATCTGTAGCTATCTTGTTTTACACCAGCTGAGATCGTGGTGGCCTTTTCCTGCTTAAGTTTTCTGCTTTCTGTTGTATAAATCATCTCTTGGCTATTCTTGACCTCTTGATGTCAATAGTTTTCACTGTGAATCCCAATGGGATCCAGATTTGACCTCTATTGATTAGCAGGGAATGCTTGGTGATGAAATGTGGGGAGAAGAGAATCTGCAGTTGCTGTCAGAGAAGTTGCCATACTAAGCACTCAGTTGGAAAAGGAAAGTTTTGATACGCTTGTTAATATGAATTCAAGGTTAGCAGCACACAGCACAGCAACTGCATCTGTCTGCAGAGGGATTTAAAATCAGCCTTTAATAAGAAAAAGGAGTTTCCTGCACTGCTTTATCACATCATTTACCATCAGAGGCCTTTGCATGTGCTTTGGATTTTTCTCTATATTTAAGGAGCATTTCAAGCCATAATTGATTATAGCTGAATTTATGTTACAAAATAGGGAACAGCAGGTCAGGACATTTACACTATGAGACGAGACTGAGCCTGATTCCCATTTAGATCCTTTATAGCAGAAGGGTAGTGTTTTTTCCCCTGGTAACAAGCAGTGTCTCAGCTATCGAGTACAACGCTGTATTAATAATTCTGTACTTACTGCTTTCTGAATGCAAATCCCTTACACACAAGCTGGATTGGCATAAACCAGTTTAGGAAGCACACTTACAATTTGTACTGCCCTCCACTGGGTTTACGAGAAGTAAAAGGAGCTGGAGTCAGGATTGCCAGGTTTTGCAAAGTGCCGAGCTGGAAGTGAAAATCCAGCTTCTCCCTTCAAGGTGAAAAGGACATAGGAGATTCTGGTGGTTTTGGTCTGCCTAAGGATCTTCCTGCAGTGGTCCCTGCTCTGTTATATGCACTTTAAAACTGTCATATGCTGACATTGGTTTTTTCCTGGTCACTTCAGTATTAGTTAAACAAGGTCTAAGGGCTGAAGTTCAGGAAATGTGGCTTCTAATCATGCGATTTTACTTAAACTCTGTACCTGTGTTTCATCCTGCATTCCTTCCCAGTCCTGGGTGCTTAGATGGTATTTAGGCAGAGGTGGTCTGTGGCTTGCAGTGTAACCACACCAAACCCAGGAGTGCACGGACAGATAAGATCATGTGCCAAGAACTGAGATGAGACGAACTTGAGAGTTTCCAGGCCAATACAAGTTGAGATATTAAAGTAGTTAATGTGAACAGACATCACTGAAGATAATAGACAATACTCAAAATTTACCTTATGCCTTTCAAAGTGATTATCCCAAATAAGGATAAAGTGAACATAGTCATCTTCTAACATTTCACTTTAAGGCTGCTGCTCTGCATAGGAAAATATATATGTGTGAGTGCATGCATACATTACATATGCATACATACCAGAACTTTTTTCTTTTTTCTTAAGTACATTCTCAAGATTCATGAAGCAAATGAATTATGACAGAGAGAGAAACTTGCAGGCCTCTCTTTGTGTGGGGGAGCTCCAAGGCACCACTGCAGTGAACAAAGATGCCCCTCTATCGGTCCTCCGCAGACAGCCCTGGAAATGGAGCAGCCCGGAGTAATGGTGCTGAGAAGTTGGTACGATAACAAGGCAAAGCAAAGTATAGCCTAACAGGATGACAGCGCAAGGCAGCAAAAATAGGTGGCTTTTGTATGACTATAATAGCACCACCTGCTTTCAAAATGTTAGTCATCCCGTAAATGTGTCCATTCCAGCGAATATCCTTGAGGGAGCTGACACAGAAATCCATAGAAACGAGGCACTGAATCTGAGCAGAGAAAAGGGAGAAGAGCAAGGACTCGCCAGGCTGAAAGGAGCCTGCTGGCGGGGGAGAAGAGGAGCAGCCTGGAAATGTGTGCGTGCATGTGTGGGTGTGTATGGGGTAGCAGAGAAGTACGTATGCTTCTCAAAGGGAAGAATTTGTTTCCTTCTCATCAAACCTCAGCCCCTGCTGCTTTCTTTGATTTTTCTCTAGCAGGGCCAATCTAGGCACTCAGTGATGATAAATAACCCAGTATTACAAGGTGACATGCACAGTGACACGATAATATGGAGAGAAAGAGAAGAACCCAAAGGGACAGATTTTCTGTGCAATTTATTTATTTCCCAAGTGTGCTCTGCAGTGCAGGCAGTTTGGGAACCCCGTCCCACTGGCTCCTGCTGCAGCCTAGTGGGGGTTCTTAGGGGAGCCTGACAAACCTCAAACCTTGCTAGCATAAACAGTCACCTCAAAAAGTTGTATTTTTCCTGGTGATCTTTGTTTGCAGTGACCTTGGTAGGATGTTTCAGTCCCGTTTTGCTTAAGGGCATTTTGGGACCTTGTGTTTGCTTGTGTTTGACCTGTAGTTAAGGGGTAGCTCTGCAATGTCAGGATACCTGCGTTTGGCTGTGAGCTCCGTCGACGATTCCTTGCCTGGCCTCGGGCGAGTCGCAGAATCTTCCTCCCTGCGTTTCCCAATTAGCAGGCTTTCAGCTTTGCGATCATAACGGGTTTTTTAACATTGCATTTGTGTGCAATTTCCTGGATTTTGTCAAAGCAAACTGAGAGCAGAAGTGTTGTTGTGCTGATGCGCACAGTACATCAGCAGGGCTGAGCCTTCAGCTTCACTGTGCAGGATGCTGCTGCTTGGGCTAACAGAATAGCAGTTGTCGTTCTCTGTTGGACCAACATAAGGAAAGAAAAAAGGTACATTTTGCTGGAGGGTTTCCTGGCCATTTACTGACGACTGGGGATGTTAAGACTTGGTGATCTGAATTCTGTTTGTGGCTCTGTAAAGAGCTTGCAGACTCGGTGCTTGTCCTTTCCTCTCCCAGCCCTTTCGTGGATGAAAACGCAGGACAGGAGAAATGGCGTTGTCTAGACGATGACACAGGGCTAGGACACAGTCTAGTGAGAAAAAAGGAGAATGGAACAGGCATACAGAGCAAAGTGATTTGCCTAAATCTGCACAACCAGATCTCCTGACTCCTTCACTCTCCCTCCTGTGGCTTCTCCTTAGGAGATGAAGTTGATTGATTGAAATTGCCCTTTTTACTGATTACCATTTTAATAATCTAACCAGTAATGTCAGAGATCCAGCATGAGGGGTGTTTTTTTGGTGCATTCTGTTTGTTACTTGCATTTCTCACAGGTGGGCACCAAAATCGGATTAGTTGGGTTCTCTTTTTATTTACATTTGGATTTGTGTTCTTGTCATCCAGGTATAGCATAGTGTTACTGCTGCAGCTGCATTCTCACATGACAGGGGAATATTCTTATTACAAGGAAGTGAAAATTAAAAACAAAACCACCCCCCCCAAATAAATCAATCTGCAAAAATAAATCTTGATCTCGTAAGTCTTGCGAAAATCTCTGTGTATCCATGCATGCTTCATCTCCTTGGCGATTGTCATCTTGTGTAAAATTCCTGTTTTCTGAGTGTGGGATGGAAACTACTACTGTCTTCTGCTTTGACATTTCTGTCTCTTCACAGCCCCCTTTGCCTGTTCTCAGTTGCTTCTCATGCCACATCTGACTGGTCTTCAGTGCTGATAGGGAGTGTTTGCCTTGGAGTCTTACCTGCACTTAACTGATCACCCAGTTCCTTTCAGGTTTTAAATAGGTGAATAATAACCCGGCATCATGCCCCAGGGTTTCGATTCTTGATGGGTTTTCCCACATGCTGTCAGCCTGCAAATAAATAATACCTGCAAGAAAAAGGGACTACAATCATCTCGGCTCTTTTTGCTGAGAGCCAAACGGACCAGGGGCTGGAATGCAAAAAGAAAGGATATTCCTATTCCCCCCTCATTTGGCTGACAGTGTAATCAGAGTAATAAATCTTTGTTGGAAGCTTAGATGAAAATGGAAGAGCAATGAGAGTGCTTTCAGAGAAGAAGCTTGAAGGGGGCTTGTGTCTCTGTGGAAGCCCAGCCCCAGAGGGAGAGCAAAAGGGCTACAGAAGCCCCCTTGCTGCTGGGTCCAAAACGGCCCTGAGTGGCTGTTACTGTGCCTGACAGCTCACCCCGCCTGGCCCTGCCCACCCCCCCGGCCCTGGCCTGTGCCCTCTGTTCCCTGCAGCCCCAGGCTGCCAGGAGCAGGGGTTGTGTCAGCCCTGCGGTGGCCTTAATATGCACCTGAGCAGCGTGCAGGGGCCTGAATAGGGGCCGGGAATAAATTGTGGAGATCTAGAGCAGCTGGATACCTGCTGTGCTAGCTCTTTAACCCTTCAGGAGCTAGTGCTTTCCCACAGCCTCAAGAGCAAAGAAGGACAAAAAAAGCAACCACAGAGCTGAAACATTTTATTTCCCCTACTGGGCCTGCCAATTAACCCTGTCAGGAGCTAGAAAACCACACTGGGCGCATCAACAGAAAATGAGCTGAGGAGGGAGAGTGTTTGAGGAAGGCAGGGCAGAGATCTAATCAGCTCCCCATCTCCCTGGAAGAGCTGAGCTGTGGCACAGGGACAGCGGGAACGAGTTTGCAAACACCTCCGTGCTTCAGAAACCGCTGCAGGGCAAACAGAGACACCGAAGACCAGCTCCTGGTGGGAGTCTGTCTCCAAGCTATCCGGCTGCTGGTGTCCCTCCCTTTGCAAATGCCAGAGTTCCTGCCCACCCCCTGGTTGCTATATTACCTGTCTTGGCTTTGCAGTGTGTTTGGGGGGCGTGAAGAAGGCTGGAGGGAAGAAGCAGGCAGCAAAGGCTTCCCCTCCCCAAGAGCTGAGACTCCCCATCTGGGACTCATCGTGCTGTTGATTTGCTTCAGTGCTCGGGTCTGCATGTTTTCCCTGCGGCTTCAGGCGAGCTGATTGCCTCTTCCTTTGCTCCAGGTAGTGGAAAGTTTGAGCGGGACTGAAAATAAGGGTAACTGGATGAGTTGGATGAAGCACGGGTTACCCAGGATGTATTTTGTTTGTTCCCCTTTGACAAGCACACCAGATGATGTGTAGGGAGCGGGGTCAAGTCAAGAGACAGCGGGCGGAGCGGGGCATTGGGCTTGGTGTCACCCAAAGGGAGGCTTGGTCCATTCACTGTGAGGATGATGAAGAACTGGCTGTACATTGGGGCTGTTTGGCATCTTGGGTGCAAGTTTGTTGAAGTAAGTTGGCTAATTTCCTGCTGCATCAGCCTGCTGTGTTTCTATCTAAATCATCCAAGTGACACCAAAGATGAAATCTGTCCCACAGTCACCTGTGTAGCCTTTGGATCAACAAAGCACATGCAGCCAAAGCAGAGAGGCAGGCACAGTGTTTAAGTTTTATTCCTTTCTATAGAAAGCAATCCTTCTTTCCACTTGTTACTTTCTTTGGGAATAAAAATCAGGTGTTGCCCCATCTGCTGTGGGACCTTCTGACCGGCAGAATGGTCCCACGTGCAGTTACAGGTGAGCCCAGACCAGCCCTGCAAGCGCACTTGCCTCCCCGGCCTCTCGCCACACCACACATGCTTCACTGCTCCCTAATCCTCTGACTGCTAATTGCTTTTCTAGTGCCTCTTGGATGCTGGTGAGCTGTGAGGGGGTGACACGCAGCACTCTCCCAGCCTCGGCAGAAAAAGGTGGGACGGCTTTGGCTGTGAAGAATAGCACAAATGGAAAAAGAGGGGACATTTTGGAGTTGACTGGTACAGAGTTAATATTCTGACTCTCAGGCCATGAAATCGATCTTCCAGGTGATTTTGTGGTCTCTCGAATTCATTTTGGGCACGACAAGCACCTCAAATGGATCTGGCTGCAGCTCTTGACGTCCGTAAATGCTTTCTTCCCTTCAAAAGAACACAGCTTGGATTTCATCTTGTTTTTACACCTTCACTTCTCCTTGTAAGGCTCATTGTCACCACTGGGTCTGGTGTCATCCAACTGCGGCAGTGAGACCAACACTCTGTGCTGCAGAAATTCCCAGAGCACAACACTCGGCAGCTGCCAAAGCTTTCTGCTGGCATCTGCTCAAGGCAAGAGAGAGAGAGAAATATCACTTTGTCTGCCTCCCTTCATTGCTGCCCACCAGGAAACCAGCACAGACAGCACTTTGCTTGTCTGCTTGAGAGACGTGCAGGTTAGATGAGTGAGGCGGACACCTTGAGCCTTTTTGGCCTTTTCAACAACCCATGTCCCCTTTGTCCCATCCCATTTTTTCCAGTTGGATTGCTGCTGCCCCATATCACTACTCTCTAGAAGGCTGGCAGGGAATAGCATTGTGCTGTCCTTTTCTTCTGCTGTTTCCCACCTGCCAAAGTCCTTCCTTTAAATGGCATGAGTCTAATTATTTTGGGCATGAAAGCTGGTGGTGGCTGCATTTGGGCAAACAACGAAAGGCTACTTTCAGCAAGGCAGCTCTGAGGAAGATCAGACATTTCTGATGGTTGTGGAGACAACTTTCCTCTCACCAACTTTCTCCACCCCGCTTCATTCCCTTCTGACTCATGGGTGGCTGCTGTCTCCTTGTCTTTCCATCTAAATTGAGGCGGTAATAAATGTACTAAATCCCTTCTTTGTGGAAGAAACTCTGCAAGCTGAGAATGTCACCTCGTGCCTCTCGCTTTTCCAGCTAGCTTAGCTCTAGGCAGCGGAGCAGCCAGTTTGAATGACAAGAGGAGGCATCCTAAGTTCAGATATTACAAGGTGTGCATGTGGGAGAAAGAGTGAATTTAGTGCTTGTAACAGTTCTGCAACGAACAGTACAAAACCGGCTGCAGGTACAGAAAAGGTGCAGTGAAAGTGTCGTGCTGATCCTTGCCTATCTGGAGCTATCTGGGACCTTTCTCTGAAACTGCCAACAAGGGGGTGGGCATGTTTGTATGTATCTAGTGCTGATTTGGTGGGTGTCTTGCTGGCTTGGGGACCTGACATGGGCACACAATGTGTGCATAGTTCCCTGTCAGCAAGGTCATCCTTTCCCCAGTCCTCCACCAAGCAGCAGAAGCAGGAGCAGATTGTACGCAGCCTGCAAAGCTGGCTATGACACTTTCCCCTTCCCCCTTGCAGCAGCAAACTCTCAGGGTGACCTGAGAAAGTCATCAAGGCCCATATGCTTATCGGTGAGCTGTGCAGCTTCTTGTCCACTGTCTTCCCTTAAACCTGCTGGGTCTCTCTTCTCCTCATTCCCCCACTGCTCACCCCACATTCTCCCCCGGTCTGCAGGCTAAAGTATGTTTCCAAGACCTGCTTCTGCCATCTCCTCTCTTTTGAATGTTGTCAAGCTCTTACATCCTTGATATTTGGCAGCAAGGAGTTCCACGGGTCACCATATATGGTGTATATGGGGAATTAGGTGTCCTGAGCAAGCCCTCCACACAAGGTCAAGACCCGCCTTGTCTGGCCTCTCTATAGCAATGCTATACACTTTGGCAAAGCTTCTGCTTGACTGAACGGATATAAAACTGAATTAAACTGAGAGATGTATAACTACATCACCCCAAAATGGCTTTAAAATGCCTAGATATAGTATGAAGAAATATTTTGTTATATATTATAAAAGGAAGACTAGGGAAAATGTGGGCCCTCTCCGGAACGAAATGCGAGACCTGGGTACTTGGGATACGGAGAAGGCTGAGGTACTCAATGACTTTTTTGCCTCGGTCTTCACCGGCAAGTGCTTGAGCCTCACCGCTGAAGCCGCAGAAGGCAAAGGCAGGGACTGGGAGAATGAAGAGCCGCCCACTGTAGGAGAAGATCAGGTTTGAGACCATCTAAGGAACCTGAAGGTGCGCAAGTCCATGGGACCCGATGAGATCCATTCATGGGTCCTGAGGGAACTGGCGGATGAAGTTGCTAAGCCACTATCCATTGTATTTGAGAAGTTGTGGCAGTCCAGTGAAGTTCCCACTGACTGGAAAAGGGGAAACATAACCTCCATTTTTAAAAAGGGAAAAAAGGAAGACCCAGGGAACTACAGGCCAGTCGCTTTCACCATTGTGCCTGGGAAAACCATGGAGCAGATCCTTCTGGAAGCTATGCTAAGGCACATGGAGGACAGGGAGGTGATTCAAGACAGCCAGCACGGCTTCACCGAGGGCAAGTCCTGCCTGACCAACCTAGTGGCCTTCTATGATGGAGTGACTACATAAGTGGACATGGGAAGGGCTACCGATGGTGTCTATCTGGACCTCTATAAGGCCTTTGACACGGTCCCCCACAACATCCTTCTCTCTAAACTGGAGAGGTATGGATTTGATGGGTGGACTGTCCGGTGGATGAGGAATTGGTTGGATGGACGCATCCGGAGGGTAGTGGTCAATGGCTCAATGTCCAGATGGAGATCAGTGACGAGCGTTGTCCTGCAGGGGTCTGTACTGGGATATTGTTTAATACCTTCATCAATGACAGACAGTGGGATCGAGTGCATGCTCAGTAAGTTTGCAGATGACACCAAGCTGAGTGGTGTGGTCGACACGCCTGAGGGACGAGATGCCATCCAGAGGGACCTAGACATGCTCAAGAAGTGGGGCCGTGTGAACCTCATGAGGTTCAACAAGGCCAAGTGCAAGGTCCTGCACCTGGGTCAGGGCAACCCCTGGTATCAATACAGGCTGGTGGATGAAGGGATTGAGAGCAGTCCTGCCAGAAGGACTTGAGGGTACTGGTGGACGAAAAGCTGGACATGAGCCAGCAATGTGCGCTCACAGCCCAGAAAGCCAACCGTATCCTGGGCTGCATCAAAAGAAGCGTGGCCAGCAGGTCGAGGGAGGTGATTCTACCCCTCTACTCTGCTCTGGTGAGACCCCATCTGGAGTACTGCGTCCAGCTCTGGAGCCCTCAGCACGAGAAAGACATGGACCTGTTGGAGCGGGTCTAGAGGAGGGCCACAAAAACGATCAGGAGGGTGGAATACCTCTCCTATGAAGAAAGGCTGAGAGAGTTGGGGTTGTTCAGCCTGGAGAAGAGAAGGCTTCGGGGAGGAGACCTTATTGCAGTGTTTCAGTACTTAAAGGGGGCTTATAAGAAAGACAGTGGCAAACTTTTTAGCAAGGCCTGTTGCGACAAGACAAGGGGGAATGGTTTTAAACTAAAAGAGGGTAGATTTAGGCTAGATATAAGGAAGACATTTTTTACAGTGAGGGTGGTGAAACACTGGAACAGGTTGCCCAGAGAGGTGGTAGATGCCCCTCCCTGGAAACATTCAAGGTCAGGTTGGACGGGGCTCTGAGCAACCTGATCTAGTTGACAATGTCCCTGCCCATGGCAGGGGTGTTGGATTAGATGACCTTTAAAGGTCCCTTCCAACCCAAACTATTCTATGATTCTATGATTTATTTTGAATTGTATTAGGAAAAAGATCTTTCCCTCCTAGGGAAAGTAGTAGAGACAGTATAGAAATAGGAAATAAACATTCTTTTCCAGTGCAGAGAATGTAGCCACACCAGGCAGCTGGTGTGCAGCAGAAAATTTGGGCAACGAAAATACTCAGACTTGTTTCCATGTCCCACTAGGAAAAAATGCACAAAAATGTAATAAAAGGAATCATGATTTAACAGTTAAGAGTGAATCAGGTAAAAAAATCATTCTTCCTGGTGGTATTTGCAGTACAAGGCAGAATACATAGAGGTTAATTCTATTTCAAAATCAGTGCTCTTTAGAGATGGGCTAGTTTATTAGGAGAGGCTGGAATTGTTAAAGACAGATTTTCTATTTATCAAAACAGTTCGTATGGGCTCAAGCCTTGGCTGGTCTGACCTCAGGCAACACTATGCACTTTGATAAAGCTTTTAGTGGCAATAAAGTTTTACGGAACAGTACTAAAGATGAAGCAAACTGGGAGACATAAGGCAGAGGAAACTCTGAAGTATTCACCCAGTTTTTACAATCAGGACATCAAGAACTTCCTGATCCAGAGGATGCATCAGGCCATAATCTTTAATAGCCACTGATCTATTTGAGATTCCCAATTTAGTATCTAAATATTAGTTACAGCAGTGACTCAAAGATTAGGAATCTGTAAAGAACATAAAAATGTAAGAAAATATAATAGCTTAAAAAGAAATAAAAGACAACAATTTTTTTTTCCTGAGCTCGTTCTGTAAAAGAAGGGCAAGAAATTAATTTACAAACAATAAAAGGAACACTATTTCTTGACCAGTCATGTCTTGACCTCATATGGAAGGCTTACTCAGTAAGATGAACACCCAAGATTTGGAGGGCAGATCTACTGTGATTCCTCCAATCCTGCATTGGTAATGCAACATTGTACCCCTCTCCTGATTCAGAACGTCACTGGATGGGTGGAGCTGATGCTGGTACCATGACCACTGCCCAGCCGCACTTATGTCCTGGCACAGGGCAAATGCTCCCTAGTGTTGAACCACAGCTTTGTGTGGGGATTTTCCACGTTCTGTGTGCCCTGCAGTAGAGGAATGTGCAACCCCTTGTGACTAAATGTGTGACACTGCGTGAAGAAAAAGTTGAGTGATTTGCAAAATGCAAAGCATCATTTTTTTGACTTTACATTTGGAAATGACTGGGATCCACTTTAGACAGGACAGTGTGTAGAAGTGGGGACTCTATGATAAACTTGTTTATGTTACCCTAAGTAAGTAAATTAGGATATTAAAATATGTTGGTTAACTAATGGTAAAGTACAATGCCTGTCATTCAACCTTTTTCTTTTTTCCAGTGTGGGTTTGCATGTTGCTTTGTGATGGAATTGTATTAAGGAAAAGATCTTTCCATGCCTCTTTGGATGTCTAGCAGGCTGCGAGGCATGCTTGTGTGCAAATCCTCTTAATTGCTTTGTAAACTTTGGGGAGTAGAAACCTCTGACAGTGGAAGGGGGAGATTTGTACCATTCTGCAGCTTCCTTGGTCCAGAAGTATTTAGCTTAGGGCAAGAAATATAACGCCTTCTTGGTTGTTATGCTAAAGGAGATGACATTCATAAAAAGTACAAAATGGAGTTCAACTACACAATCATAACACCTTGACAATGTTGCAAGCATTTAACTTAGAGTAGCTGATAT
Organism: Calonectris borealis; assembly: GCF_964195595.1. Lineage (NCBI taxonomy): Eukaryota > Metazoa > Chordata > Aves > Procellariiformes > Procellariidae > Calonectris > Calonectris borealis. Next base: position 9,303,588 of record NC_134319.1, read on the forward strand.
AATATTCTAACGCACAGTTGGTGATTGAAAGACTACCCAAAAAAAGGGCAGGTAAGGTGTTCTCACTACGTAGATTGTGTTCTGTGCATTTTGTGCCTGATGCAATGTGCATTGAAGTCAGGAACAAAATTACTATGAACTGAACATTGAAAGATCAAATCTTTGTGAAGATTAGATCCCAAATCTATACTGACTAAGCCTGCTTTTTATTGTCCCTGAAAGTTGTATAAGCTCAGGGAAGAAGATAGGAGTGGCTCTGAATTCTGCTTTTTGTCCATTTTATGATTGCTTGCTCTGAACTGAGAGAAAAAATTTAAACGTTTCCTTGACTACAACATTTGTGATGTCATCTGTGTTGTATTTTTCATTCCCTCCCTTTTAGGTTCCTTTCTGAACTCATCCTCATCTGCTCTCCCTCTATAGCCTACAATAGTCCTATAGGTTTTCCTGCTGCTCATTTCACTATTACAGCATGTATCACTTTGTTGTATCTAGGTCAGTCGCTTCTCACACCCTGTGTAGTATATTTGTCAAAGCATTGTGCAGTCTGGTTTTAATGTCTGAATTGAACAATAGTATTCCAAAGGGTTACCTTCTATTGCTTTTTATGAAGATGGAGGACAGTCTGGGAAGTTTTGTTTTTAAAATAATTTGATTCTGCTTCCTTTTCAATTTTAGGCTTGATATCTCTAGCCTGCCCTATGCTGCAGTGTGATCAGTTGGCTATGCTGGAGTGGACAGTGTTAGAACCTGTGTGATAGTTCTTCTGCAAAATTGTCCTCTCACTGCCTCATCTGCTAACAGCTTTGAAGTCCTGATTGTTTGGAAGAACATCCTTGCACACATTTGGGTATGATGCGTTGGAATCAATCTTGAGGTAATGGCCACGTTTCTCTAAAAATGCCTTCTCTCAAAGGCTTGGTTTTCATTTTGGAGCTTGTCATTTTTGTACTCTAGGACTGCTAGTGTAACATAGGACTGAAATTTCTCAGCAGCCTAGAAAGCAGTCCTTACCAGAAGCAATCCAGAAGTAACCCTATCCCCTTTCCATCTGGCTCACGCAAAGGTTACTGCATTCACCTATATCAAGGTCCTGCCTATGCTCAGGCTTTGCAGAGTATTAGCTCTGCAGGTTTTTTGCCATCTAAAGACTTTGCTGTAAAGATGTAATAATAGATGCAGGTCCATTTTGTTGCTTTTTGGGGGTTACCTTTAAGCAACCTGAATGTTGTTGCTTTTTTTTTTGTTCACCTTGATTCCTTTCTTAGCTTAAAAATGAATTACATGGCTGTGGCCACCTGGCCTTTGTGAGAGAAGCCTACTGACTTCCTGCCGTAGCCATTTTAGCCTCCCCTTGCTGAAGTCCAAGGCAATTCCCATTTTGTCCTGAGATCTTGCAAATAAATTGTATTGCTTTTGCATTTGTCAACATTAAGAGTTATTTGCTGCACCTTGTCCAAATTACCTAGCAAAGCCAAGGACTCTGTAGAATTTCTTTGCTTGCTTTTTTTCTTTCCTCTCCATGTCCACTTTCCCAATTTTGTGTTGTCAGCAGGCTTAACCAGTTTGTAGTCAGCTTCTCTAAGCCATTTATATAAATTAGGCTTAGCAGGGGTTCCAAGGATCGTGTGGCAATGAACATTACTTTGCATTTGTTGACTTTAATTTTCTTTTGCCGTATGTTGACCCAGTTCTAGAGTAGATCTAAATTGTTGGATATTTCTTGGCTGCTTTTCTCACGTCCATTATATGGCCCCACTGGCAACTGCAGGAACTCTGAAAACAACCTCGCTTGAAGTCATTTACACAACCTAAAACTAGAGCAGGAAGGGACACATTCACTGACCTAATTCAGCAGGTCTCATCATTTAGGTCTCTTAATTAACGATGACTCTGTTTTGCTGTCCTGTAGCCTGATCACTATCTGTTCTCATTTGCTACGTTAACTCCTTGCAAAATTTCTGCTGAATTTGCAGCTTTCCATGGAGTATTTAGCCAAGCTGCCTAAATAAGCCACAATAAATTTTATGATGTATACCTTACTCTTTGATTTACTCCCCTCTGCTTCCAAGCCAAGGAATCTTTTAAAAGTTTTTGTCATCACTTCTCAACCTTAAAAAATTAAAGCACTTGGCTGGAGATCAGAAGCC